>NW_022145594.1:32960905-33280608 GCF_000002235.5 Strongylocentrotus purpuratus
GTGGATACATTATTTCTTTTAGGAGAGACATACTTATTTTATCAAAACCGTGCGATTTTGAGTTGTTAAGAGATTGGGTAATGTTAATAATTTCGCTAGGATTTGTCGGATTTAAAAAGAGAGACTCTTGGTTTTGATTGGAAAGATAGTCTTTAAAGTGAGCGTGAGTTCTATTAATTTTGCTGGCGAGTTCAGGGCCGATATTCGTAAAAAATGAGTTAAATGAATTTGCATGAAGACTAGGATCATGTATTTTAGTGCCATTTAATGTGATATTATCCGTGGGTGGGGGATTTGTTTTTTTTCCCATTACCTCTTTGATAATTTTCCAAGTGGCAGTTGTGTTTGAACTGGCCTTTTTTATTTTATTAGAAAAATGCAATCTACGGGATGTACGGATAAGTTTTGTTAATTTGTTTCGATAAATTTTATATGTGTTTAGGTTAGTGTCAGTTGGATTGTGTAAATGTGATTTGTAGAGGCGATTGCGTGTTTGTATTGATTTCAATAAACCTTTCGTTATCCAAGGATTCCTGGGTTTATTTCGCTTATTACTCATTTTGCCTAAAGGAATATTCTTTTCATAATAATGTTGCAATTTGTTACTAAAATGTTTATATGCAGTATTGACATCATTTACACTATATACCTCAGCCCATCCCTCGAAAAATAAATCCTGTTTCAGCAATTCTATATTACGTTTGGATTCTTTGTGATATATAAGGTCATCAAATGATTTACGGCCAGATAGTTTGCATTCACAAGTTAAAAATATGGGTAGGTGATCCGACACTTCAGAACACAATATTCCACCGATGGTTTTGTTGTTATGTACGTTTGAAAAAATATTGTCAATCTGAGTTGATGAATGTGGATTTATTCTGGTGGGTTTATTAATAATCGAAAAAAAGCCGTATGAATGCATCAACTGCATACAATTGGTTGAGTTACTGTTATCAGATGAGGGTGAGAAGTTGATGTTAAAGTCACCAAGGATAAAATTGTGTTTATTTTCATTGGTTGGTGATTATTTTGTTTTATACAACACCTACATGGATCCTTGTCATTTCATTGAAGGATTGTTTGTCACATGATATTCAATAGATGTTCTATTGCACGGGCGTGCATTTTTGGTTATATTCGCCATGCATTTTGGGGTTATATGCAGACTGCGTACCTCTCATAACGATATGATTCTCATCACTTTATTCGTCATTATACTTTTCATGACTGTCACAGATAAGTGCCAACTTTATTATCTAAAACATTGTTGGTGTTTTAGATGGGCACCTATTTGTGTGCTGTTTGGTTTACTACACTGTCGAGGAAGTAAAAGCGTTTTATTATGGGCAAATTCAATTTCGACATTTGCTGACGTAGTACTACGTCAGGGACAGTCACTGACTCGCCATTTTAGGGTGACCCCATATAAAAAAGCGAATGCTGAAAAAACATTGTTTCGTATTATTTATGGGTGTGTATGTGAATTGACTAATAAAGCTTTTTATTAGGGCGGCAGGTTAAAACAACATCACAAATGCAGACTTTTTGTGCGCCTAGCACGCGATGCGTCATTTCGATTGCCACTTGCGCCAATAAAGTCAGTGAAGCAATTAGCGCATCCGTCGGTAAAACAAAGCAAGTGTTCTTATGTATTTTATGTCCACTATTTTTTATATACGCAACGGATATGACTTACCATAAACGGTGACTTCTGTTTTATTAGATTGTATACGCCCCTGACGGCCAAGCAAAGCTCCACAGCTGTAATCGTGAGCATCTGAGACAGAAATATTATTGATGATCAACACGAAATCTGGACCGTCCGCAGTCATGCCGTATTTTCCGTCAGATTTTATTAATTTTACACCTCCATCTATGTCCCATTTCGTAAGAGGATCAGTGCCGATGCTCCAAGTAACAGTTGACGGGTTTTCAGTCACTCGACAAGAGAGCGGGGCAGAGATGTCCTCAACCCAGAACGTCACCCTCTCGGGCATGGTAACCGCGCCAGCACATCCTTTGGAATCGGGAAATGAAAAGAATAAATGTGAATAAATGGTATGGAAAACGAAAAATGTGCCCTGCAATATCAATACTCAAAAGAGGGAAGTACTCTCCAGAATAGATGTATAGGGTAGGTGTGGGGAATCGAAGACCATTAAACACATTTGCATATTTTACATAAACATGAGAAATGTTACACATACAGAAAGTTTTGTATTCTTTTCAGTAACTTCTTCTCTTTATTTGTTAACACAATTGTGGTCATGATGTAACTGATTGATAAGATAAAAATGGTTAATGATGTCATTACCAAAGGTCTCTCATTACCTTCATGTGTATGTAATAAAGTACAGTTACAAATCAAGACATTTTGAATACAATTTGAATGAAAATGGGATGGTTATAGTTCGTTCAAACACTTTTTGAAAGAGATACATGCAGCCAATGAACTTACTGTAATTTAAACGATTTTAAAACAATGTGGCCCAAAATCTTTCTGTAGTTTTTAATTTACAGTAATAAACGTGCTTTAAATTATGTTTAAATACTTTCAGAATAATGTTCTGGCAATTGGACTTTTACATTGATCAAACTCACAGCATAGAAACAACTTCTTAAAGTGAAATGCATTCAAAATTTACGATCAAAATTGCTTATCTTGGTCAATTTTGCCAATTTTCTCGGAGAAAGAACGCATTGTAGTCTTTGAAATGAATTGGATATATGCAATAGTGTTGTTAAAGGCCACATATAGCGCTATAGCAATATTGGAGCCAACACAGACAGACAGCGATGGGTTCAAGCTTGGTGGTCTCCAATTCCCTACGGTCTCCAATTCCCTACACCTACCCTTGTCTAATATCGGAGATTGTCAAGACGACCAAGAAAAAGATGAGAATATGATTGATTGATTGATTGATTGTTGCTTTTATTCATATTCCATGCGAAATTAACAAAGGATATTGCATTTTACAAAATAAAACATTTCTTTTAGTAAAATGGAAATAAATACTTCTAGTCATAGTAATTAACAACATGAAATAATGTCCTGTACACCATTAAATATATATGATATGAGGGCAGTTGTGTACACAGGATTTTTTTTTTCAAGGGGGATTTTTAAAATTGGATTGCATCATTAATGTGACCCCGCGAAATATCATTGGCAACGAATCAGCCAGCCGGTGAACAAGCGGGGGGGGGGGGTTCGACCATTTTTGGGCTGAGTTCGTGAGGATATCTTTGGCGGGACTTTCGTTTTTAAAGTAAGCTGCTTATTATCTGTAATTGTTATTATTATAATTATATATTGTTATTGCTGTATGTTCACGTTACCTTACATCTTGTTTTGTTTAGCGCTTAGAAACATTAAATTAAGCGCTTTACAAATTTCATTTATTGAAATTATTTTAATACAAAAAGAGAGAAAATAAGATAAATTACGGGAGCAATATTAATTGCTATATTCTTCTCATACCCATAATTAGTCAAATTTGACAATATCTACATGAGTCAAATGTTTATCATAGATTTGTTTTAAAATCTCTAAAACATGTGCTTCGTCTAATGAAGATCATTGAACATTAATACATTCTTAATGACAATAACATCTGTCAATTTATAAATTGTTATGTTATCAGATGATGACGTGGATCCTAATCAAATTATTGGTTGAAAGCGAACACGTGACTAGGCATTTATTTTACCTAACGCGTAATTTGGATAAAGACCGGTCATTATCCAATGGTAATGACCGGTCATTATCAAAGTCATGTTATAAAACATCATTTTATAAAACAAATAAAACATAAAATTGTAAAACAAATAATACACATCATTTTGTTCGGACATTAGTAAAATTACCCACACTCGCTACCTTCAAAACAGTCTAAAACACCCTCGGGCGTGTTAGACTGTTCCAAAGGTACCTCGTGTGGGTAATTCTTACTAATGCCCTCACTGATGTGTATTATATGTATAATATCTAATATCTTATTTTGTGTGTATATCCAACCCGCATACAATCTCCCCTACCCTATGTCCTAAGGCATCTAGTTCTAGCTTTCATCCACATGTCTACCCTTTTGTGAACGTATAGAACGAAAAAGGTGAATAAAATAACCAAATATCATAACAGTTATATGACAAACAATTCCAACTTTTAAAAAAAAATTAAGCATTTATAAGTCACACACTTTTCTGAATCACTGTAATGAAAACTGAAATCATCCAAATTTTACCATTTTCATAATCAGCAGTGAAATCAATCAAGCTGTATTAACTAACCTTTGAATGAAATCCAGCACATCAGCAGGTAGAAACAGTATTTCTCCGCCATATTATCCATCTTGCTGATGACGATCCCGTCAAACCGGAGTTGTCCCGAACGTCTCTCAAACTTCTGATATGTATACGATTCCGTTCGCCCGCCCGCTATCAAAATCTGCCTCTCACAGACGTGCGTGCGTCGCCCAAATCAATTAATGGCGGTTGAAAATATATTACAGAAACCAAAGTCCATTAAAAGATTTTTTTCTTTCCCTATCATTTTTGTCCGCGTCTGGGGTTCAAGTGTAAGCATGATAGGTAAACTAAACACAAAGTGGCTTACTTTTCATGTCAAAACAAATAAAGCAGTCTGATAAAATAAAATAGTTGTGTGAAAGACGGTGCATCATACCTTATACATTCATATACAGTCATAAGATATAATTATCATAATGGCACGTTGGTACATGCCCATTTGATAATTGCAGAAAAGAAAACTTTAGATATTATTACCTGGTGCGAATTTATCATATTTGAAAATTGAAATTGTCTGGTTGGTGTCAAGGAAAACGAATGCGAACGAGTGTCAAGAATGCAATCAGGAGGTACTTCGGGGTTTAGGAGGGATATTAAAGACAATATATCATTCAGCACTTCCTTTAAAGGTCTACCTGAATAATATTGATTATGTAATATCTTCGCAATTATGTTACCGCAGCAATGCTCCTGACAATTTACTTTTAAATTTAGACATCCTTATCTTCAATACCCTAACTTTTACTTAAACTTTAAAGGAAACCTCACCCCAAGAAATAACTTTACTTCATTCTGAGAGATTTATTATATTAAATATCTTCATTTATATACCTCCTGTACAATTTCTTAAGGAATATTGTACATCAAAGGGCAGGAATACATCTAATTTTTTCAGAATACCTATACTTATTCTTTGGAGTGAGGTTTCCTTGTAAGTAACTTGTGATATAGTTTCGTTAAAGAGTAACGTTTAGAAGACCTTAATGTTCCCCCACTATCATTCAAAAGAGTAATCACATTCTTTATTTAGATATTCCATGAGCAAACCCGGTAACTGTTTCGTGCGAAAGTGAACCTTATGGCCGTTCGACACAATTCGCCATTTTGCTGACGTAGGACTATGTTAGCGACTGGTGCTGTCTTTGACGCGGCATGCGACAGCTGCATCGTAAAATAAGGAAAATTAATGCTCACTGAAAAAATGCGTTGAATTAATGTCTTAGTACAGGGTATAGACCTATTTATATTTAACCATGTATATACATTTAAATGATATATGAATGAATCTTAACAAAAGCTGAAAGAGATTATGAAAGAACCTGCATAACTATTCATATCTAAAAATGTGTACGTAAAAAATGACTCATTCAAGGTTTCCTTTGAGGATACAATTTATTTTCTAGATGATAAAGCATATACAGGAATAGATTGACAACTTTTGGGAATGGTGACAACAGAGTAAACAGACAATGATAAAAAGAATTAATGGGCTTATGGACTTTAGAAATATACTATTCTTTATGTCCAGACATATCAGTATGGTTGAAAAGTACGAGCCGGTACTATTAAATCTTTACTTTTAACATCTTATTATGACTACTTCCACTTCAAGAACAACGCAAAAGGGCACAAATTAATTTTCCTCAAATGAATTGAATCAAAAACCACTTTATAAAGTACAGTAAAATAACATGCGAATTAAGTTACAATGGTGACATCTAAAGACATAATTAATTTTTCAAAATGCAGTATGAAAAGTAATTAGTTCATTATGATCAGATGTGAAATGTGGTGCTAACAAATAAATTAATTAAAAATAAAATATACTTATTCATAGCCCAAATGGCAGTGAATAAAGCGAGGGCCTGAATTCACAAAGGAGGTTCGTCGACAAACCTAGGGTTATGTGCGTCATATGACGCGTTTTGACTCGTTTCATACCAAGGTTTGTCTGAAAACGTCATATGACGCACACAAACCTCCTTTGTGAATTCGGGCCAAGGAGTTTAAGTCGACCCTCTTATTATGAGGGAGGAGCCGCGAGAGCAGGAAAATGTGAGAAACAAATTAGTGAAAGTTTAGACATATTGTGAAAATAATATAAAAGGCACGTACACAAACACAAATTTTAGTTAAAATATCTGCAGAAGAGCCCTTTCTCTATATCTGTACAGTAATTCTGAACAACCGTAAACTCACTAATGTCTGTTTTAACTATAAAGTCTTTTTGTAAAATAATTCCCTTGGTGTTTTTTTTTTTTTTTTTAGTTTGCTTTTTTATAGGAGACATCTCTTAACATCATGAGTTAATGAAAAAATGGGTACATTTTGTAATCGTTAGTCTCAGTTAGTGGCTGTATTTACGAACGATAGTGCTTTGAGCTATACATTTACAGCACATGATTGGTATTTTCACTTCTTATTTATTTGGGGATTTACTCAGATACATAAGTCGTAAGTAATGTTCTTAATCATTTCAAATAAGTGCTACAACAATACCACTTCTACTTCTACAACAGATATTACTACTACTACTACTACTACTACTACTACTACTACTACTACTACTCATACAATGATACTGCTGCTCAGACATAATGGTGAAACCCATTACATCAACCATTCTTAACCTCTTTTCCGACTGGTCAAATACAACAGGTGGACATTAGTGAGCTTAATAATACGTTATTATTACAAAAGAAAAGCTACATGTATAATTGCAAATATTTTTAATGAAAAAGGGGGACGACTTTACTGAACGGCAACAAAAATTGCAATATGGGGGGGGGAGGATATATTGTGCTCAGTACAAAATACTTGAATGACGAAATTTCTCTCTTTATAGTTAATTCAATGATGTTTAACTCCTCTGTCAGTTGAACCTTTTATTTCACTGACCCGATGCATCTCTTAATCTAATGACGTGAGTCTAATGTATGACACTTTTCCCGCGACAATAGCTCCACGTTTAACAGCAAACCAATCAAATGTCAACCCTATACCTAACCTTACCCCTAATATATGAACCTAACATGGTAGAGCCCGATCGCAACCTTACACAAATCCCCATTGCACACGGGGCGTTATTTTACTGACGTAGCCTTGCGTCACCGACTGACGCGATCTTTTGACCTTATGAGCATGATGTCCTACAAAGTGTGACACTGCGTTGAATGGTGAGTGCATGCGAACAATGTCATACATGGGCTCTAAAGAACATCAAAAATAATGTCCAAATGTCTGAAGTATTGGCTGAGATATGACCATCTGAATAAATATATTTCCTATAGGAACTCAGTGTTATATACCCTGGCTCCTTATTTGGACATTATTTTTGATGCTCTTTCGGAGAATGAAGAAAAAAGTGAGAAATTCTAAAAATAGATTTGTATAGCGTCACAGCTTTGGTACTCTATTAGCGCAGGTAATAACGCAAGCGAAATGACGCCCCGTGTGCGATGGGTTTAACCTTAGAAGTATTGACGCAATAACGCCCGGAGCAAGTGTCACCGGAGCAAAAACTTGGATCAACCACCAGTCTGCTACTGTTGATAGGGCGAAGTTCGTAGGCATTATTTAATCAGTCTTAGAGGCATATTGTTTCTTAAAATAGACACAACCCTAACCCTTACCCTAGCTCTAGGTCTCATCCTAACCCGTCACCTACCCGTACCTGATGGACACGGTAATCTTTACAAATTAGCTAATGCCTCAGTTACACCTTTGCGTATTTTGCTTGCGTATTGCTGCGTATTTATGGCAAGCCGTTTTAACAATTTTATTCCTATTTCTTGATATCAAGAACTTATTTTCCGTTGTAAAGCAACGGCGATTCTTGATATCAAAAATCCATTGCTTGATTTCATGATTTCAATTCTTGATGTAACATGTTAAAATTGCTTGCCATAAATACGCAGCAATACGCAAGCCACATACGCAAAGGTGTGACTGAGGCATTACTGAACTACATTATGTGGTGGCTATTTTCAGAAACAAGCTTGCCCCTACGACTGATTAGATAATGCCTACCCTGACGGTGGGACGAATTTTGCGACATGTAATCTCGTCCATCAGTCACCACCGCCACCACCTCCGCCGCTGTCACCACCTCCACCACCGCCGCCACCACCGCCACCACCGCCACCACCACCTCCACTGCTATAACCGCCACCACCTCCACCGCTGTCACCACCCCCACCACCGCCACCACCACCTCCACTGCTATAACCGCCACCACCTCCACCGCTGTCACCACCTCCACCACCGCCGCCACCACCTCCACTGCTATAACCGCCACCACCTCCACCGCTGTCACCACCCCCACCACCGCTGCCACCTCCACCACTACTGTAACTGTGGCTATGATCCTGATGATCACTGTGATCCCCGCCTTGGCCGCTCTCCTTTGGATCCGGGCTCGTTTCTGCGAGATAAGAAGCGACAATTTTAGTGTTAGTAATTAAGTAAGTCGAAGTTACGAATATCTTATCATTATCACTATCATAAATATTATTACTGCAGTAGTAGTAGTAGTAGTAGTAGTAGTAGCAGTAGTAGCAGTAGCAATTGTGGTAGTTTTAGTAGCAGTAGCTAGTAGTAGTAGTAGTAGTAGTAGTAGTAGTAGTAGAAGTAATTGTGGCAGTTGTAGTAGTAGAAGTAGTAGTAGTAGTAGCAGTAGTAATTGTGGAAGTTTTAGTAGAAGTAGTAGTAGTAGTAGTGGTAGTAGTAGTGGTGGTAGTAGTAGTCATCGTCGTCGTCGTAGTAGTAGTAGTAGTAGTAGTAGTAGTAGCAGCAGTAGTAGAAGTAATTGTGACTGTTGTAGTAGTAGTAGTAGTAGTAGTAGTAGTAGTAGTAGTAGTAGTAGTAGTAGTAGTTGTAGTAGTAGTATTTGTTGAAGTAGTAGGAGGAGGAGGAGAAGGAGTTGGAAGAGTACAAACAGTAGGAGGTGTAGAAGAAGGAGAAGAAAGGGAAGAAGTGGAAAAAGTAGAAGAAGAAGGAAAAGAAGAAGGACAATATTAACAACAACATTATACATACCATTATTTTCAGGCGTGTCTTCTTTTGGCTTCTTCTCTTCTTTCTTGTCGCCCTCGTCTGCATTGTAGACTTCTTGCGATAAAACAAAGTTATCATCTAACGACAGCAAAAGGGAAAGGGAAAGAAGGGTAAAAGGGATAACGTTGCTCAATGATTATGTGTTGAAGTTCGGGCTTCCACAGAGCAAACATCATGACCTAAGACTATTCTGGCAGACATCATGGCCAAGACTATTCTTGAGTATAAATTGATTTGATCGAGGCAAGGCACATGCAGAAAATGACAACGACCCCACTGCCCACACCCCACCCCTCCCCATCCCAGGCGCGCCATCATCCCCCCTCCCCAGAAATGAATTCTTCTAAAATCGCGCCTGCAACATGTACTAAAACAGACAAACGGTTTTATCCTGGCAATTTTAGAACTATTTAGAAGCATTGTGCACAACAACCTCTTCAGAAACATCCGATGTCGTGGAAGTACCATGTAGTTGGCACATAATGATTAAAGTACTTGTTTCTTTTCATGTCCAGCTATTTTCTGACCTGTTCCAGTCGTTGTCTTAGGCTCTCCCGCTCTTGGTGCTTTATGTCCTCCCGCTATCCGCTCGTCATCCTCTGCCATGCTCCCAGCTGGTTTCTTGTTGAGATCTGAGTATCTGTACTCCAGTGTTGAATCCTTGCCTAATTAAGGATTCAAAGTGAAAAATTATGGTAATTAAACATCAATTCGATTTACCAATATGGTATATACAACCACCCCGTCCTTTTCCAGACTTTGAGCATATTTCAGGGACCCGTTTCACAAAACTTGTAATTGGTGACAAATGACAGTCTTTGTTAAAAGCTAATGAAATCCTTGCTTCTGATTGGCTATCGGCAGATTTGTCACTGATTTGTGCCATTCGTCATTAAAAAAAGGCTTTGTGAAACAGGTCCCTGTACTTCTGTGTTATGCCTGTCAAATTAAAATCACATCCGGGGAAAAAAGGGTGACAGCCTCATTCGAGTTATTGGTACCCCCCCCCCCCCCCGTCCAATCTTTTACTAATGTTGTGAGTCTGTACACAATCGGAACAGACAGCTTTTAAAAAGCAGCTTTAACATTCAGGTAGCTTTAAAAGTCTAGACATGAGTTTGAATTTGCCACTCTCCACCCAGGTGAAGTAAATGGTCACGCGGTAAGAAGTAACTCCTTGAAAACTCTTCTAAAGGCATTTCCAATTGCCTTGTCCGTCACCTATTGTCATATGCGAGCATGACAATGAGATATTACGAAACCTGAACATGATTTCTATCCGATGTACAACAGGTTATTGAAAATGCCCTTTAGTTATTTTTTTCTAAAATAGATAGTGTTAGTAGAGTATGTTTACAGTTAACGACTAAATTATTCATACTCTGACTATTTTTTTTATTTTTTAAGTACGTGAAAAACGTATGTTTCTTGAGAATGTGATATATTAAAGCTTACATCTAAAAGTACTCATCAAAAGCACTATTTCAACCAGTCCACATTTCATTTATTTCATGAGTTACGACAAAACACAAAAACATAACCTTTTATAAGGGGTATGAATATTTAACTGTGTGTAGCAGCTGCGCTCTTTGAATGTCCATATTATTAGTATTATTATGATTGTTATTCAAATGACTTTTCCGCTACTATTTACCTTGATCACGTCTCTTAACGTAGACCACGTAGACCATGAAAAGGCCGAACATGCACACGAACGCGCATGCGATGACGATCCCGATTATCAAACCTGCATGAAGGACGAGGAATAAATAATAATAATAAATAATATGGTTATTTATATAGCGCCGGTATCCGCCAGGTTCTGACGCTCATGGCGCTTTACACATATTACCCTGGTCGTAGCCGAAATGACATAAATAAAAACAGTGGAATATCCTTTTCATCACTCACTTCCTAATGACCGTCATCATAGCGAATATCAGAATTATCATTATCAACGAAATAATCATGGTGTAATTTGAACCATACTCATCATCGCCATTATCATCATCAACGACATATTAATCATCATCATCATCATAACCACCATATGTTGCATGACCATCGCCATCACATTCAGGATCAAGATCACTATCATCTTTTATAATGATCAAATCCCCATTCCTATCATTATTTTGACCATAATCATCATCGGTATCATCGCCCCTATCAATATCTTCCTAATTACAACCATAATCATTTCATTCAATATCATCAAGATTAACAGGGTCCACACATCTGTATTGTAAACACTATCATTGCCGTCACCATCAACAATAACAACATCATCGTGATCATGATGATCATCATCTTTATTGTTATAATCATGAATATCACCGTATGATGGTTAATTCTATCACATCCATAATCATTATCTTCATCACGAAAAAGAGTCTCTATCTTAGTTATCTTCAAATGGATTGGTACGCTTACCAACATTACTACTTGAGCTCTGACCGCCACCACCACCACTTTCGGTGTCTTTCGTAGTAACATCGGGAGACTCGGTGGTCGACCCAACATATCCGTAGCCGCCCTTCACCATGGCTCGTATGGACATCGTATCCACGTCCCGCAGGGCTTCGCCGGTAACCGTGCAGACATACATGTCGTCCTGCGGGCTCGCCATGATCGTGACAAACTTGCAGTAAGTCCCGTCATCGTCACTGAGATGCAATTTGACTTCGACGGGCGCGATGTAGACACCGCGCAACGACCACGTGATGGTGACATTGGGGAAGAAATGTGTGACCGCACACGTTACATTCGTCGCGTATGTATAGTTGGCGACGTTGATGTGGCAGTGATCGTCGGTTTCGTTGGAACACTCTTTGATTGTCGGGTATGGCTCTCTTGGTGCATCTACAAGTTGATGGTATGAGTTCGAATGAGAATGTATGAGATTAGGCGTACACAGTAGTAAGTATTTAATTTTTTTTTTAAAGGATCTTGTTCTCACTGGGGTAAGCACGTTATATGTCCCGTTCGCTCTCTGTCTGCCTGTCTATCAGCTGTAGTTCTCATTCTCTCACAATTTTTCTCTCTCACTATCTTTCTCTCTCACTCTCTTTCTTTCTTTCTCTGTCTGTCTCCCTCTCTCTCTCTCTCTCTCTTTCTACCCTTTTCTCTCACTCTCTTTCTCTCTCTCTCTGTCTCTATGTCTCTCTCTCTCTCACACACCTCCCCTCTCTCTCTCTCTCTCTCTCTCTCTCTCTCTCTCACACACACACTCATTCTCCCTCTTTCGTTTGTTTCCCTCTCTCTCTCTCTCTCTCTCACACACACACTCATTCTCCCTCTTTCGTTTGTTTCCCTCTCTCTCTCTATGTCTCCCCCTCTCTCTCTCTCTCTCTCCCTCTAAAACACACACACACACACATACCACCCCCGTAAAGTTGTTGACTCTTATGGTATATTGAAAATCATTAGTTTGACTTTTATCACCAAATAAATAACATCAGTAATCATGTCGATATCAGTCTCATCACCTTTTTTAAAAATCCTTATTATGCTTTTCACGATTTCTTATGTATTATTATTATGATTCTCTTTTTGCAATTAATATAGCAAACAGTTGCGCACATTTTAGTTTGATGATTCTTTAACTTTACTTGTCTGTCAAGAACGTATGTAAAGGCTTGTAAGTAAACATAAACAACCAGCCAGCGGAACGACTGTTTTAAGTCCTCTCCGAGTGACTTGGTAATGTGGATGCATTTCTTCCCAGAGGGCACTATAGCACATTCACTTGGTTTCGAACCCGGGACCTCCCGGTTACGATACCACTGGGCGACCACTGGGTCATCGCACCTAAAACCTTTAATACAATATTATTCATAAGTAAAAGGGATGCATTTAATCCAATAGGGCATTTAGAGGCAAATTATGGTTGATTTTATTCTATTTTGGAGAGGTAAGGCAGTGACATTGAACCCGATAAAAGGGTATTATTATGGGCAAACTAAATTTTGACTTTGGGTGACGTAGGACTGCTATAATGGGTGTGTACGCCACAGGTTTGAAATGGCAAAAGTAATGACACCGTCGAAATGACGCCTCGTATGCGCCTGGCACGCGAGGCGTCAGTTCGACTGTCACTTGCGCTAATAAAGTCTGTAAAGCTATTAGCGCAACCTTTAGTCAAACAAAGCAAATAATTACCCTATTCAATTTCTTATTCACTTTTTATATACGATTTCGCTCTCATAGGGAGCGTTGAAGACCGTACCGGCCGTTGACGCAATCCTGCGTCAGAAAATAACGCCTTGTGTGCAACTTACCGTTAACTGTGACTTGTGTTGTATTAAATAGTATAGTCGTCAGATCAATAGCATGTCCACAGCTGTAACCGCGAGCATCTGAGACAGAAATATTATTGATGGTCAAAACGAAATTTGTACCGTCCCCAGTCATGCCGTATTTTCCGTCCGATCTGTATAATGTTACACCGTCATTTACGTTCCACTTCGTGATAACATCAACGCCGGCAGTCCAGGTAACACTCGTTGGGCTTCCCGTCACTCGACAAGAGAGGGAGGCAGGTGAGTCCTCAACCCAGAACGTCACACTCCCTTGCACGGTAATCTCGCCAGCACATCCTGTGGAGTCGGGAGATAAAAAGAAGAAATGTGAAATGGTAAATCTATCCCATGATAAATACATCGTGGCCCAAGGAGATTATTTGTGTGCAGCATGTATACAGGGGTGAAAGCTTCGATTCTAAAAGGATCAATGGACCCTTATTTAAAGTGACTCGGTCACATTGCCTCAGATTCTGAAACAAAATCCTGGATTTAGCTCATGCTGCAATCATAATTATAAACCTTTAGGTAATAGTCGGGAATCCCATTACTTTTAAAAGCCGATCGCCTGTCTGATTATCAAGATGTTTATGATTGGAAATCAATTTTTTTTTTTTTCCTGACGGTTTTTATAACACTACAGTCTATTTGGAGAAATGAGTATGGTAAAACCGGTCATTCAAAGATGTTAACTTTTAATGAGGCACTTCATGATCATTTTAAAGCGCAATTTGTTTAGGACTTCAATATTACACCATATGACACTGATAACACGTAGGGCCATGCATCTCAATTTTAACATTGTTAAACGATGCCTTTAAGGACCTATTAAATGGTACATTTTACAATAGAAGAGATTGAAAGGAGTGCACTTTAAGAGAAATAAAAAAGAGGTCGCTATAAGAAGCACCTTTGGACACCCAAAGAGAGGGGAATATGCACGATATATGTCCTTGGGTACGCCGCCTGCGGTAAAAGTACAAATCATGTAAAGTAATCTAAGAGATAAAGACTAGAATACATTTCTAAGAATGATAACTGATGATAATGATAACAGCTTCACTTATTCAGCACTAAATGCTACTTTTCGAAGGCGTAGATCAATATCTTTATCACATACCGGCTCTCAATAAGCTGATATGATATGGCTTCCATTGCAGGCGTTTGAAGGAGATAATTCGTACCATGGATTTTTACTTTCCACGGTTTTTTAACCATAGATATATTCATTATAAATCGGCATCAATTTTCAATTTGTATAGATTATCACGGCTAAAGTGAGGTGAATATGGCACACTTAGATGCATTCATCGAGGCGTTATTCAACAAAGGACAATCATATTCTTTGAGAAAACATAAGTATTTTGGGATAAGGTCTTTTCAAAACGCTGGTCTTAGAAAGAACCCGGAAACGAAACCAGAAATCGCCAGCAAGACAGTGCAATTCGAAAGCCATTTGTTTGTCATATCATTTATATTGGACGAATTATTAGACCAAAGAATTTATAGTTGGTAAACATGTAATACACCTCCCCCTTAAAACAAGTGCTCCATAATTATTATTTCCAATACTACTGTTACCACTTATGTACCATACAAATACTACTACTATTACAACTTCTGCAGCTATTACTATTACTATATTTATACTACTACTACTACTACAACTACTTTTATTAATATACTAATACTACTATGTACTACTACTGCAACTTCCTCTCCTACTACAAGTACTACTATAACTACTTTTTCTACTACTTCTATTTTTACTACTGCTGATACTACTGCTGATACTACTACTGCTGATACTACTACTGCTACTACTACTACTTCTGCTACTACTACTACTACTACTGCTACTACTACTACATGAATTTCTACTACTACTACAACTTCTACTACTACTACTAAAACTACTACTGCTATTACTACTACATGTATTTCTACTACTACTACAACTTCTGCTACTACTACTAAAACTACTACTGCTACTACTACTACTACTACTACATGTATTTCTACTACTACTACTACAACTTCTGCTACTACTACTAAAACTACTGCTATAATCACTGTTTCTACAACTACTACTATAACCACTATTTATACTGTACTACTACTACTACTACTACTACTACTACTACTACTACTGCTGCTGCTGCTGCTGCTGCTACTACTCTTAATTCTATAACTACTATTTGTACTACCACTACTTCTATAACTACTATTTCTACTATACTACTGCTACTAAAACTTCTACTACAGCTACTAGAAGTTGTATGTCCACTTCCACTACAACCTCTGCTACTACTACTATTACTACTATATATACTAAGTTTCTTCTTGTTGTGCCACTGTGAACTTTTGAATAAAGAGTTTGACTTGTTTGTTTTTATTTCGGAAATCCATATATACATACAATTTTTAAAAACATACATATAAATCACATTTCAAATGATAAGCAAGTAAGTAAATATGAAAAGTATAGAAAACTCAGACAGTAGTAATTTCAATATAGGCCTATGGCCGCACATCAAGGAAAATGAACCCATTGGAGTATTCGAAAAAGAAGGGAGTAGATTAAACATCAGTAACGCATCGGTTTTAAAGGAAATATGTTTTTTTTTGTAAAGAAAAATAATACATGGCGCAAGGAAGGAGACGGAAAGACGGGGGCGGAGAAGAAAGAGAGAGAAAGAAAGGGAGAGTGTGTTTGAGTGGGGAGGGAGAGAGGGAGAGAAAAAGAGAGAATAAGTAAAAGGAGGGTAGACCAAGTTAAAGGAGGGTATATAGAGAGGCGTGAAACTAAAGTATATTTTACGGAAAGAAAGGTACATGTGGATATAGCCTTGACAAATAGAAAGAGAGAGAGAGATAGATAGAGAGAGAGAGAGAGAGAGAGAGAAAACAAAAACAAATGTGGGTATAGATAAGCAAGAAACTAGAGTAGGTATATTTTACAGAAGGAAAAGTACATGAGAATATAGCCTATAAACAGAGAATGAGAATGAGAGGGAGAGGTATGGAGAGAGAGAGAAAGAGAGAGAGAGGAGACAGGGGGTATGGAGAGAGAGGGAGAGAGAGAAGAGACAGGGGGAGGTATGAAGAGAGAGGGGGAGAAAAATAAAGAGATAGATAGAGTGGAGAGAGAGTGGGAAGGTATGAAGAAAGAGCGAGGGGGAGAAAGATCACGAGAGAGAGAGAGAGGAGAGGGAGAGAGAGAAAGAGATAGAGGGGAGAAAGATAAAGAGAAAGAGAGGAGAGAGAGAGAGGGGGCACTGAATGCCCTGAGAGGGATAATGTGGAGAAGATGATAATTATATTCGAAAGATGAATGAAAGGAGACCCGGGCTACGAAAAAATAAGACGCAGCCGGGCTGTAGAAAGAGAGATTTAGAAATAATTTAAATGAGAGAGACTAGAAAGAGATAGAGAAAGAAAGAGAGATAGAGTCGGGGAGAGGCAGAGAGAGAGAGAAAGAGATGAGAAAGAGAAGCACAGCGAGAGAGAGAGAGAGAGAGAGAGAAAAGGAGAGGAAAGAAGATAAATCAGGAAGAAAATATTGCTTTATTCATATGCCCATGACATGTGTATAGTGTATGATATCTAAAAACTTATTTTGTGTGAATTTCCAACCAAACAATTCCCTAAAACACCATTGAATATAGAAGCAAGATCTAGCTCTCATCCACATTTCTACCCTTTTGTGAACGTATAGAGAGAAAAGTTATTTTATAAAGAGAATTGAAATATCCAGACCCCAATAAAGTAGTTTGACAATCAAAAAAGAGAGTAGACAAATTTGTATAAGCTTTTATAAGTCACACTATTCTGCATCACTGTAAAGAAAACCTCAATCATACAGAACTTACCATTTACATAATCCGCAGTATTACTAATCAATATGCATCAAACTCACCTTTGAATGAAATCCAGCACACCAGCAGGAAGAAAATGTATTTCTTCGCCATATTATCCATCTTTGATGATGACGTGCCCGCTAATCCGGAGTTATCCCGAAATGTCTTTCAAACTCACTGGTATATGGCTTCGTTCGCCCGCCTAAATCTGCCTCTCACAGACATGCGTGCGTAGCCCAAATCAATTAATGGCGGTTGAAAATATATTATAGAAACCAAAGTCCATTAACAGATCTTTTTCTTCCTATCGTTTTTGTCCGCGTCTGGGGTTCAAGTGTAAGCATGATAGGTAAACTAAACACCACGTGGTTTACTTTTCATGTAAAAACAAATAAAGCAGTCTGATAAAATAATATAATTAGTCATGTTAGGGGGTCTATCATGGCTTATACAGTCATAAGGTATACAAAATGGCGTGGATATACATTCGCCTTTGAGAATCGTAAAAAACGAAACTGATGCGATTTTATCAGAGAGAAAATGGCCATGAAATTCTTCAGTCGACTTGAAAATTGAAACTTTCGGGTTTGTGTCAGGGAAATTTATTTCTTTTTTTTTAATTAAAAGATTAGATAAAGAGCATTGTTGGCACGTTTTTGCAAAAGGTAAATCTATAAACCTAGGCGACAAGACTTTATTTTCCGTTTTGCACTTACGAAACAATACCTGTAAGCAAACACGTAAGCAGGAGGTAATTAGAAGTTTCGATTAGATATTAAAGACAATATATCATTCAGACCTTCCTGACTCCTGAAGGTATGCCTTTATTGATTAGGTAATCTATTAGCAATTATGCTACTGCAACCACGCTCGTGACAATTAATTCTCAGATTTAGACATTATCTTTCGCACCCTAACTTTCACTTAAGATGACAGATGATTTACTTTCGTTAAAGAGAAACGTTCACAATCCTTTTTTTTATTGCTCACTCCGATTCAAAAAAAGAAATCCCATTCTTTATTTGGGTTTTCCATGAGCATCCTCGGTAATCATCTTGTGCGAAAGTGAACCTTATTGCTGTTAGACATGTTGCGCCATTTGACTGGCGTAGTACTGCGTTAGAGATTGGTGTTGCCTTTGACGCACCAAGTAACAATTGCATCGCACAGTAAGGAAATGCGAATGCACAGTGCAAAAAGCGCGTTGAATTACTGACGTATGGGCCTTAGTCAGGTGGCTTAGCGTCAAATTTATCGATTATCGTTACCGACCTGATACAAGAGCCAGATTTTGGTACAGGGCGCTCTTAGGACCTACTGAACGATATTGAAGAAGGAGCCCCTGGAAAAAGACATTCACATAAGTGTGAAGGGAGCAGGGCGTTGTACCGGAGCCCTCACATAATCACGTTGATTACAGTTAATTAAGGTAAGGGGTGTGTAGCCTCTTAAACTGATCTACATGGCAATGCCACCGTATTCTTACATTTTAAACATTGGAATGTGATACTAAATCAGTACCTTTTCTATTTGACATTGATTTAAGAAAAGAAGAAATAATACATGATTCATTATGCATGCGGAAGGGTTGGTTACAGCTATAAAAGCCCTCCTCCTAACACACTCTTTACACCATTTAATGTCCAACCAATCGAAGGCATGAACCCCTCATGATCCCTCGCCTGGAATTCAACAAATTGCAGCAGGAGGTTTTCATGCAAAATACAGGCCCCAAGGATGAACGATCAGCCAAGGAGTGGAGAGATCACATGCTGAAGAAGAGCCCTACTTTCATGTTCTCTGACCAGATCATGAAATATGAAGCCTCATACTCATTTTCATCAGAGCTCACAGAGAGAAACACTTCCCACTGTATGTGAAGGTCCTTTGCCTTAATTGGACCATGTGAACTATTCCAGGTAGACGCCTGTCCACTTTCGAGATATAGGCCCGAATTCACAAAGGAGGTTTGTCGACAAACCTTGGTTTTCGTGCTTCATATGACGCGTTTCGACGCGTTTTTACAAACCAGGGTTTTTTTTAAAACGCGTAAAAACGCGTCATATGACGTACGAAAACCAAGGTTTGTCGACAAACCTCCTTTGTGAATTCGGGCCATAAAGGCTTTACCAGCCACTGTCAAGAAGGAGTTCAACACTCACACTGGGTTCTTTCCAAAACATCAAACAAACTTTCTTTGCATCCTTTTGAAAAGGTCCATGAGCGAGAGAAAATGGCCATGAAATTCTTCAGTCGACTTGAAAATTGAAACTGTTGGGTTTGTGTCAGGGAAATCTATTTCTTTTTTTAATTAAAAGATTAGGTGAAGAGCATTAATCCTCATTTGGAGAAGACCTATGCTTTCTTAGCAGTCAGGTTAAATAAGCACCACTACACACTAGGCGACAAGTTTTTTTTTACGTTTTCACTTACGAAACAATGACTGTAACCAAAACGCAAGCAGGAGGTACTTAAAGACAATATATGATTCAGAATTTCCTGACTCTTGAAGGTCTGCCTTAATTGACTAGGTAATCTATTGGCAATTATGCTACTGCAAGCACGCCCGTGACAATTAACTCTTAGATGTATACATTATCTTTCCCACCCTTACTTTCACTTAAGATGACGGATGATTTATTTTCTTTAAAGAGAAACGTTCAGAATGCCTTTTTTTGTGTTACTCACTCCGATTAAAAAAAGAAATCCCATCCTTTATTTGGGTTTCCAGGAGCATCCCCGGTAATCATCGCGTGCGAAACGGTGAAACTTATTGCTTTACGACGTGTTGCGCCATTTGGCTGGCGTAGGGCTGGGTCAAAGATTGGTTGTTTTTTGTTGTTGACGCGGCATAGGACAGTTGCATCGTACAGAAAAGAAATGCGAATGTACAGTGCAAATAGCGCGTTGAATAACTGACGTATGGGCCTATTGACTTCACAGTCCTGATTAGCCTATAGCACAAGTAATAACGCAATCGTTTCACCATTGCGTCATTACTCAATGACGCAAGTGCGCAACGGGCATAATATCATGCATGACTGCACTTGAGTCTGGTATACCGTAGATATACATGCTTCAAACGAATAATAGCCTAGTTCCTATAATGTGGGGCAAGTGCCGGGCAAATGTCACCAGTACCAGTAGATTAACAGAAGAAAATTGATACCACATTTTCCCAAATTTGTTGCGAAAGACATCAACTGGTATTGCTCCTCGCAGATAGATATTCTGTCTGAGTTTCTTCAATCAGTTATAAGGCTGAAGCCTAGGAATGACTCTTTGGGTCATTATAACTTTGCGTTATATTGATTCATAGATAGAGTTGAGTTTACATAATACAAAGCAACGTTGGAAAGTCTGTCTTCTCGTTTTGCCACTGTGAATTTTTCAAGAAAGAGGCTGACTCGGACAGTGGTAGTTTCCAAATAGGCTCATGGCACTACAAGGAGAATGAAACCAGTGGCGTACCCAGCAATTCAGTGATATGGGGGTGATTTTTTTTGGAATTCCAGGAAGGGGAGCGGGGCTTAACCTTCATTGGCCTGAGATTGCATGTTTATTACCCCCCCCCCCCCCCCCCGAATAGTCGGTTCTATTTCTAAATATTTATTTGATTTGATTTGGTTTTACTTAATGTGACTTCGAAGTCTTACTGTAAGTTTTTGTGTTAAATTATTTGAAACATTTAACGGAGGTGGGGGGGGGGACTCCACATCATCCTGTATACGCCACTCAATAACATAAGCTCTTATCAATTATTACATGCACGCGTTAGGTCTCCAATAAATTATGAATATCGCCCACGTGCTGTTTATGGCCATTAATTGTTTGACATCACACTCTTGATCAAGGGAAAGAAAGAAAAAAGGAAATAAAGAGAGAAACGAGAAAAAAAACTGTGGAACACTCTATGTGAAAGACTTGTGCTTTATAGCAGGCGACATAACATGATGGTAGACGGTTAAATATTAATCTTGCAAGAGATAGAGGGATAGATAAGGAGAGAGAGAGAGCGAGAGAAAGAGAGAGAGAGAGAAAGAGAGAGAGCAATTAAGAGAGAGAGAGAGAGAGAAAGAATGTAAATATATATATATATATATGGATAGATAGATAGAGGCAGAGAGAATTGGGAAGGAGAAAAGAGAGAGAAACAAGCACTTTGAGGGAGAGAGATAGAGAGAGAGGGGGGAGGGGAGAGAGGGGAGAGGGGTGGTAAAAGAAAGAGAGTGTAAGAGAGGGAGAATGATGAGAGAATCGGCCAAAACGTATGCCTTAAAATTGGTATTCATTGAATCATGATCAGACGCTTGATGGTTTTATAATTTTGCACTACATAGCGGCTTAATGTATAACGAAGGTAATGGCAATACCGTCATATCAAATGTATAGTCACGACAGTCAACGCTCAAAACATACTGAATGGCAGTTACTACTGATATAATATATTTAATTGAGCCATTATACCCTACATACACCTTATGTTGACATACCAGGGTCTGGCCTTCACTTTATTGTCTTTGTCATTGATGAGTTTGAAGGATTTTTACAAGTCGAATCTATCGATTTTATTTGTCAAAATATATTATCGTGTTTAGTTCAATAAGGCGAATTTAACGCAAGTCTATGCTTTTAGATTTATGCTATCTTCCTTGTCTTAGAATTGTTAATGCTCTTAAGATTAATTTTGTCTTTATGTATGTACAACTTTATTACTTTTTGTTAATGGAAAACAGAAATGGAAGAAAATAAATGATACTCTGAACTGAACTGAATGAGGTGCATTGAGGAGTTACGACCAATTTGAGGGACGATCGCAATATGTTGATAATTTTATTTTGAAAGACTTGAGATGATAGAGAACATGATTAACCAATGATATAATATGTGACTCATCGTCTTTGCTTTTGTTCCAGAAGATTATCAACAATTATTAATGGACAAAATTCTTTGTGAATGATTCATTTTCAGCAATTCAAACACGTGGTTGTCACCCCCAGACCTCCTATCTATCGTTCATTCTATTCAAATTTAGCAAGTGTTGTTGGGAAAACACAGACAAGGAACGAAAGGAGATATCGAAAGGAAACACCCGCCCGCTGGTGGACTTTGTTATATTTGAGATGAGTCATGACTATTAAGTGGAATATAAAAGAAAATATTCATTGGATATTGACCTTGACAATTAGTTTGAACAGAATGGTGTTAATTGGGTGAATTCAGAGGCCGCGTTGTCTTAAATTTATAACATTTGATTTTAAAGTAACAATGACATTCATGTAAGCAGGAGGGAAGTAAAATCATGAGGTAAAGAGGAAAGAAATGAATAGAGATTAAAGAAGTTACCTGTTCAAAAGCAAATCAAATAAAAGAAGGGGAAGTTTGCCATTTGTACACGGCTTTAGACTTCAGTGCTCTTTTCGTTGAATTGCATTTAGAATCACAACATGGTATTACATTACTTTATATAAAACACAAGTTATTAGAATTGATACTAAGTTGTCAATGGCAGTGTTTATCGTCAAAAGATAAACTTTATCATGTATTGGTTTTCTAATTCTAAAGTATATTGTACGTATTAATTCCTTTGGGAACATATGAAAATACAGATAAGGAACAAAAAGAAGACATTGTTGTGTGAAAGGAAACTCGCTCCCGCGAGTGGACTTTGATATATTTGAGATGAGTCATGGAATGAAATTTTTTTAAAGGAAAATATTCTAAACATAATGGTCTTGATAATTAGTTTGAATGGAATGACTCATGCCAGCAAAAAATAGTAGAATTGTAAGGAGGAGGGAGGCAAACATAATAAAAAGATATAAAAAGATTTCTCATATCATTGAATACTTGAAATCATACCCAGGGACGGGCTGAGTGGAGAGGGGGGCTTCTAAATTTTAAGTTTCTGGAATGGTTTTTGCTTATCTTCACCTCTGACATTTTTAGATGTGATTTTTAGCTGCCTCTTTTAGATATTATATTTTTATACCGAACCCGAATCAAGAGACTAAGTAAAAGCAATTTGAGACCCTAGCTGTATCTCCATGAAAGCAGTCTTCTGATTGGTTGATGAAAAGCAAAACTATTTATAAAGAGAAGCAGTGCACAACTAGGCATTGTGGCGTGCGCCTGTAATCCAGCTAACAGTGGAAGTTACAAACTGATTCAGGCGAGGACGCAGGTTCGAAACTGAGTCACGTCTTTCGGATGGTGACGTTTAAAGGTCGGTCCCCAGACGTAAATAATCATATCTGATTGAAACACGTCTGTAAAAACCCAAGACACAAACTTGAATACAAATATTACGAATACGAATGACAGGTGTTAATTTGAATGATAAAAATTACGCTTCGACAAGTGAATATTAAATTTGAATGCTAGTTGAGCAGTTTCTAAATTGAATGACAGATCTATGAAACCCTTCGACCAAAATCCTAACTTAAATACAAAAACTGGAAAATTGAATGATAATTGGCATGGCAAAGCCGATCTGCGCTAACTTAAATGCAAAGTAAATGAATTCGAATGACAAACACGCGAATTTGGCTGGGAAATCCTATATTTATTTTGGATGATTCTTAAACCTCAGAGTACACACAAATTCTTATGTGTTACAAACGAATCTCCAATTGTTTCCAGTTTCTGAATGAAATAGAATGTCCAAAACAAAAAAGCCCTACTGTACTACTTGTAGCTTCTTGCTCCCTCTATATAAAAAAAACAATGCCTAATCGGTGCCTGTTTGTCCCCCGTGATCCTCTTTTTCTTATGTTAATTGAGAGCTGATTTGATGAGATAGCCACCTGTCAGTGACCCCGCTGGGTGGTCTAATCCCTCCTGTCCACACTTGTACGGACGCCATTTAAAAGTGTATTTAAATATGATCGTATCCTTATACTTCACATGTACCCCAATGCTTCTAGGTCACCTGTCTACAATAAACAACAAGAATGATTAGAAGTTTTGAACCTAATTTAAAAGGGTTTAATTGTGTGTTGCTAAACCTGAGAAATGTAAACTGATCCTAGAAAAGAAATGAATTATGGAGGATTAGTGAATAGGAGTGGAATATCGTTCCTTCAGCAAGAAAAACCTCCTCCATTTCCTCAAATCCTGCTACGTTGTGTTAAACGTTCGCGAAAGTAGGAAAGTGGTTTAACGCGAGGGAGGTAGGCACTAATGTCACTTGCACATAGTTTACATCGGTAAACATAAACATGTATTGTGTACCGCATACATCGCCATCGCGCATAATCATCTCTTGTATATTAACTACATCTTATATAGATTGTTGTAAGCTTTATTAACAGCTAAATTGGCACGTCCAAAAACAATTAACAGATTTACATCATTCAAAATATCTGAAAGCAATACAAAACAAACATGTCCGCCATAGGAATGACTGTATTAATGAGATATTCATATCGCTCCGGAGCGTCTATTGTAGTGAACTTTGAACGCCGGTTGTTATACAGCAAGCTTTTAACATAATTATTATAATCATCTAATTTTTCACGAACATCAGATAGAATTAATTATTAATTTTCCCTAACACCTTACTGAAATGGTGACATAAAGAACGTGGAGCAATGTAAACAGAACAAGCGAGAAAAGGAAGGAGAGGGAGGATAATACAGGGAGAGAGAGAGAGAGAGAGAGATACAGATTTTCGGAGAGAGAGAAAAAGAGAGGGAAGAGGGGAAAAGGATGGAGAAGTTGAAGTAAAAGATGGAAAGAGCTAAAGGAAGACAAAAAGAGATCAAATGTATGGAAAGAGAGAGAGAGAGAGAGAGAGAGAGAGAGGCGTGGGAGATGTAAAGCTGGAGAAAGAGCACTAGGCTTTTAATATCAACCTATCATCTCTAATCGGATTTTTCACTTTGCATTTATGAATGAAATGAAGGATTAAGCTTTCAACAAGGAAGGAAAGCTTTGTATTCCTATAATATAAGCCCTTAATTCATCCACTTATCATCCATTTTTAACAAGTTTTTTTATCAAGTAAAAATAGGTAAAGATACAACGTAAAAAAAGTACATATCAATTTGCATGATTGTGCGCGTGGGGGCATGAAGTGTGCGCGTGGGTGAGTATGTTGGTGAATACGTTTCTGAATGAAAATGTAATACTATAATTTTCATTGTGAAGTTTGTTATATTTATGTCAAGATCGGGGGAGTACAAACTTTAGAAAAGATGAAGAAAACCTTTTTGAATTTTAAGGGTGAGGAAAAGAAATTAGCCATTAGACGGAAAGGGAAATCTGGGATTATATTTTCTAAAGTGGGAGCAGCTTAGTGAAAAAAGAGGAGGTAAAGAAATATAAAACCACACAGTGTAGCAATGTATGAAATTATGCGAGAGAAAAAGAGAGATAAAACATACATGTAAACAAATACTTCATATTCTTTTGTCATTACTATATAAATATCCAATATCATATATATTATCATTACTACTGTGCCGTCAACCTACAATATTTTGTTTTAAAAAGGTCAAGCGTTCATTGTGTGTTGTGCTCAGCAAACTTTTGATGGTCCATCATAAATGTTGGCTCGCTTTTTTCTTCAGACGAATACTTTCTTATCATCTTTCTTATGATCGGGAAAATGACTGATAACACCTGACCCCAAACTTTATGAATTCGGAAATACTCTGTAATCTGAGAGTGAAAATTTCAATTAAAGATTGATAAAAACCCATTCATCGTGAGTTCAAGGTGTGCGTTTTTTCATATATTCAAATGAGATTGCGGATCCCCTACGTGCGAGGTCAGGATTTCTTAATTCCTAGGATTAGCTTCTCAAAATGAATGAAGTTACCCGCTAGAATCAAAGGTATTACGCAAACGTTTCCAAGAGAGTATTTTCATGATAAATGATCGCAGTGGAATGGCCGTTTTAACGACCGTGCTTCGACTGGAGTTTGCAAGAAATCGCATGAGGATTATCATAATAGCTTTTTAAAGTTAAATTGTATATGGATGACTGTATCTGGCTAAGATTGATCAAATTTGATAAGAAATACAATATTTATCAAAGTAAAATGCAATAGCACAGCTGGAAACCTGTTTTTAAATAACACACACCCCTTAGATTTATAGTTGGTATATATTCACACATTAAAGAGAGATGTGTGCACACAACTGCTACATTATAGGGAAGCAAAGGTGCGAACGAACTTTGACCATTTTGAAGAAGAACAAATACAAGCAGACGCGACGAAATAGAGATAAGCCCACACAAATGTTTCAATATTCGAATAATAAAAGTCGAGCCTATGTTTGCTCAATGTTGATCATAATGGCGATTAGAATGATTATACTCCCATCAGACCAAGAGGCGTATATTGATTATAGTCGGGGGGGGGTATTTTCACACGGAATTTTACCTACTCGCTCGAACCCCCCCCCCCCCCCGCCCTCCCCCAGTCCAAAATAACCAAATGAAATATTAAAGAACAAATAAGCGTGGGAAGAGAGAGAGAGAGAAAAAGAGAGATAAGTTTAAATATCATTTTGTGATTACAACCTAATGACCTACAGTTTGTATCTATTTGCTAACCAATTATTTGCAGAATGAAAGCCAATATAAAGTTCGAAAACGAAAGGACATCGTTGTACAAATCAAAACTGCCCCTGAAATTAAATGTGTCCCATTTTCAAAGAAACCTTTCAACTCCCATTACAATTAAGACCCACCTGCCTACCAGGTACCATCGACCTTTGACCCTTTGTATCACTAAATGGGTCTAATGTCTTCTTTTGTTTGTGTACTGCAATACTAATATTAGTAGAAAAGTTCGAGGGTTGTTTGTACTTTGCCTTTAGGTAAACAATGGATACAAATATGGGTATAATCATTAGAGTACTTATATATCAAATATTAACGTAACGCACGGGGAAAATCTGCAAATGCGGATCCTTCTTATATTTCCCACATCATACCGTATAATTGTGGGGAAAGGGGGAGAGGGAATGGAAAAGCCAAGTAAACAACGTGAAGAAACTGTTTTTTAGATTAAAATTCAAGTAAACTACCTGCAAAAAAAATCACAACCTGATGACGAATAACTAATGTAACAATTAATTTACTTAATCTTTTTTTCCATTTTGTTTCAATCAAATTAATGCTATTAACGCCATTTGGGACTGCATGAAAATCACTGGCCCCAGTGTGACAAAATGGTAATTAGATGCTGCTTATAATTATCGGATTGCATGGTGATTTAGATGATAAAATGGTAATTGTATAGAATAGGATTTGTTTAGATTATGTATACGTTCTTCTTAATTTCATGGTCCCCATTTTAACTTGCTATGGTTTATCTACTTTACAATATAGTATGATAATTGACTTGATGAGAAGAAAAAACTGTATTTAAAAGATTGATAAATGATTATATCTTCGAGTATTGCTTCATTGTTTCATTTTCTTTGACAATTAACAATTCTGACCATTACAAGGCCTTATCATTTCAATATCAGAACGATTCGAATGTAATGATGGGTCGTACCGAAACCAGATTATACCCTTTCTTTATGGCTTTTGAAATGTAGAGGGGGGTATTTTCTTTCATTTCTTTTTTCTCATTCCCTCCAAGGGATACCTGAAAAAATATTCGGATAGATGTATTAGTCTGGATATTGATACACAAGGTATGAGCATAGACCACATGTGATTAAATTATTATGGAGACCCTCGTCTCTAAAAAAAAACATTTCTCAGAAATTGTGAAGAAAATCAAATAATTGAAGCAAAGACCACACAACACTGTTTTGCTACGTTAGTATGTTTCTAAGAATTGTTTTCAGATTGGGCATTGGACAATATTCGTACACCTCAAATTACTTCAAATGATATATAAGGCCGTTGACCCGCCTTTTGTGGGGGAGAAGGGGAACTATATATTCATCTTTTTCCCTAGGGCGGCCTTTGTCCAGCGATTGAAATGCTTTTATTTCTTTATGGTACTGCAGGCAAATATAAACGAAAATTTAACACGATACCTGACATAAATATTGTCATTTAACAAAAAATGGGTACCGTGAAATGATCTTATAAGGGTGATTAAAACATCTCAACAAATGATAATAAACCGCTTTTTTTTAATTGTATGTTTCTGTGTAGAACATGTAAATATTTCTATAATGTTTATCATGGTTTTTTTTATTTTTTATGAATAGTACAAAATGAGAAACCATTATAATGATATATATATACTTATAATGCTCTTTATTAAGAACGATGTTTCTAAGAATTGTTTTCAGATTGGGCATTGGACATTATTCGTACACGTCAAATTACTTCAAATGATACATAAGGCCGTTGACCCGCCTTTTGTGGGGGGGGGGGGGGGGGGAGGGGAACTATATATTCATCTTTTTCCCTAGGGCGGCCTTTGTCCAGCGATTGAAATGCTTTTATTTCTTTATGGTACTGCAGGCAAATATAAACGAAAATTTAACACGATACCTGACATAAATATTGTCATTTAACAAAAAATCGGTACCGTGAAAAAAAATTATAAAGGTGAGTAAAACATCTCAACAAATGATAATAAACAGCTTGTTTTCATTTTATGTTTTATGTAAAACATGTAAATATTTCTATAATGTTTATCATGATTTTTTTTGTAATGAATAATACAAAATGAGAAACGTTTATACCATTATACTTACATATATACTTATAACGCTCTTCATTAAAAATGATACTTTATTAATTTTTAATAATTGCATATCGAAACTGTTATATTTTTCTAAATTTCCAGAAAAACATAAAATGTGAAAATAGAGCAATGATTTTATAGGTGCCTTACTTAGATACTCTAGTTTTATGATCTACTTTAACTCCCAAACCAACCACAAACGTTAACCTTGTTTTGTGGTAAATAATTTCAATAATTGCTATTAACCAAGTGGCAGGACATTCTTTTGTAAGATCTCCTAAATTGATTCAATCAATCGACATTTAAGAAGAAATTGTTCCGAGGGACCCTGAAAGTTTGATAACATCGTGGCCGCAGCGAGTAATTACGAAAAAGGTAAAAAGGGGGCTTTGTTTCACATCCGTTTTAATATCCTTGCACGTCACGTTTCCGATATATTGTATAAACCAAAGGAATAGCCGACCATCAAATTCGTTTGTAAGATATTGGTAATATTAAAGTCGAACTTGTATGATGTATAAATTTACTATGCGAAAATGACAACATTTAAAAATTCCTCATACAAAGCAATGGAAATCTGTTTACACAATTATATCAACTTATTCCAATTTTTTATTCATCTTATTTTTCTTGAAAATCATAATCGGATCAAATTTGCTAAAAAAAGTTTGCATTTTGTTTCTCGTTTTGACGACAAAGGCTGAAATATAACAAATTTACTGATACTATGGAACAAACATTTGAGATTTGTATAAAGAAATATTTAAGTGTTGTCCTTTCTTGGTACTTCATGAAAATTTTGGTCGTTGCTTTTACAAGGAGCAGTAGAAGCAAAATTATATTTTAATAATAATTTCATTCTATAACATTCCGTTTGTTCGGAATAAAAAAAGGATCAGACTTGTAAATTGTAAGAGCATGAATAATTTGAACTCCATTTAGCCAATGTAATTTCTGAGTATAAACTGCCAAAGATATATTTCCCTCATAAGAGAGGGTTGACAAATTGATATCCTTTTTTGAATTAAAAGTTTGATATTGTACCCTTTAGTGCACAGGAGCAACGTCATGTGACTTCAAAAAGCTACGAGTAAACGCCCATTTCAATCTGTCACCATGGCAACGAAACCACTGATGCGGAATGGATGGGATAAAAACAGCCTCCGACCATTTACTCACACCATTTTGCCTTCTCATCGTCGAATACTACGCTGCTAGGGAGAAGATCGTTTAATCGGGAAGTAATATTCATCTTTGGCAGAGTTCATCACTTTGCTTTCGGTGGAGTTTATCAGTTGTGCTTCGGCGGAGTTTCTCAATTGTGTAACGACGGAGTTTATCAATTTTTTTTTCGGCGGAGTTTATCACCTGTTTGCGCCATAATTCTTTTCAATCATCAATATTTCTGGTGCTTCAGGTGAGTAAAAAAATATATATATATTTTAAAGGCAATGTTCAAAATTCTTTAACGCCATGCATGCATTAGGAGGCAAATTCCGCCTTATAATTTCGAGCTGAGAAAACTAATTACAAATTGATAAAACATAATAAAATCACCATCAATGTCAAGTTTATTCTCAATCTATATTCCGTTAGAACGCCACGAATGTCCATCTCTAAAGCATGGACAATAAAGATAAATCTCATGCATTCATACTTGATTAACTAATGGTTAAAGAAATTGTTTACAAAATACAAAAAATAGTATTAAACAAAGTTTCTACTTCTCAAATCCCTAGTGGTTCTGGATGGGTTGTTATTTTTTATTATTAAAAGAGCTTAATTTTTAGGTCATGTTAAATGCTAATTTTTTGCAATTTTTCTTTACTGAGGTGCCTGACAAATCGGTTTCGAGTTGATTATAACCAGAGTTTAAGGTAATAATCATTAATGAGTTACTGCTGCATTATAATGTCAAACGGATGAAAGGAAATTTAAAAAGTGGAGATGTCATGGCAAAGCGGTGTAAAGAAAGTATCTTCTAGTTTGAAAACCATGCGAAAAATATTATATTAAAGGCCGATAGTTCACTGAGATGAATAGAGGACACATGGAGTATTTTCTAGAATCTTTTAAAGGGGAAGTCCATCCTGATATTAAGTTGGTTTTAAAGCTTATCTGCCGTAGTTTACAGGAGGGATTAGACCGCTCTGCAAGGTAACTGGACAGGTGGTTATCTCATCAACTCAGCTCTCAGTTAACATAAGAAAAAGAGGATCATGGGGACCAATGGTCACCGATTAGGCGTTGTTTGTTATATAGTGGGCGCAAGTAGCTACCAGTAGTGCAGTGGGCCTTTAATAGAAGCAGAAAAATAGGAGGGTAGCTCGGAAGATACGTAACAGACTGGCCAGTTCGTCTTTGAATGATCGCAATTCAAAAATTCATAACTTTCTTATTTTTAATAGACGTTTGCTCAAACTTTCGCTGACCTATATCAGGGTGGACTTCCCTTTCAAATTTTAGACTCAAATGCGTACAAATTTGGGGCTAACTTCTTCCACCCCGAGAATAATTTGGAATTACTGTACCTTTATTTTGAGCAGCCGCCACATCTTTCGGGAGAACTAAGTAGAGGTGTCGCAGTCCGGTGGTTTGAGCAATTTTGGCTGGAAAGGTTGTAGGTTCGATCCCAGACACGGTATTAATCTACGATTGCCATTCCATACACAGGAGAAAAACAGGGCTCGGTAGCATGACAAAAGACTTTGTGATTTAGTAATTGACATACGCCCTCACGGTGACCATATGTTAGTGAAACTCCCCAGGGAGTGGAGAGGGTTTACACTGTATGCGTGAAAGAATCCGATGATCACGATCATTTTTCTGTGAAGAGGTTTAAGCGCTATATACATCCAGATTTACTGAGACTGTAGAAGTAGGTTTATTTTGAAAACGAAATTATATTCTAACAGTAATAACAACAAATTAGAAACTCGGAAATGGATATTCGGACAGGTTAGAATGTGCTCATATATGAATTTGAGTGGGTTCATAAAAATCGTTTCTCAGGCGGATGAGTTATTACAGACCTCCTTCTGCATTTCATACAAACATTGACGCCTTAAAGAGAAGGTTGAGTTCTGGGAAGAGGTGAAAATAATTTGTGAGCGTTATCATTCTTATTATGCAAGCGTGGAAGAACATCAGATAAGACATGTTCCCTGAAAAGCATGGCTCTTCAAATGCCTTCATATTCTAAATATGTCATGTACATCGTAAAACTCGGGGGTAGGTTTTTTACGCCACGTGTTCGTGTAGTCCCATATACATCTTTCTGTGTACAGTGTTTGTAACTTTACCAAGACTTGGCCAATTTGTTATCATTTTGATGATTCCAGAACCTTGCAATACACACAAATTGTTATATGCTAAGATGATCAACCTTTTCTGGTCGATTCCACACCGTTTCTTTCACAATGCAATCGCATGACCAGAACTCAACTTCATCTTTAAAGGGACTTGGTAGTATTGTTCAGATGAGAGAAAGTGGTGCTATGGTAGTGCTAGATGTACAATTAAGACAATCTGAAATTTTGTGTGAAAACGGACCATCATTAATGATAAAAATTGGGAAATATTATTACAATTTAATTACATGTTAGGTGAATGTAAATCGTCACAAATCAATTAATTGGCTCTATTTACCATTCCAGACAGTTAAGAGTTGAACGATTTTTAAAAGCCTGTCTTATGTCTTTTTTCATGGAAAAACGGTTGGGAAAATTTACTGTTATGGGGTGTTGCACAGTGACCCCTTCAAATGAAACCATAGATATCTATGTGGTTTGAGACTTTTTCAGGATTTGTTGCATGTGAGAGGGTACAGTAGATGGAATAGAATAAGTAACATTTCATACACAAATTTGGCAATTTTCCATCAACCTTCAACAATGTTACCGAGTCACTTTAAAGGTACTATGTCCCTTTTGTAGCCAACCTCAAATGCTGTAGAACTTTGCAGGAATCATGGATATGTCATGTATGTCCTATCTGTGAAATTTAAACGTTAGCAGTGTCCTCATATTCAAATTATGCAAGGAAACCCGTTTACTTGCTAGACTTCACTGTCAGACACTATTGAGTCATTTGAGTGAGTGACTGGCCTTTTTTCTTCTTTGGTAATAACATACATGAAAAGAGTTGTAAAGGGTACATGAGCATTTGTCTACATCAATAACCCACTTCTTGTGATGGCCAAGATTAAACTGATTGAATCTTTGCGCAGCATAAAACGTATGACCATTCGGTACAATTGTCTGAAAATCAATACTATTACTTTTGGGCTCTATAGCCCTTAAGTCAATTTGACAACTAACAGTCGTTATTTTCCCACTTGAAGCCATTTTCAAGCCCCACCTTTTTTAGGGAAGCTCTAAAATAGTATTATCTTTCAAATGCAGTTGGAATTTAACTTTTTCATTTTTTTTTTTGGCCTGCAAATGGGACATAGTACCTTTAATAAATACTTGCTGACATCCGGAATAATATGGAATGATGGAATGATTCGATTTCCAGACATCGAATGCAAATGAGCTTAATAAAGTGATGTAAGAATCCCATACATCAGTCAAAGTTAATGCTTGGGATAGGCCACAGTTGTTTTTTCGAATTTATTCAGATATCATTAATATCTCGTGTAGGGCCTACGCCAATACAAGAATCTTAAGATGGATCATGAAGATTGTGGTATAAGGTTGGTCAGGGATCAATCGACTTTTTTCTTTATTAGCCGCACTGACGTATATAAAAGAGACAGCAAGCTATGACAGAGAAACAAAAAACGGGATTAACGTGATAAAGATGAAGAGAGAGAGAGGGAGAGAGAGAGAGAGAGAGAGAGGGGGGAGTAAATTAGTGAGAGAGGGCGGAAGAGGCATAATGCATAAATAGTCAATGTTGACTGAATTGCCTTAAAACCCAATCAAACAACAAGAGAGAGAGAGAGAGAGAGAGAGAGCAGTAAATAAGATGATTGCATGCAGGGCACCCAGGGAGAGCAGTATTGATGCTTATAAAGCTACCTGGGTAAACATGATATATATATATATATATATATATATATATATATATATAAATAAGCAAGTTTAGTGAAACTGCAATTTCTGACAGTGCTCAACTATGGCAAATGTAGATTTAGGAGTTGGAAGGTTACACTTTATTGGTACGAGTTATACAGACTGTTTCGCCAGAAGGCTCATCAGTAACTAAATATATAATACAATCATGGCGAAGTTAAAAACACTCATGTGCAGTCAGGCAAGAATACAAAAGAGACACAAATAATACCCAAGTAAGGGCGAACGCAATAATACAATAGTGGAATTAAGTGGTTTAAGGGTAAGGGGAAAGGTCATGGTGGTACGGGGGGGGAGGGGTTTAACCATATTCAGAGAGTAGAAACTTTCTCTTATGTTTACATGTGGAAATGAGTTCAGATCTAGAGTTATATATATATTTTAATTATCAATATCATTATCATAATTATTATTATTAGTAGTAGTTGTTGTAGTAGTAGTAGTATTTATTAATATTATTATCATTAATATGATTATTATTATCAAAATAATACAGGTACAGAGAGTGACGGAGGGAGAGAGGGTGTGCGGGAAGTGCGTAGTGAGAGAAAGAAAGGGGTGGAAGGAAAGATAGAGAGAGAGAGAGGGGGGGTTGTCTATTCAACATTGTTGAGTGTATTTTACGCTGTTCATTTTCGCATACGTTATTTTTAGACACGAAACCTGACCACAACTTCAAAGAAAGGTAATCCATTCTCAAGATTAGTGGAACTAATTGTGTCGCTACGTCAAGGATGTTTTACTGATAGAGATGAGATACCAATCTCCTTCCGAATGTGGGAGCGCTCAGTCTACATTGATAATAATCTCAGTGCGTTTTTCGTTCTTGTTCAAAATCCTTGGTTCTATATATGTCCATGTCATTAAAGAGTTAAACCCAGGGATCGGGAGAATACTCAATTTTAATGTTTCATCGTCAGAATTGATACTAACTCATCGAGTCATCATACGCAACAACATATTACTCAAACGTATGTGTAACAGAATTTGAAGTAAGGAGCTCAACTGTATTCGGCAAGAAACAACCCAAACATTCTTTTTAGTGGATACATTGGACATTTACGTATAACTCATTTTAACGCATAACTACGTACTTCTCCTTTTTACTGAATTATTTGTCTTACATGGCATTTCCTAATCACAACATGTGTCTCTAATTGCAAGCTCTGTGTTACAGTATTTTGGATGTGGAATGTCTTCTATATTTCAAAAGTATTTTATTGCTGAATACTTGAAAAGTCATAAATTGAAACGTTACGAAATATCGCATGACCCATTTAATGTGCTATTATCATAAAAGGTAGTTCACAAGTGAAATAACCCAAACTTGTGTTCAAATGTTATTGTTTAGGTCATGAGTTTAAAGAGATATTAAAAGATTATAGATTATCCGTTTGATTTGGTTTTAAACTTTTAAAAGGGTATATGTCTTGAATGAAAAATGCGAATATATCAGAAGTTACTAAACTTCTTGATGCAGGCTGTGAAATTGTGTAAAATGAACCAAACAATTAGAGAGTGAGAAAGCGGGAGAGAGAGAGACAGACAGACAGACGGAGAGAGAGACAGAGAGAGCGAGAGACAGAGAGAGGGAGAGACATAAACAGAGACAGTGAGATAGAGAGTGAGAGAGAGAGTGAGAGAGAGAGAGAGAGAGAGAACGAGTGAGGGCAGACAGACAGAAATAGAGAGATAAGATTTTACCCACGTTAGAAGATTGATCATCCTTTTAGTTTTAGCCTGGACATTCTGGTTGACGCGAGCTAAGAACTCAATTAACGATATACCCATTAAGTAATGAGAACTAACTTGAACGAAGGATTAAAGAACGGTGGAGTAGGCCTACTCTTTCCCAAACTGTAGATCGTAGCGACAAAAGAATTACTTGTAAGTAGAAGTGACCTAATTCAAAATATTAATTCGTTTTCTTCATCAGCCCCTACCAAAGAGTATTACTTTTAGATAATGGTGCATACTAATGAGCAGTGGCGTATCCAGCCATTACAGGGGTACTTGAATAAGGGATGTTCACTCGGAGTATGCAATATGAATGTAATAACAAGAACGTTGGTATGCGGATGTCCTATTTCTAGTAATGTATTGGAATTTAGACAAGTAAAAAATTAAACATGAAATCTAAGAAGCAAAGATTGCTTTGGAAAAGCCGTATAGGTGTGCACCCCCCCCCCCCCTCCCCCATCAAAATGCGAATTAATTATTCATGTACAACTGTGTAGAGGTGTTGTAGCCTAGTGGATAAGTCGCTGGACTGTGGATCATAGGGTCCGGGGTTCGAGTCCCGCCACGGCACTAATGTCCTTTGCACCTGGTCCTTTGGCAAGATATTAATCTACATTTTCCACTCTCCACCCAGGTGTTAAATGGGTACCGGTAGGAAGTGATTGCTGTAAGCACCAAAATCAGCTGCCTATAGCAGAGCTGGGGTAATAGTTGGAGCGCCTTGAGCACCATGCATGGTGGATGTGTGCGGTATATAAATATCCAATATTATTATTTTTATATGTCACGTAATCTTAAAATATTGTGACCTTATACATAATAAATCTTATTTATCTTGTTTATGGAACATGTTTTATAGCTAGTTTTACAACACAATTTTTTTATAACTGGTTAAAGCAACAGCAAAAAAAAAAAAAAAAAAAAAATTATTTTGTGAAACTGGTCAAACGAAATCAAATAAAAGATAGGGTTTTGCATCATTCTTATCCTTTTTGTCTGTCCTTTCCCCTCTCCCTTTATATTTACTTCATGTTTTCTTTCTCCCCCCCCCCCCCCCCCACATGGCTACGCCAATGCGTACTAATTAGACAGGGTGATCGATGAAAACCTGAAGAGAGCAGTCTTGCTTAAAATGTAGATCTGCCTTGAGCAGTAATTAGTTTGGATTAACCTCGGCAACAAAATCACATTTACGGACGTTCCCTATCAATCCCTCGATGCATATAGATCGAAAATGAGGAAATCTTTCCATTTCAACCCAAAATAAAGCTGATGGAAGTAGGCCAAGTAGAAGCGAAGGCTAGAAAAAGCAAAAGAGAACAAAGGGGGAGATAAACTTTATGATATGTTATTACGAGCAGGAGAAGTAGAAGGGAGGGATAGAATAAAATTAATGATGAAATGAGTAAGAAAGATTGATTATTCTCTCTGGTATCCAAGGAGAAGAAGGTCAGATTGCCAGGATGAGGAAGAACAGGAGAAGGATGAGGAAAATTGATGAGGGGGAGGAGATGGAGAGAAGGGCTGGAATATGAAAAGGAGAAAGCGATGGAGAAAAGGGAAAGTTAAAGACATCGTTTAACAATGTTAGATCTGAGACGCATGGCCCTACGTGTTATCAGTGTCTGTTATATGGTGTAATATTTAAGCTCTAAAAAAAATACGGTTTAAAATTATCATGGAGTGCCTCAAAAAAGTAAAAAAATCTTTGAATGACCGGTTTCACCATACTCATTTTCCCCGTTAGACTGAAGTGTAATAAAACCGTTAGGATTTAACGAATTTTGAAATTTTGAAATTTCGATTTCCAATCAAAAATATCTTGATAACAAGACAGGCGATCGGCTTTTAAACTTCATGGGGGTTCCTGACAGGCCTAGAGGTTTATAATTATCAATGCAGCTAAATCCAGGATTTTGTTTCAGAATCTGAAACAAAGATACCCAATCCCTTTAAGAGAAGGGAGCAGAATAAGACAAATAACTGCATTCAGATTGACAATGACAAATCCTTCGATTTCAACGCAAAATAATGCTGATAGAAATAGAAGAGAGGGCTTGATTAAAGATAGTAGAAGCAAGAGAGGTGGGTGAATTTATATATTATCTAAGGAGGAGGATACGAGGAGGACGACGACACGGAGGACGATGAGGGGAATTGATGAGATGGTTGAGATGGATGGGCAGGTTGAAGGGACGGCTGGATAAATAATGAACGAATCGAGACTTAAAGAGAGAGAGAGAGTGGTAAAGTGTCGATACTAGTTAGAGTCTGTATCTGCAGACTTAACAGACACAGTGAGGGAGAGAGAGAGAGAGAGAGAGAGAGAGAGAGAAAATGCTAATCACAAATAAATTTATCCTAACACGAAAGAGTAAACTGGCCTCTTAATTCAATTCAACCGGAGTAGCGCGTTCCAGTCAGGTCATTACCAACAGTCAGAGTATATAAGAACCTGAAAGCTTGCCCAATATTGCCCGACATTACAACACATAATGTAGGCAGCCTGGATTCCAAGTATTGTAGTTCATTCATTGATTACAGGTTAAAGCAATAACTCGACACTAGGTCCCAAGGAAAGAAACATCCGTAAATTTGAAAATGATATTAAACCGGTCAGCACCGAAGGTAATTTGTTTTCTTTCTATTTTATAATTACCTGAGTTCGTGTATGAGTGGTCGATGTGTATGATCAGTTAGATCATTCAAATCCCTCACGCCATAATACTCTTAGGAAAATGATATTACGCCTCACATGTTTATTTTGCCCTGTAATCTTGTTTCGCACCCCCCCCCCCCCCCCCCCCCCCACTCCGAGAACGGACGGACCCCATGCGTGTTGCCAAAATGTCCTTTTCGTAACAAAAGAAAAAGGTCGAGCCGTATTAACTTTACACACCGGACTTTTGCTGAAAAGGGGGGGGGGGTCGGTTGGAACACGCATATGCGTACCCTAAATAACACTGAGTTGGGGGCCGGGGTTTCGCAACGGCAGCCCGTCAGTACAGCGAGTCTTATTTATAGATGACATTTCCAATCTCAGTACATCTCATGACATCCCAATTCAGCCGGTTTTATGGAGGGAAACTTTATGGCCAGGTATATGAAATCTGACCTATTCAGTGGAAAAGGTGGGTGTGGGCCGATTATAAATATTAAGAGCTTATTTAGCTTTAATCAATGGACTGATATAAATCAAATGGAGAGTGACAAGCTACCCTTCTTAAAAGCAATAATTTTCTTTCGCCTTTTTTGTTTACATTCGTCAAAGAGCGCGTGGTTAGTGAATTAGCACGTAGTCATGCAGGCTAGGTGAATGGCTGAGATAAATGAACGTTTTAACCAAAGAAAATAATAATGATAATGATGATAATAAAGTACAACTTCCGCAATGTAAATTCTGGCCCCAGAACTGATAGAGTTGAAAAAAAAACTGGAAAACTTTATAACTCAACAATTTTGGTGGTATTTTCCCTGCCCCACATCCTATATCTCTCTCTTTCTCTCTTTCTCTCTCTTTCTCTCTCTCTCTCTCTCTGTTTTACCCTACTAACCTCTTTCTAACCTCCATTAACTCATTTCTTCCTATAGTGTGGTACGGTATGTCTCTGAAACAGCTCCCGTAGGATTTTTGTGCCAAAGTTGATTTTTTTTTTTTTTTTTTTTGCTGTTTTGGCTTCAAAAGGGTCCCAATTGGCCAAAAATGATGGGGTGCAAATTTTCAGACCCCTCCTTCATTTCCTGGGGGGTCCTAGACCGGGAGCCAGGGGGGGGGGGGTCAACCTAGCTGGGAAGGAAACCAATTTTCATGTTCACAGATGTAAAGATCGCATAGCTCCACATAAAAAATTGACCGTCTGGCATGTTCTAGGTGGTGGGTGTGGCCAGGGGGACGCCCCCACCAAAAAAGTGTCCCTTTTCACGACAAAATAGTATTATGTTAATAATATTTTAAGAAAACCTTGAACCACCATGAGTTTGGTGTCATATGAAAGAGAGTTAAATTATCTACATTTTGATACCAATTTCAAAGAATTTGGGATTAATTAACATCGCAAATTTAAGTAAAAAACATGATTTTTGTGATTTTTTTCGAAAAATTGAATTTTATCAAAAAACATTATTTTCATTCCCAGCTAGGTTGACCCCCTGGCTCCCAGTCTAAGACCCCCAGGTAACGAAGAAGGGGTCTGAAAATTTGCACCCCATCATTTTTGGCTAATTTGGGACCCTTTTGAAGCCAAAACAGCAACAACAAAAAATCAACTTTGGCACAAAAATCCTACGGGATTACATACCATACCGCACTACTATGCCGTATACAACTCCCTCCCACTGTCTGTCTGACTGCCTCTGTAGGTCTTTCTTTCTGTCTCTATCTATCTATCCCCCTATCTCTCTCACGCTCCCTTTCTCATTTTCTCTATCTCTTTCTCTTTCTCTGTTTCTCTGTCATACAAACTCTTTCTTTACACACCCCTTTCTCCTCGGTTCCCTTTAGCATTCTCTTCCCATCCCTCTTCTCTCTTCCACTGGCCGTTTTTCCTCTGCTACTCAGTTTTATCTTGAAAGGTAAGCTAGTGTTTTAGATATCTTTGCACAATTTAAAGCAGCTGAAAGACCTTATCCGATGAAAATACAACTTGATACAAATGGAAACCTGAATGAATGTAGAATAGAAATATAAAAAACTAACAATTAGTATTTACCATTTCATTATTGCACAAAGGCAAATTAAAATCTCATTTTCCGCAACCCTCCAAACTACGGGTCAACAGGGGTCAAATTGCCAAAGTTACAGTGACGACATAACCTGTGGATCCCATCAGCCGTGCTTAAATAATGCAAAGTCATTGTGAATATGCGTACTCCACATAAGATGATGTCATCAAGTCGATAGCAAGTTTTTAGGTCTACAACTTCCAATTTGTAAAGCTTTGGATTTTGAGTTATCAGAGAGCTGATGCTCCTCTGACAGACACTAAAATGGTATATAATTGATATTATGGTAATCTATGGCTTATAAGCTTTCCGTTGACATACATTTCGTCCGTTTTATTTTTCAGTTCGGATATGGTCTTCAATCCAAACTTATTTCATTTACTAAATTTCCAATGCAGCTTTGCGTCGCTGAATCCAAACCGGAACTTTTGATTTCATCATAATTCATCATTCATACTTTAATTAAGTTGCGTTTGATGGCTTTTGATGGCACCTGTTTAAAAATGGAGTGATTGAAGGATGACAAGATCAAGGTACACCTTTGCGGTTGGAACAAATTATTCATGGAGAAATGATCATGAAAATTATTAATATGGTCTGTAAATAAATCTTACCAAATGTCAAATCTTATTTTGGAAAATAACGAAGTAATTTATAATATCATCGATGGTAACCTTCAGAGAATAAAACCTATATTCTGGTCATTTTCTGTCACTTATAGGCAGGCGCGGATCCAGGATTTCTTAGGGGGGGGGGGGCAAATTTAAAATCAATTTGAAATTTAGTGTACTAAAATTTGAAAATCGTGCCGGCCGATATTTCTCTTAGTGGGGGAGGGGGGGGGGGGGTTGTGAGCACTAATTTATTTTTATGCTCCCGAAAAATTAAAAATCGCGCCGGCCGATTATTCGCTCAGTCGCTGCATATAAGGATATCAAAAGTGCAGTGGAAAAACAAATCGAAACATAATCCATAAAACATAAATTAGCAGGGCGATTCCATTTTTTTTTACTAGACTAAAAAACAAACGTACAAATACATGACACATAGAAATGACAGAAGTTCGATAAAGATTTATTGACGATTCTATATCAATGTAAAATTCTGTATAACGTAAATTTAGAAACAAGAAGTTAGTATCCAAGTTTTCAATGTATAACTAAGATTTTGAACAAGAATACGTCGGAAAAGAGACGTCCCCCTAACCTTGGAATTAGAAATACTTTCAGACCCTCCTTAAGTCGGTCACTCAGTTTTCTCAATTATGTTCCATGTAGAGACCAGTGCACCCCCCCCCCCCCCCCCCCCCAGTCGAGGAGGGTTGGGGACACAGTAAACGTTTCCATACATTTATATATCAAAATAATTTCTTTCTCAGAATGAGGCGCCCTCTACGACAGTCCATCGAATATACCTTTGCCAATAGGATTAGACCACAAGTAATTTTATCACCAGCAAATCTTTAAATATGCGATTATGATCCATAAATTATAATGATAAATAAATGAAAAAAATAAGTACAGGCTCAATAATGTGGAGGTAATCTTATCTTATATTCACAGCTCGGGATTTGGATAATGTATAGTTAACGATTAAGTTATTCATACACCTTGTAAATTTGATGTGTTTTTGTATTTTTTCGTAGCTCAAGAATAAAAGGTAGGCTGGTTGAATCAAGACCTTTGTTAAATAATATTTCAAATGTCACGTTATTAAGAAATAGAAAATCGGTACAAATCCATTTTTCACATACTTAAACAAATTTAATAACTCGGTAAGGATTTGGTTAATTTAGTTGTTAATTGTACATGTATGCATTGCTCTAATCATTTTCACGTTGATACCCACTAAATAATTTGTCTCTCTTTTTTTGCATTTTAATTCGTCACTGCCCCCTATATAGGCCCATACACCTACTTCCTCAAAATAAATCGAAAGAAATGATAGAGAGAAAAATCTTTGAAAAAGTTGAAACAATCTATACTCCAGGTAATTGATGCCTTTTTTCTCTCTCATCCTTTCACAGGTCCCACCTCTGACGTCACAATGTCACGACCTCTCTTCGTTCTCGTTCTATGTATTATGTCATTAACGATTACACTGCCACATGTATCAGCCTCCCCTCTATATCAGCTCGATGCACTATCACTGAACGAGCCTGACACAACACAGTTTGAAGTAGAAACCAGGGGATACCGATCCGACAGAAGAAATTCTTTATTACAAGGTAATGAATACGGGACAAATTCGACGGTCACAGTGACGGTTTTAGAGGACAATTGAATGTCCTTCGTTAAAGGCATATCAGTTCAGAATCAGTAATCATGCATGACCTTTGATCAACTTTGCTCAAGAAAATTTCAAACATTGCAGATTATATTTCATACTTGTTAAGATGTAAGAAAATCAAGAAAAAGGGTAAAACTACACTTGCCAAATGTTTCCACTGTCAATTAAAGATAAGAGTAAGTTTTGGTAAAGATTACAACTAATTTATGAGCTTTCTCAATTTGTGTATCAGTTTGGAGGAATACCATAGTCGGAGTCTCCCCTGGAAAGGATTACTCTCACGCCCTCCTGTTTAACAAATGAGAGAAATGCATGCATAGCTAACAATGTTGGAAGAAACATTTATGGCACATGTGTGCGTAGTCCCATAATATCTTCCCATATCTCTATGCAGTGAGATTAAATCAACTTCTTGTCGTGATCCAAAATCCTTATAGTGTATGCCGTTTATTAGGCCTATGTACTGCAGAATCTACCTTTCCCAAGGGTTTCCGTTCCAGACAGGATTCTTTCACAATGCTATGAACTCAACTTGATCTTTTATTCATTCCCACTGTTGTTGTTTTATTCTGCAGGTAGATCTCGTATGTGTTTCGCTTCTGCGAGTCTAATCTGCGTGTGTGATCTGCAAGGACGACTCAAGGGGTGTTTTAGGGGAACGTCCGCTGTTATGGCTGCTCGAGGAATCGGTGTATGATTGTCCGACGACCTCATGGCAATTATTACAACACTAATGACAATAGCAAGCATTCTGTTCGTTTAGCTTCTCATGTTTCTTGAGGATTACCTGATATATCATGGTATTTGACAGCCAGGATACTGTCTACTTGTCCTGGATACAGTCATTTAAGCTCATTACAGGACCACGTACGTCAACACTTTATGATGACTTGTGTCAAATCTTCGTTGTTCTGTTATAGACGTAGAAAAGCGGACCAATAGGTTTTCGCGATATAATTTTATTATTTCTAGTTTCTTATCAAAAGACACTTACTGAGATTATTCAGATTATTTCAGGATTCCTTGGAGACGCTTCAATTCTTGTCATCAAATGTTTGGTTTGCACCCAGCAGACAAGCGCGTAGCCAGGACTTAATTTTAGGGGGGCGGTAATGAGCACGCAAAGCGTGCGAATCACTTACAGAGCGCGCGAAGCGCGCTCCCTAGGGGGGTGGGTGCAGGGAGGGGGGAGTTTCCTTTGAAAGAAGACGATTTTTTGTACCTTTCTCGACTCATAATCCTTGTCTGAATTCAGTCCCTCCCCCCTTTCACGCGAAGCTTTGACGTTTCATTAAAATATTAGAGAAGATGGACGATTCGTTGTACCTAATTTCCCGACTCTTAATCCTTATCTGTATTCAGTCCCCCTCCCGCGCAAAGCGCGGAAGCTTTGAAAGAAGACGATTCGTTGTACCTTTCTCGACTCATAATTCTTGTCTGAATTCAGTCCCTCCCCCCTCTCACGCGAAGCTTTGATGTTTTATTAAATTATAAGAGAAAGAAGACGATTCGTTGTAACTTTCTCGACTCTTAATCATTGTCTGAATTCTGTTCCCCCCCCCCCTCTCGTGCGAAGTTTTGACGTTTCATTAAATTATAAGAGAAAGAAGACGATTCGTCGTAACTATCCCGACCCTTAATCCTAAATTTGAACTCAGTTCCCCCTTCCCGCGCGAAGCGCGGAAGCTTTGATGATTCGTTGTACTGTTCTCGACTCCTTTTCCTTTTTTCTTCCTACGTCCTTTTTTTTTCTCCTCTTTCTCTCTCTTCCTTTTTTTTTGGCCGGCATTTTGGGGAGGCGACCGCCCCCACCGCCCCCCCCCCCCCTGGCTACGCGCCTGCCAGCAGATAAAATGATGTGCTCGTGTGTTTATGGTGTGTTCGTGGGCACGATGAAACGGGACAATGTGATTTCACTATTTTCTTGTGTAGTCATTTGATTTTCTTATCCTTCAATAATCCTGCAACATTGTTATGAATAGCATACGCAGAGAATGATATTTGCTTTTGAAATCGTGGTGCTTTAATATTACGATAAAAGAAATCACCTTAACCATATCTAAAATAACGCAGGATTAAAGTCAAGAATATTCAGGCGATTGTTGATGAAAAGACATATATATCGTGTCAAAAATGCATGTGATGAATGTTAATTCTAATAGTACTGCACTTTTAAGTTGAACCATTCAGAATTCGCGTTTCATAAAATTGAACTTTTCATGCTCCTGCATGAATGTACAAGAGCTCGTGTATATTCTGTCACTGATTGGCTGTGAGCTATAGTATCACGTGTTCAGACCGAAATCAGCCTATCCCTTTCTTATCAATAAACTCCTAAATGTGCAGTTTCTAATGCATTGTAGTTAGAATATAGGGGCATTAGGGCATCATAACACTAGACCAATTTAGAAATAGCTCATGTTATAAATGACGAATTACATCATGGCAAAACACCGTAGAACAGCCATGTGCGCATAATAAGATTAACTCATTTTTTAAATTTGAACAAAGGTTTTACTAAATGCGGTGATTGAAAGTAAATTGGTGGGGGCGGCTGAATATTTTAAAAAAAAAAACTTCATCATCATACATGTGTAACTATGGTGTTTATTCAAACAATGCGCAGTACAAGCAATATCACCATGGTCGCGAAGGTTTTAAACAGGAAATCATAAAGTTTGTGTTTTATCTGATACATAAAAATCATGTTTTGACTTGTAAACCATATGCCAGTATTCACACATGAGCAGTCGAATAAAATCTATTTATAAGTCAACTGTTTATGGTAACTAATTGTTATCTTTATGTTTTACAAGTGATGAACTGCGGTGACAGGCATGAGTGTAGATCGATATGACGTTTTTAAGCCTGTCTGCACTACTTGTAGCGACTTGCGCCCTTCATATAGCCAACAATGCCTAAATGGTGACCGTTGATTCCCCATGGTAGCCTACCCTTTAATATTTTAATTTAGTGCTGATTTAATGAGATAACAACCTGCTAGTGACCAGCAATATGGTGACCAGCTAATCCATCCTGGCCAAACTAGTGCAAACAGGCTTTAAACGAGTTGGGGAGGAGAGGCAAGGCGTTGGATAAACTTTTGGAGAGGAAAACAAAACGAAAGAAGGTTAATTATTTTAGTTGTTGCGGTGGGGGGTGGTGGTAATTGTCTGGGATGACTCTCAAAGGACAATCGGATTCAAATATCCAAGGTAGTACCCCCTTGTCATTTCCCTACAGAATAATTAACATGTAATGGGAGTGTGTGTGTCGTTATCCCCTATCAAAGCCTTCCCTTCCCTCCCCTCCCCCTCCATAGCCTTGTTGAAATGAGCAGTGTATTTAGAGTGTTTTCAAGGAGATTTTGGCGTATCAAAGGGTCTAGTAACATTGTTCAGATGAGAGAAAATGGGGCTAAGGTAGTGACGTCAATTTTCGATGTACAATTAAAGGTAAAGACCAGTTATGGTCATGCGATTGCATTGTGAACGAAACGTTGTGGAATCGATCAGAAAAGGTTGTTCATCTGGCATTTAGCATCTGCAAGGTTCTGGAATCATCAAAATGATAAGAAATTTGGCCCATTCTTCGTAAAGTTACAAGCACTATACACAGAAAGATGTATATGGGACTACCCTATATCTCTCATGGACCATGAGAGAAACAAATTTACCAAATATATGAATTAGTAGGCGGTTTCCCGGCAAATTTTTTATCGTCATGTATTAGTCAAAACATATTCTTTCACATGATTGGTAATGAGAGCTTCCATTTCATTTTTTGAAATTGGGGCGTTTCCAATACTGGTCTTTACCTTTAAAGGTAATCTGAAGTTTGAGTGAAAACAAACCATTATTTACAAATCGGGGAAAACTGATCTGATCGATTCCTTAATTCTCGAAACTATATTGTTATAACTTAATTTAATTTTAGGTAAATTTAAATCGTCACATAGCAATGAATCGGCTTTAGATAATATATACCATGCCAATCAGAAGTGTTGAAGAAAAAAATGTAAAGCCTGTTTTAGGTCTTGTTTTCATGTACAAACGGTTGTGAAATTCAAACATTGGTTTGGAGAATTTACTGTCAGAGGGTGTTGCACAGTGACGCCTTCAAAGAAAACCATAAATATCTTTGTGGTTTGAGAATTTGTTCAGGATTATTTGCTTGTTAGAGGGTTAGTACAATAGAAGGAATATGAATAGGTAACATTTCATACAACATTTACGCAGTTTTTTCACCGACCATCAACAATGTTACCGGTTCACTTTAAAGCTTGATCAGTATGTGAATCTGGAGTTGATTGAAAGCTGCTATACTTGAGAACCTTTTCAGTTTGTGATAAGAATCGAAGTTGGTAAGTTCGTGCGGCCTAGGCAATGATACCGGAGATGTTGAATTGGTTGGTGGTCGAGAGGAAATTATACCTCAAATTTGAGTCCAGTTCCTGAAAGGGGGGAGGGTCGTTTCTGATGGCCATTCATGCAGTATCTCTGTGAGTTTATTTCCTATATAACTCTCTTGTTCATTTCGTCCCGAAATCAAAAATCTCTATAAAAAAACCTAGTTTCTTTATATTTAGCATAGACAATGACTTGCATTTGTGTGTTGCATATGAGTTACGTTTTTTATATAAAAAAAAGCAAACAACCACCGAAAAGAAATTTTATTTTGCTATGAGGTGAAATCTATTTTTTGTTAAAACGTCTTCGAATATTTTCAGGTGTTACCTTTTATATTTAGATTAAGAAATATATTTTCTGTTATTGTCTGTGTTTAAAATTCTGGTGGATTGAATTACGAAATGTAGCCACGTACGAATTCTCTATAGCAGTATTCCAACAAATTCTTAAATTCACGGATGAATTGCGGCAAAATTTGAGCGAAAATTATTCCCCTGGTCGCCCCACATCCCTTTCTAAATATAACTAATTTAATCCTCTTCTATAATTATGTAAGGACATTGGCACACAGTTACCCTTTTCCATTGATAAAATCTGTCGAATTGATCGGATTGGTTAACGTCAGGATAGTGGTTGATAAATCAATAACACCCGACATTCGTCATGCATCTAACTATTGGTTTACAGAACGAAGCAAGTGCACGGCTACAGCGGCACGTGGGCGAGTGCCACATCAAATGACCACAAAAATAGATTAATTCTTTTTTTAATTAAAGAAAGAAAAGAGGGAAGGAAGGAAGAAATTAAGGAAGGAAGGATGGATGGAAGAAAGATAATAGAAAGAAAAAAGAAGAGATAGAGGGAGAGGCCGGGGAGGAGGCAGGGAACGGGACAGAATTAATCAGAGTGAGAAAATTAACGAGAAAATAAAATGATTGAAGCCCTTACACACTCCCCGGGACACACGCCAAGACCCTACTAATAGTTGGCATCATTAATTTGCATTTTGTTCATCCACTAAGACCGGTGACACCCCCTCTCCATAATACCAGCGCCCCCTCAACGTATGAGCCCATTATATACGCCACTAGAAAATATGACTTATCTTCTCACATCGAAAATAAAATCAATTGCATCTTCTTGAAAATAACATTATTTTATTTTCCAGAAATTAAACGGAAGCAAATCCATTCCATCGCGATGATTTATCTTCTTATCCATCTTGCTGAATCCGTTTGTATATCACATGGCTTGTTTAAGATTATCCAAAAATGATTATGCAAAGCGAAATTAAATCCTCTTCTCATCCCCATTTTTCAAAATGAAAGGGGAGGAGAGAGTTTTTTGCCCCCCACACACTAATCCTACAGATTCAATGGAAATCGTTTTCAATATTCCTCTTTTTGTAAAGTATGATTTTATTTGTTTCTTCATGTACATAAGCTTAAAAAGAATGAATCTCATTTCTATGTTAAAAGATTTCGTCAAATTCGTTTATATTTTCATCTCTAGTAAAAGGGATGAAGCTTAATCTGAAAAGAAAAAGGTGAATTCCTTATAAACACGATAAATCTGGGTATTACGATCAAAATGAACAACAAAATGACTAGTTGAAAAAGTATATGCATGATGATATTTTTTTTAAAGGAAAACACAAAAGATTAAATTTTCTTCAGAGAGCTCGAAGATTAGTGTCATGGAAGATGGGATAAAATAAGGAAAATATTAGAAGAAGGATTGGTATTTAGATGTTGGTGAAAGGGAAAAGTAAAACAAAAAGTAGCACAATACAACAGGATTAAACTGATATTTAAACATTTTTTTTAAATGTTATTTTCACAGAGTATAGTTTTCGATAACACACTGCGAAGAGGATATGAATAATAATATTGTTGTCATTACAACTAACAAGTTTTTGACTAAGAAATCAGACAGACCGTTAATCATCCATAATAAGTTAAACCTAACATTTCATTGAACCTGCATGTAGAGTTCAACAATTTATGATTAATTTTGGAGATAAGCCAAACAATCAATAGCTATATAGTACTCAAGGATCAGAGCACAGGAGTAAACATACTCTGTGATATTCATACACGTACTCCGTTTTGGGGTATTTTATCATTATTCACCGCTGATATTATCACCACCTCGATTCAACACTTGAAAAAATTACAATGGACCAAGGTGCGAAATCTATCAGTCAAGTAGGATATAGATATTGTGTGAAGGGGAGAAAAATGCCACAGCCTTTGTAATTTTTAACTCCATTTACAGTCATCTAAACGAGATTTTTTTTTTTAGGGGGGGGGGATTTTTTTTGGAGTTTTTTTTAAATGAAACAATTTGTTCTCTCTTTCTTTTTACGTACTTTCTTTGTTTATTTTGGGGGGCATTATTTTAGTTATTTTCTTATGTGGTTTGGGAGGGATTGAGAGGGGAATAGATTGATGAGAGAGGGTAAGATATGGGAGGAAGGATCAGAGTGGGGGGGGGGTGTGAGAGAGAGAGAGAGAGAGAGAGAGAGAGAGAGAGAGAGAGAGGGGTATATAAAGGGGAGGGGGTGATTAAGAGGAAAGGTGAGAGACAAACAACTGGGGAGGCAGTGATATGAGGGGATAAAGAATATAAGCAAGATTCAAGTGTCAGAAGAGAGAGAGAGAGAGAGGGGGGGGGGGGGTTCCAGATGGAAGGATCGCGAAAGAAACAAGTAAAGAGGATAGATGCAGTCTGTTTGGAAAGAAAGACCGGAACCTAAATATGACGACACAAAGTCATAAGCAACTGTTTAACCTTTATCTTTTGACGTAAACGTGTGATATTGTGCCCTACTTTATTTCATGACATATTATCGGTAGGCCCCTAAGGGAAAAGGGCAATTAATTCAGTCAATTATATGCTTATTCAGGCGACATTATCCGCATAATTCTGTCAAAGGAAATTATTGATGTTATCTATCTGCCTGAAGCGTGCTACAGTGTACATTTGCCATTTGCTCCAATTCCAAAATAGTCTACTGTTTTGTTTATTAGTTTGTTTTCTTATTTGTTTTTCGCATGATATATTGAGCAGGAAAACTGAACTGGCCTATCCATAAGCCTTTCTGATTTCAAATTTGTGCATCAATACATTGAAGAATTCAGTTTGAAACTGATGAAAGTATTAACTTCTTTTATAACTTCTTGACTCGTAAGATAAGTATTGTACAATAAAATTTGCTTGATCATATTGATATATTTTTTTATTTTGTATTGACACTGATATTTAAGAAATGACAATGCAGAGCACAACATTGCATTGAATAAATTAAGGATGAGAGAGAGAGAGAGAAGAAAAAAAAAGGGGGGGGATAAAACTAGGAAGCAACAAATATACAAAACACAATATACACCAGTATTGCATTAAATAAAAAGGCATTTTTAATTGTCATTGCACTATAACACTATGAATATAAAGCAATATATTTGAATATATATTTCTATATTTTTTAATATCTGATATTTTGATTTCTTTAGTTAGCTAAGGCCCCCCCCCCTTTCATTATCATTTTCAAAAAACAATACCGAATACTAGTAATAATTACAAATCCTGTTTATCCAACTTGCTTCTAATAAATGAACCTGTACATTTTTTATATATAAGCACAGTGTATGTACACACGCAAATGTATTTCTCTTCATATCTTCTTTTATCGATACCAAGACTATTCCTCTTTGGTAGAAAAATGTCTCCTTTCATGACATGTATCATAATAAGTCAATATCTGTGTAGGTTCAGAACCACAAGTATGTTCTACATACATACGTACATAATATTATTCTTATTTACACTGCTGGATAGCATCGAGTTATAAAATCGTCCTTGTTTTCACGAAGTGACGGTAGTGAGGAAAATCGTCACGCAAAGTGAATGCAATTTTTTTTCACTACCGTCACTTCGTGAAAACAGCGACGAAATATGTCACAAAAAAGCAAGATACATGTAGCGAATAAGGGGGGCAGGTAAGGGAGAGAGTGCCTTCTAACTGAATTCACAAAAACGAAAATGTAGACATAGAAAGAGAGAGAGGGGAAGAAGGAGAGATGGGGAAGAAGGAAAGAGGGGGAAGAAGGAGAGGGGGGAATGCAATTAGGCCCCCCCCCCCCCCCCACTATCACTACCACTCAATGCCTGGACCAATACTAAGACAATAGTAAGTAACAACAAACAAACACATAAATAATTAATTAAATCAATAAATATGTAAATAAATGCATTAGTATATCAAATAAATGAATAAATACATAAATTAAATAATTAAATATTAAAAATAAATAACTAAATAAAGAAATAAAAAAATAAAAGAATGATAATAACTCATGTAATAATATCAATCAGTGTGATTCATACAAAGAACAAATCTGCAAGAAAACTAATGATAATTTAGAGATTAAATGTAAATACCTATACAATAGAGTTGCAAATATTTGCTTGAAGCTATCATACTGTTCAGTCACAACTTTTTTAGTTGCCATTCATAATCATTTGTTAAGAATGAAAGTGGCACAAATTGTGAATAAATCTTAAACCTTTACAAAAAAACAGGATTAGTTTATTCAAAGTTTCACTAATGTACTTGTTTAAAGTTATCACGGTGATAAGACATTTTCTGGGATTATTAACACATCCATAAGAATCACAACTGGTTTTGTTAATACTTCAAATTGATGTCTCTTGAGCAACAGTTATTATGATCTTCATGCATTCGGAGCATATTCATGTTATACAAACACTCTCTTCAGTATAGCCACAAGGGAAAATGCGCAATAGACAGAGCTGTCAGTGTCACTCTCGTTAGTTGAATGACCAATTCCACAATTAACCCCCCCCTCCCAAAAAAAAAAAAAAAAAAAAAAAAAAAAAAAAATCAAAAAATCAAAAAATCATAAAAATCAAAAAAATCAACAAGTCAAAATCAAAAACCCCAAAATTTAAAAAAATCAACAAAAAAAAAAAAAATCATGTTTCAAACACTCATAAATTTCTTATTGCTAAAACTTGTTCAATTGTGTGAGCTTTTCATTTCTGTCCCAGTTTCTCTTTTGGCCTAAAACACAACTTGCTTAGAAAGTTTGATTACCCTTCAAAAGGGTAATAGATGAAGTTTTGAGGCTACAAGGCACTTCAATGGCAAGGAAGACATCAAGGCATGTTTCACAAACTTGTCCAAAGTACACGTTCATCGACATCCCATTGAAACATGAGTTAAACTTAATACCCATCTCAAGGAGTTGTTGATGAACTTGCACTTACAATGTATGATGGTTTTGTGAAACCCTGCCATGATTTATTACACATTCATAAAATTTATTACAACATTTTCTAAACACTTAGCACATGGTTACTTAGCTATGGACATGCAATGGTAGGCCTATGCCTGCCAACCTACTGGCTATGGGGGTGGGGTAAAATAAAACTAACTCAGTAGAAACCTGTTTTAAGAAGGATATTGGGACTATAAAATCATTTGGTTATATTAGGTATCTTGTTAAATCAGATTAATCAAATTATTAATAATTTATTATAATAATTAACAATGATAATAATACTGCTAATAATAATAATGGATGAGATTTATAAGGCGCTGAATCCACTCAAAATCAAATGCTCAATGCGCACTTGTGAAACAAAAAGGAAATAAGAGATCACATAAAAGAAATCTGTAATTTAAACAAAGGAACAGAAGTATGATGGACCATACAAAAATGACAGAACAATCAATTATTATTATATGTTGATTTTCTCTTCAACTGATCTGCTATTACAAATCTCTTGAGGAAGAGCATTCCAAATAGAAGGCCCTGCATGAGCAAAGGTACTTTCCCCCACTTAGTATTGAGCATAGGAAGAAGAACGAATCAGGAGTTTTGAGATTGTAAGAATCTTTATAACTTGTTTCCACTGTCTAGATAGGTATTTGACCTCTACAGCTAGTGCAATCCATGACAGAGCCAGTGGCAAAGAAACGTAGAGCAACAAAAACTTGCGGACTGGGTTGTAACGCTCAGTTCCTCTGCGTTCTGTGGCTGATTCTTCCGGATAGTATTAATCAGGTGAAGGCATCCCTGCCTGCTGAGTGCTGAACCAATACAATTTGACCATTTGTTCGTCGTCATATAGGTCCAAGGGATGCCTCCGGTCGCGAAAAACCCTCTCTCTCCTAAGAGCTGCGGCATGTTGAATCGCGTATAATATGGCAGCCATCTTGGAATGAAAGCTTACCGTAATTGATTGATGGTAGTTAACGCTATCTTTTTAGCTGTAGTAAAGTAACCGCTGTTTCTGAAGTACTTACCGCTAAAAACCTGCGGTAACTTTTTATGCGATGGAAAGTTAACGCTAAAATTAAATTTAACGCTGTTTCTGGACTTACCGCTAAAATAGGGGCTAAACGCTGCATTAAAAGTTTTTTGCAACGGGTCCCTGTGCTATCATCTATGGTCTATGCTTTTTTGAGCATTGATGTTTAATATCTTGCGCAGCATTCTCTTTTTTACACCCCTACATCAGCATCAATCATAACAAGGAAATAATTTTTGTTCATGCTCATAAATATATAATATCATTTATTATCCCAAATCTGCCTCATATAATTATCATGCAGCACATTACAATTAGTATTGCACAGTACCCATAGCATACCAGGTACTTATTCAAAACATGAAGTTAAAGGGTCAGTGACGCAAAGACGTAACTCCATTTTGGCCATTTTGAGAAAAAGTGGTTTACATGTATGTGTCACTGAGCACTTGGGCCTGAAGGAGTTAAGTCTATATTTTACTAGCCATTGACTTCAATGGGGTGTTGGGTGGAGTTAAGCCTTTGTGTTTCCTGGAAAGCCCACATTTTTCTGAACATTTTGATATCAAATAATCATTTTGGCAAAATATGGAGTTACGTCTTTGTGTCACTGAACCCTTGAAATGTAAGAAATGATCGACTAGTCCAATTTGTGAACTTCGCATGCACATCCATCCCTTCCGTTGGTTGTAAGACACACTTACAACAATCGCTTCTAGGTAATTTTTCTGCCTCAACCGAATGCCCAACTCCAACACTGAACCAAGCACTCTACTTAACCCTCACAAGCAAGAATGGCCCTATTGCAGTCAAACCTGCTTTAGTGACAACCTGCCTACAAACTTACAAAGACCACATTTTTTGTTTCCCTTGGGCGGTCGCTATAGGCAGGTTCAACTGTATTATGGCTCATAGCTTGCTTGCTTGCTAGAGGGAAGTCCCTATCGTATTTTCAAGAGTTCTTCGAGACAGTCCAGCAAGAGGCGTATGTCCTCCGGCTCCGACATGCGATGACCGCCCTCTTTGCGCAGGATCACCTCCACGTTCTTGCTCTCCAGGCGCTCGGCGAGGTCAACGGACGTTCGAAACGGCACGGTGTCGTCTTTCATCCCGTGGATCAATCGTATCGGCTGTTTGACGGGCATGGGGTTCTGACTGAGACATCTTGTGTAGTGCTTGTCTACGAAGTTATGTGGCGTGGTGTGCGTTGAGTCACCGGGTGCTGAGCCTCGAGCCTGTGGGAAGAGAGTGGGGTATGAAATGAAGTTTAGAACTGAACTCAATGGAATGGATATCTGGGGGGTGTTTCACAAAGGCTAAGATCGACTTTAAGTTGGACTTAACTATGACAGGCCTTTCATGCCACTGTTTGCTCTCACCATTTACTGGCATTGGTCTCTCAAGGGACGTACAAATCATGGTCACAAATCTACAGAATTTACATTTCTTGATAATTCATTATTGAAGGAAAATATATTATCTAAGATCATAATGGTGAAAGCAAACAGTAGCATGAACGGCCTGCCATAATTAAGTCCAACTTAAAGTCGATCTTAGCCTTTGTGAAACACTCCCCTGGAAAGATATGTAAGGGTGTTTGAACATATAATTGGGAGAATATCTAAGCCAAAATTATTATTGTCTGATTGAATTTTAAACCTTGCAATGAGTTGTACAAAAGACGAACAGAATTTTACAAACAATACAAACACACATTGTGCTGTCTATTATGGTGTTTTTCTTCATACATCATCTTTAATTACACAAATGTTTTAACTTCTTGATCTGTTGAGCCATCTATTATCATTGGAAAATAGGCAGACTTTCCTTGGCCATAAAATGCTATGAAAGGTAAGGCCATTTAAACCAACAACAGCAATTAAAAAGAAGGTGATGTTATTTGTGTAAGAGATAAGAATAAAGCAATGATGATGTCATCTTTTTCGGTCCTAGGGGTGGGGGAATTCTCTTTCACTAATTTCCTTTTATTTTCCTCAAAGTTTCCTTTTCAGGGACTAGACTAGATTGTGAGTTTTCCAGAGTTAAACAAAAATCCACTCCTGTACATTATGTTTTGTTTTGGTGCGTTGTTTTGTTATATCTAATATTTCCTTTTCTTTTTCTTTTTCTTTTTGGGCTACACTACTCACCTCGTGTACATGCCCCCTCTTCTGTTCAGTGTAAGACAACGGCCTGTCAAACTGTACAGCGGTAGCTACCCCGAGAAGAGAATGGATGCGCTCCGGTCTCTCTAGTGCTAACAGCAGCATGATTGCCCCGCCCATACTGGATCCAACAAGAATCTAAATACACAGAGAAGACAATGATTTACAGTAAAACATGATGGAACACTTTTGCAATAGAGGGCCAAGCTCAAAGATGGAATGACTTTTTTAACTAAAGTACTGGGGTCTTTTTAATTTTGGTCACCGGATGTAATTTCAATCACTGTCAGCCTACTTCAATACATAAGAAATCTGGGATAATTTTGTTTAGTTTTCCTGTTAGCTACTTGAGTTGAGGCAATATGTGAAAATGTACATGTACTATTGAGTTCATAATCAAGCAATATAGATAAATGTTGAGAAGCGCCAAGCATGTCCATCTACATATTGGGGGGGGGGGGGAGAGAGCAAGAGAGAGAGAGAGAGAGAGACAGAGGAGAGGAGCAAGAGGGAGAGAGGACCAAATAAATGGAACACCAAGGAAAGCTAGAAAATAGGAAAGAGAAAAACTGAGATAGAAAAATATGAGGGACAAAGGGAGAAGAGAGAGAGAGAGAGAGATTGTTTGAACAAAACTGACCCTTTTTTCTAACCTGCAAAAAGACAGTTCATTCACGACATGTAAAGAGGAAAAAAAAAGACAGACAGACAGAAAGACAGATAGAGAGAGACAGAAAGATAGGATAGAGATAGATAGATAATTTGAACAAAATTGTTCCTTCTTTCTCACCTGAGGACCAACAGTGAGTTCATCAAGGACTGCTAGAGCATCTGACTTCCAAATGTCAAACAACTTTTCTCCTTTCCTCATCTCCCCTATGGACTCGCCTAACCCCTGGTAGTCAAACCTGGTGAAAGAAAATAGCTCTAAAACATTAACCTGTTGACCACTGATGTAATTCCCATAGGCTTAGTACTGGGACCATGCAGTTCTGGTAGGCATTCAAGGGTTAAAGATAAACTTGAGTTCTGGTAAAAAAAAGAAAATCAATTCTCACAGAATCAAACAAAACTTACACTGAATGTTCAACATTACAAATAAATGTCATGTGCCAAACAGTTTTGGAAGAAAATGTATACTTGCTGAGTAATGAGCATAGAAAGATAAGAAAATCAGGTAGTACTAGCCCCGACACCATTTGTGTAGTCCCATATACATCTTTCTGTGTACAGTGCCTGTTACTTTACCAAGAGTGGGCCAAATTTATTATGATTTTGATGACTCCAGAACCTTGCAGTGCACACCAATACTGTACTAACATGCTACACGGTCAACTTTTTCCGATCCATTCCACACCTTTTCTTTCACAATGCAATCGCATTACCAGAACTCACCTTTATCTATAATGGCAATCAAACCTTTGTAATTTAGTTCACTTGTGTGAAAGCAGAAAAATAAGAGAAGCAGAGTGGCACTTTGTAAAAGAAAGCAACCAAAAAAAACAAGAAAGTTATAAATGTTTGCACCTTGAATTACATTTACGAGATCACTGATGCTAAGTAAATGTCACATGGGGGATTTGGTCGACTGTACGTGACATATCCTTGATCAACTCTCTACATTGTATATACTGAAATACATAATTATATAATGACAATAATATTCCGCTTTTATAAATCGCTTAATACAAAGTCTCCAAGCGTTTCATAGATATACATGTACTTTTATACTTTTTTTGCCCCCAAATCGCCACTTGTCCTTCAAGCACTTCTACATTTTATTAAATTATAGGTTATTATAGACATTTGACAAAATACAGACAAAGAAAATAGATTCTACATAGAACCAAAAACAGTTACATTTAGAGTATTGTTAATGCTTTACAGTTCAGTATGAAGAAAGTAATATGAGAAAAGTAATATGAGAAAAGTCAGATCTTTTTATGTCATGATGCCAACTGAAAGGTTAATTTTTTTAAAAGAATTGAATTTGAAGAAAATCTTAATCAAATCTTTAGGATAAAAATGTCTTTTAAAAATAGACTAGATTTTCTATGGACTAGATCTAGATCTATGCAAGATTTGTCCAACAAAAACAAAATTAAAGAAAGTTAGACTTCTAGGTCTATTTTAAAATGTTCTTTCAAAAAAAAAAATAATAATAATAATGGAGATGATAATGATAATAATTAATATTAGTATTGTCTTTGATAAAAACATGATAAAAATAATGATAGGGTCTAATAAATAACTAGACTCTAGACTAGATATCTAGACCCCATATTGTTTGTGATGATAATAATCATCATCACACACACAAAATAGACCTAAAATAACAATATGATCAAGTTTTAAATGTTTGAAGGAAATAAAATGTTAGAATAGATCTACATCTGATAAAACAGGTCTAACAAGTTAGACCTAGATCTAGTTTGTCATGAAATTTGACTTTGCAATTGAATTTGAATTGTTCATTTAGATCTAGATCTAGAAATTCTGTTCCTATAACTAAATCATGCTGTACTGTTAGTTCAACTTTGTTTACACTTAACTTACATTCCCTACTAGATCTAGACCTAGACCTAGGTCTACAATTTACTTTTATAATAAATGAAAACAACAAACTTCGACCCTTCAATTATTTAGATGCACTTGACCTCTGTTGCACCCCCTCTGCAGAGAACTAGCTAGGACCTTAAGAAATCACTGAACCGTAACGCGGGATTGAAGCGAAAACGTACCTAACAAAGGCATGTCCGCGCCGCCTGCAGTAGGCCTCCAGAGCCACGGCTTTCCCGCCGGTCATGTTGCTCATGTAACCCGGCAAAAACACAACGCCCGGGTCTTTCCCGGGCGTTTGACGAAACGCTATTGAGGATGCGTGTGTCCTATGTAAATGTTCTAAACTTTCTCTGTCATCTGTCATCATGAACCGCTGATGCACTTGCAGGCGGGTATTGGATAATTTAGGAGAAAGACAAAACATTCGTAAACAACACCTAACCCGAAAAAAGCACAAGGGCGCTGACATTTTGTTTCTCGTCACTCAGCGCAGCCGCTTTAGATTTTAAATGCAAGCTTTTTGTGTAGTACTTATGTTGAAATTATTAAAACCTATTCATGTAAAATATAAGTCGTAAATTTACTGTATTTTTATAATATGATAAAAACAAGAATGCTTCCCAGAATTCTATTAATTCATCTCATAAATTATGATTTTAATGACGAATTTCCGCGCTCTAAATTTACCAATTTAAATATTAAAAATAATCATAATGATTATTACTAGATTTATAATTCAAAACAAAATATGTATCCTAAATTTTTGTAAAAAATATTTTATTAATCGTGATTTGAACAAAATAATTAATTTAAATGTCTTGTCTTATCGAAAACCTTATTTTTATTACAATTTTGCCGATAGTAATTCTGGTTACAAAATTGGCAATCTCGAATTCATTCATTCGACGGATTTACGCTTTCCGTAGCGAAACCACACGAAATCCAAGCGAAATTACTGGAAATACCTGGAATTTCGAAGGAAAATAGTGAAAGGGTTCATTTGGTATTCATTCCTTCTAAACGTTGATTGAAATGGGAAGGCGAAAGGTGAGAAGAAAATACAGATTTAGTCGAATATTCAGTGCTAGCGCTGTGACTGTATTGACTTGTGTTGTGTTGTGTATGATTGTGAGTGCATTGCCATTGATAAAAAATACGTTTGTTAACGTTGTCGAATGGTGGGAATGCGGGGCCACGGCCGTTGATTATTTACGGCATTATTATCATGACCTTTCACGTTACAGTATGTTGTGCATTGGGAACACTTGTGGCTGTGAAGCTATGAGTATGAGGTGAATAATTGTGTGTTTGGCCTACATTCAGCATGCATTGGCAACAGTAATTACCGATGTGATTGACAAAAACTATTTTTGAAAATTGACCGATACTTATCGACTCAATTGAAGCAGTAGGGGCGCCGGTCCGAGAATGAGAATCATCTGCATAAACAAGGAATAAGGATTATCTCGTAAACATGGAGAAATTGCGTCTTAAAAAAAAGGATCGTTCACATTTTTGCGCCCGTTCTTTTCATCAGGGCTCTTCGGGTTTAGGGTTCCCGAATGGCGCGCCGGTGGTGCAAAAATCAGATTCCGCGTAAGAAAATAACCCCAGTTCACCATCTACTTTTGTGGGTTGTCCGTCTTCCCGAGGATTTATCGCTCATAAATTGGAAGTCTCTGTTCAAAGTCAATGTAAACAATTTCTAACATGCATCAAGAAAATCATTGCGGAATCCGTTTTTTGCACCGCCAACGCGAGAATCGGAAATAAGAATCCTCCGCGCAAATGCAGAGAATTGTAATTTTTAAGGACGCGTCCGTCCACCTTTACAAAGACGATCCTCGTTTATGAGAACACTGCACTCGACTCCTTTTCATACTACAGTAAATAATTGCTAGTAAGATTCCTACTCCGACTACTCGTACATTTTACGGTTACGAGTACAAACTACAATGGGATGTCATGCATGGGCCCGATGAGGTCTAACTGTAACGATAATGGACCTCGCGTTATAAGTGCTGAAAAGTACACAATTTTGCACACTTCCTGCAAACATACAAAACAAATGGGAGAACATATAAATTATGGTTATATATGGTTTTATGGGCACTTTAAATTGGCTAATCAGCATTGTCACTTGGATGCAATGCAGGACAACATTCCCATTTGTTTCAACATAAAAAATGACATAAAGTTCAATTACTGGTATTCAAAATCTATGACTCAGGAGGGTGTTTTCTTCTTAGACAACCTCTAAGAATACTCTACATACATGTACCCACAATGAACATAATAACATCCTTTTTTTTTCCTGTTTTCATATAAAGAAAATGTTATCAAGGATTGAATCTCCATGTAGTTGTATATTTTCGTTTTTTTTAGTAATTGTTATTGTTTGATTGTAGAAGGAAGACAGTGACTCTTCAGAGCGATGGGAGTCTGATTCATCCGTCGATGTTGAAGAAGTCTCAACATCCGATGAAGACCAAGGTAATCGAAGGATCACTCGTCAGTCCACCCGCATCGTTACCAGGGCAACAAACCAAGGTAAATTGTAAAGTAGTGTTGTATCGTCATTATTAAGGGTGTTTGCTAGTCTGCAGACACACTCTGCAGGCACAATTCCTGAAGCCTTGAGCAGTGCCTAGCTCTGTCTGTCTCCGGCTTTGTCTGGATCAGCTAAAGTAAAAGAGCCTAGTCTCACGTTGCATTGAGTGCAGACACTTACGCACAGCCACTGACAAAGGGTTTGTGCCTGCAAACTATTCCCCCCACCCCCCCCCCCTCCCTTGAACAAAATGAATGGTAGGAAAACATTCTTTGAATGCTATGAGCACCTTAGGGTAGCTGGGGGGGGGGGTGTTTCACAAAGATCCTTAGTTGGACTTAACAATCACGGAAAGTCGTTAGCATCTTGAAAATATTTTGAAAGGCAAAAAACGTTGATTCAAATCTTTCATATTTTCTATTATTTTGAAAGATTTCATGTGCTAGATGTGGAATTCATGAAAAGTCTAAAATACTTGAATTTTTGCTTTTGAATATATTTTATTTCAAGGCTACAAATGGCTCTCCATAATTTTTAAGTCCAACTTAGATTTAAGTTCGACTTAGAATCTTTGTAAAACACCCCCTGGGCAATAACCAGGGTAATAATAGGACTTTGTAGGCACCTTTAGCATCCCCTAGTACATGTAGTCTATCCCACTAATCCCAGGCCTGTCTCTCACATATCCTATACCTGTGTTTAAACTCTCTTATCAGTATTTTGTAATCCCATGCCTGTTTTTCCGCACTCCTTCATTTATACTTCATGTAGAGTATACCAGGGCCCCCTCTTGCAAAAATTTGATATCAATCCCAACTACATGTGTATGTACATTAAGAGATAGGAGACTGCAAACTTGCGATTGATTGGGTGACTTGCGATTGATTTGGATCAATCGTAACTCTTTGTAAAACGGGGCCCTGGTATACCTGTGCTTAATCTCTCATCATTATGCCTCTATCCTGTGTTTCCATTTCAGTCATGAGGATGCGAGGCCAATCCCCCATGAAGACTGGCAAGGGAGTGGACAGGAAGACTTCCGATAGCTCCGACAGTGAACCTACCGTACCCCCCACCGATACCGCCGCGGAGAAGACCAACAACAAGAAAGGCCGCAAGAGGGGGAAGTCAGAGACCCACCACTCTGATACGGAGTCAGGTGCATCGCTTAATGGAGGTAGGTCACATCTGGTACTGGGGCCTGTTTCATAAAACTTGTCATCAATAGCCAATGCTATATTTCCACGACAAACTTGCTTATAGCCAATCAAATGCCATGATTTCAGTTATTCGGTAGCACATACACAGTCATTGTAACTTGTTTTATGAAACGGCCCTGATTGGTTCATCATTGACAATCAACAAATTTGAAAAGGTGAATGGCCTGTCGTCAATTTGCTTTTTCATTTCACTGTGAAGAGTTACAAGCATATATCACTAAAGCCTTGGTCTCATATGCCTTGGGGCTTGGGGAAACCACCAGGGCAAGATATACTGTGATTGTAATGTGCTTCACATAACAAGGAGATACAAGTATTAAAGCGAGTACAACATGGCCTTTGCTCCTTGCTTCTATTTTGTTTAATCCCGAATTGCCACTTTTGTCCATGTTAACTGACTTGTATTTTGTCACCTAGTTGTGTGCAGTTGTCAAATTTGGCAGTCAATGGGTATTATGTTTTATGTTTTTCCCTCAATTGCAACTGTAATATTGTTGTTTGTGCTTTTATGTCCAATATGCTCACATCATGAGGATAAACCGGGAGGTATTAATAAGTAAAGAGGAGAGATAAAATATGGTTTGTTCATAAATATTTCCAGGATTAACTATTTCAACTTATTTTGTAGTATCAGGAGCACCAAAGAAAAAGAAAGAGAGGAAAGCAAATTTTATTCTAATGTGCAATACAAATTGTTTGTTTGTTCATGTCTCCTTAATCAAGATTAATGTAAAGTTCCTAAATTAAAATAAATTAAATTAAAAATTGTTAAAAGGCATGTTTGATTTGAATTAGTTATGGATATTTTTATTTTTCTGTTGAATCAGGAGGCCCAAAGAAGAAGATACAGAAGAAAAGTACAGGTAAAGGTGATGCTAAACTGACCAATGGAGAGCTTTCAAGCGACAAAGAGAGCGGAGACGGAGACAAGAAGAGAAGGAGCAGAATTATAGCAGAACAGCAGCTTTTGAAGTCAGAGAATGTAGAATTGAGGTGTCCCGTTCCTGGTTGCGATTCAAGAGGTAAGATGGATAGATGGAGAGATTGATGGATGAAGCAACTAAGACAGAAGAGAGTACATGCTCTTACACTATGTAACACACTGACTAAAAATTCTTCCTATTTTCATTGTCTAGATATGGTTGTACTCTTGTTAGTCATGAATATTTATTTTTTTTTTGCTATAGAGAAAATTTGACATATATCGAGTCACAAGGTTTTATCACCGAGCAATATTATCATATTGTATTTAATTGAATAGTATTCATGTGATTATACTTAGCTACATGTTAATCCACCCGCAGGTCATTTTACCGGGAAGTTCACCAAGCATCGTACCTTATGGGGTTGTCCCCTCTACCATAACATGACGGCCGAGGAGTGCCAGGCCAAAGCAGACGCGAGGGCAGAGAAGAGACGCAATCGGCACCAGGAGCAAGAGAACGATGAGAAGAAGGCCTTGCGGCAAACGGTAAGCTATCAGCGTAGTGAAAGCAGCGTTTACATTTGCCACAGAAAACAGAGGTATTTTCTTGTTAACCTGTAAATGTATTCTAACGTCGCCAAACAAAAGTATTCACTTACATGTAGCTCTCTATGGTATAAAGAGTATGACACTTAAATCATTTAAAATATAAAAACCAGCTCACGATTACTGCAGCATTTTTTAACAAAGCATAATAACTGTTATGTTATTAATTCATAGAAAGATACTAGAAAAGTTATACTTAGACAAACTGGCATGCCTTGAGCACACAATGTAAAAAACAACAAAATACTGTGCACTAAACATGCAAGGAATTTCTCCCGGTTTCTTGTAGTCAGAGTAAGAACAGAAAAAATGAAATGCTTTTCTATTTCATTTACTGTTATTCAGAGGTTGTCCCTTACAAAAGTGGTTGAAAAAAGATAATTTTAAAGCTTTTAGAATACTGTACACAAAATACAATTGTACATATAATTTTCAAGAACAGGCCATCCCTGAATTATTTAATAAAAAAGTTATTTGATGTGTACTTTTTTCCCAGTAATCTAATCTGTATTTCCTTTTTGTTTTCTTCACCATTTGACTAACTATTCCATTAACATTGTCATTCAATCGCATTTATTCATACCATAATTGTTGTGCATTACCCTATACATGTTATTCACTTTAATACATCACAATGTACATGTTATGTCTGCCTTATTGTTATCTTGTCTGTTTATTGTGTCTAATGCCTGATTATCATGTTGTGTACGCTTACCGTTTACTGTCAAATTATGGGATATTCATACATGTTTCTGTCACATTTCCTATGTACTTATCTCTTCTTTCCACTGGCTTCTCTTGTGTTACTCTTGTTTTGATCGACTTTGATATGTTTTGTCTTATAACACCTTCTTACATGTAACTCCTCACCTATTAACACTACTCTTTTCTTGTATTATCTTTTCCCTTCATGTAACACCATTTTAAACTCCTCTCCTTTCGACACCAACTCTCTTGCTTAAAACACCAACTTAATTCCTCTGAACACTAATGCCTTTCATGTAACCCCATCTCAACTCCTGTCTTAAAACCTGTGTTAACACCAACCCCATTTCTTGTGAAACCATCTTCACTCCTACCCTCTTAACACCCAACACTACCCTGATAACACCAACCCCTTTTCATGTTACCCCATCTCAACTCCTGTCTATAAAACCTCTGTTAACACCAACCCCATTTCTTGCGACACAATCTTAACTCCTACCCTCACAACACCCAACACTACCCTGATAACACCAACCCCTTTTCATGTTACCCCATCTCAACTCCTGTCTTAACACCAACGCCTTTTCTTGTGACACCATCTTAACTCCTACCCTTTTAACACCCAACACTTACCCTGTTAACACCAACCCCTTTTCATGTTGCCTCATCTCCACTTCTGTCTTTAAAACTTGTGTTAACACCAACCCCTTTTATTGTGACACCATCTTCACTCCTACCCTCCTAACACCTACCCTGTTAACACCAACGCCCTTGGCACTCAATCAGAACTCATCTCGTGCCCAACAGCAAAAACGCTACCAGGTGCAGGAGCTTCGGAGGCAGCGCAAGGAGCTCACCGAGGACGTCAAGGTCAAGAGTCGGCAGCACCGGGAGGAGTTCCACAAGTCCCGGGAGCCCCTCCTCAACGGGATCACGTCGCAGTTTGACCTGGATCTGTTCCGCGAGGCCCAGATGCGGGCCTCAGAGGAGATGGTGCGTGTCCATGCGCAGAGCTTACCGAAACACGACTCTCCGCTCACAGCAAATAGGGTAAATACGCAAGCGTTCATGAGAGTATGAAGGGGGGCATTTCTCAAAGATTCTCAGTTGAACATAACTCTAAGTTGGACTTTAAGAATTACGGAAATCCATTTGTAACCTTAAAATAGAATATATTCAAAAGCAAAAAATCAAATATTTAAGACATTTTAAAAATTCCACATCAAGAACATAGTTGTGATTGATATCAACTCTTTGAAAGACAGGGGGCCCTGACCTTTTTGTTTTCTTTACCATACTGTCAAATAATGGGATTATTCATACACTTTTAATGTTTCTCTCTCTCGCAGGAGAAGTGCGGCTTGGCCCAATCCTGGCGAGGGCACTGTACACAAGCTGGAGTTTGTTTCTAATGTCTGATTCTCATGTTGTATATATATCCTGACCTTTTTGTTGTCTTTACCATACTGTCAAATAATGGGATAGTCATACATTTCTTCTCTCTCAGGAGAAGTGCGGATTGGGGAATCCCGGCGAGGGCACCGTCAAGAAGCTGGAGTTTGTTTCTAATGTATGATTTTCATGTTGTATATATCCTGACCTTTACTGAACCATCAAATACTGGGGTATTCATAATATTCATCTATTTTTCTCTCTCTCGCAGGAGAAGTGCGGCTTGGGGAATCCCGGCGAGGGCACGGTCAAGAAGCTGGAGTTTGGCCGCTTCGAGCTCAACACCTGGTACTCATCCCCTTACCCCGAGGAGTACGCAAGGCTTCCCAAGCTCTACATCTGCGAGTTCTGCCTCAAGTACATGCGCAGCTCCACCATCCTCAGGCGACATCTTGCCAAGTGCATCTGGAGGCATCCCCCGGGCGACGAGATCTACAGGAAGGGCATCAACTCCGTCTTTGAGGTGGACGGCAAGAAAAATAAGGTTGGTTTTGGTTGGAAAATCTTGCACTGGCTGGAAGAATCGAGAGGAGGAGGAGTAGGGGTAGAAGGAGGATTTTGTGGATGAGTAGCTTAAGGAGTGGGATTTCTGAAAGTGGAATTGATATAGGGGAGAATGAATTACTTCATAGAATATGGGACAGAGAGTTGTGGCATTCCATGGTCGCCAACGTCTCAGGACATAGCACTTAAAGATTGTGTTGGAATTTGTATTATCTTCATTGTTGATTGAATGATTGGATGATTTATTTTACTAGATTGTTAAAACAACCAAGGGTCCTACAACTTCAAGTCCTATTAAAGCCCCTCTGCACTAGTTTGACATTATGGGATTAGACCACCCTGCAAGGTCAATGGTGGGTGGTTATCTCATCAACTCAGCTCTCAATTAACATAAGAAAAAGGGGATCATGGGGGACCAATAGTCACCGATTAGGCATTGTTTATATAGAGGGCGCAAGTAGCTGTGAGGAGTGCAGTGGGGCTTTAAAACAACAAAGGGTCCTACAACTTCAAATCCTTTTGAAGAGACATGAGCAGCATTTCACGAGACCATCACAAGTACAAGTTTGCAGACATCCCAATGAAATGTGTGTATTTAAATTCAAGTGCGTTTCAACTTTGTCATTCTCAAATCTCAACCATCAATTTGATTAAATTTTTTCAACCAATAATTAAAAACAATTTACAATCACACTGGTACAATTATAGTATAATGACAGACTGGACCCCTGAGAAGCAATGCTTGTAAATGGGGCCCATTAACATACAATTAAAACAAATATATAATAAAAACATATTATAAAAAACAAAACAAAAAAGACATATGTATATTTATACTTTTACAAAACAATTACAAATATTCAAAAGAATTTTTTTAACAATTTCTTCCATAGCGCAATTGCATGACTAAATCTACTAGTTGGTATCACCGTAACCTATCTTCCTTATTTTTCTTACTCTTATAGATCTACTGTCAGAATCTATGTCTTCTTGCCAAGCTGTTTTTGGACCACAAGACGCTTTACTACGATGTAGAACCATTCCTCTTCTACATCATGACTGAGAACGATTCATCTGGTTGTCACATTCTTGGCTACTTCTCAAAGGTGAATTTCATATTGATCTACTTGTACTACAGGGGAGTGTTTCACAAAGGCTAAGATCGACTTTGATCTGATCTTAACTATGGCAGGCCTTTCATGTCACTAGACCCGCTAACCATTCCTGGCATTGGTTTCTCAAGGAACGTACAAATCGTGGTCACAAATCTACAGAATTTACCTTTTTTGATAGTTCATTATTGAAGGAAAAAATATCATCTAAAGATCATAATTGAGACACCAATGGTGAGAGCAACCAGTGGCATGAATGGCCTGCCATAGATAAGTCCAACTTAAAATTGATCTTAGTCTTTGTGAAACACCCCCCAGGCCAAAAGTGGCACTTCAGAACCATTTGCCACACAAAACTGTATAGCTGTTTTAGTACTATTGCAAAATATTGATTATTTCAATTTAACCACCTTTTGCAAATCTGGACAACTAGTAAGAATTGTCCAAATATTTATGGTTTTAGAGTAATTTTATTGCCATTATATTCATACTTGTGTAGAGCTGCCAACCCTTCCGTATTTGTCAGGAGACTTTTACGATTAAAAAAAAAAAACATTAAAAAAAAAATTCGACTGGGATTTCATGTTATCTAAGTGTAAAGCCTCGGTCACAAATGCCATTACGAACCGCTACGAACGATTTTCAGACAATGGAAAAAGGGAGATACGTATGAAATTATCATTCGTACAAATCTTTTTGACCGTAGCATAACTTGCACATGAGAGCGACTTCATTTTGACTTTCTTTGATCTAGTCTAGTAGATTTCATATTTTCACGATCTTTGCAAACATCTAAATGTGAATGCATTTGTACAAAAGTTTGTGATTGTGTACATGATAAGTTAAATAATAAGGTAATAATTAGAGCCCATTTGATACCTGTCTTTATGCAAAAAGGGGTCATATAATGTAGCGGATAATCCTGAACCCGGCGGGTGAAACAGATTCTTGTTCTTATGAAAATTTCAGCACTTTCTAAACTCAACAATTTTTTGGTCAATTAGCACATGCTTTACGAAAGCCTTGCAGCCGAGCAGTAATTTTTCCTAAACATAGAAAGCATGAAAGCATCTCTGAAGATGTATGCAAATGAATTAAGTCAGACTTATCACGCAGCTTTAACTTATAGCAATGCTTAGAATAAAGGTTGTAAGATGACTTATAATGTGGGGTTTAACAAAATATATATATTTTTTTTTACTTCAATGATATTTAGAGTACCCTGTATGTCAACATCATTTATACAGTCAAACCTGCTTTAGTGACCACCTGTCTACAAAGACCACATTTTTTGTTTCCCTTGAAAATGGTTTTTCATTGAAACACGTGCTGAAGGAACCTGTCTACAAAGACCACTTTTCTCTTGGGCGGTCGCTATAGAAAGGTTTGGCTGTAGTTGTTTCATCAAGGCATCTATGAGTTCATGTTCAAGTTCCACTTATTCTTTTGTTGAGATAATAATTCTTTTCAGCCCCATTATTACGTCCTGCAGGAGAAGAACTCATTTCTGAACTACAATGTTTCCTGTATACTCACCTTGCCTCAGTACATGAGGCAGGGATATGGCAAGATGCTTATCGATTTCAGTAAGTGGACAAGTTACGTAGTTGATATTTTTTAGTGACCTTAAGGGTGATGTAAGTTATTTTCTTCACCCTCTAATTAATGTATGCTTTTTATGATTACCGGTAACTAGATGGACCTTCAACTGCGCACAGTTGAAAATGATACCTCCGCCTTAGAGCAATTTTACAAACCAAAACAGACTGAAGCAATTTTTAGAATTCAAGTTTGATTGTAATCCATTAACAGGTTCTCAGAATATTGTGATTACAAGCTATTTGTCATGTACATTTATAACCCTTTATCTTAGACCTCATTACCCTTAAATCTAATCAGTTCATGGATTTGATCACATCTCTTTGATATAATCCCATTAAGAAGGCTATCTACTGTCTAAGAAATATTAGAAGATTAGTTTTGATCACATCTCTTTATAGTATAATCTCATACTAAAGGCTATCTACTGTCTAAGAAATATTAGAAGATTGGTTTTGATCACATCTCATGGTTATTATCTTATTCTTTAGGCTATCTACTGTCTAAGAAAAGATTAGAAGATTGGTTTCAATCAAATATCATGGTTATTCTAATTCTAAAGGCTATCTACTGTCTAAGCAAAGATTAGAAGATTGGTTTTTAATCATATCTCATGGTTATCAGGCTATTTACTGTCTAAAAAGATTAGAAGATTGGGTTTGCTCACATCTCTTTGTTATAATATCATTCATCAGGCTATCTACTGTCTAAGAGAGAGGAGAAGATTGGTTCCCCAGAGAAGCCTCTCTCCGATCTTGGTCTGATCAGCTACAGAAGCTACTGGAAAGGTGTGCTACTTAAATATCTACATAAGCTGGATGCTAAGGAAATATCCATCAAAGGTAAGAGGCCCTAAATGTGTAAGTCCCTTAAAGCCCCACTGCACTACTTATAGCTCCTTGCGCCCTCTATATAGCAAACAATGCCTAAGTGGTGACCGTTGTTCCCCGATGGTCCACTTTTTCTTATGTTACTTGAGAGCTGATTTGATGAGATAACCACCTGTCAGTGACCATGCAAGGAGGTCTAATCCCACCTGGCCAAACTAGTGCAGATAAGCTTTCATGCTGTAATGTTATTGGTCAGTCCGAGGCATAATAATCACGTCTTTGCCCAATCCCAAGTCCTCCAATCAATTGTGAGTGTGCAGTCTCCTATCTTTTTTATAATTAGTTGCGATTGATATCATTTGCAAATAAGTTGTAAGAGTTGATATCAATGGCAACTATGTACATAAGAAAAAGGAGACTGCAAACTTGCGATTGATTGGAGGACTTTCGACTGATTTGGATCAATCGTAACTCTTTGTAAGATGGGGCCCTGGGTGTGTTTGACAAAGACTAAGATCGACGTTAAGTTGGACTTAACTATGGCAGGACGTTCATGCCACTGTATGCTCACACCAATATGATCTTTAGATAATATATGTTCCTTCAATAATGAATTATCAAAAAATGTAGATTTGTGACCATTATTTATACGTCCCTTGAGAGACAAATGTTAGTAAAAGGTGAGAGCAAACAGTGGCATGAACGACCTGCCATACTTAAGTCCAACTTAAAATCAATCTTAGTCTTTGTGAAACACTCCCCAGATTTTAATAAGAGAGATTGTTGTTCTTTTGGGGTTGTATTTGTTGTTCTTGTGTTTTAATATTGTTTATGCCATCATATCATCATTTTATCATTACAATTACTATCTCCTACTTTTTCATTGTTCCTTGTTCCTGCAGACATCATCCAGGAGACGGCCGTCAAAAAGAGAGATTGTTGTTGTTTTTCTTGTTCTTGCATTGTTATATTGTTTATGTTGCCATATCATCATTTTATTATTACTGTTATCATTTCCTACTTTGTCATTGTTCCTTGTTCTTGCAGACATCAGCCAAGAGACGGCGATTAACCCTTATGACATCGTCAGCACGCTACAGTCCATGTCCATGCTCAAATACTGGAAGGGCAAACACCTGGTGCTCAAGCGACAGGACCTCATCGATGAGTACCTGTCCAAGGAGAAGGAGAGGACCAACGGTCTCAAGCTGATTGACCTCAACAGCTTGAAGTGGACACCGCCCATATGTGAACCGGTATAGGGCCATTCCATGTTAGGGCGGACAGACATTTGAGAGTAGGGTCTGGCCTATGAGTCGTATGTGAACTGGTATGATGCAATTCCATGTATTTAAAGAAAGAGGGACATTTTCAGAGCAGTTTCTAAACATCTTTTCATATGTGAACTGGTATAGAGCCATTACGTTAGGACAGACAGACAATTTGAGAGTAGTGTCTGGCCCTACAAGTCATATGTGAACTGGTATACAGCAATTCCATTTAAAGAAAGAGGGACATTTTAAGAGCAGTGTCTAAACATCTTTTCATATGTGAACTGGTATAGGGTGATTCCATGTAAAGAAAAAGGGACATTTTAAGAGCAGTGTCTAAACATCTTCTCTTATGTGAACTGGTATAGGGTGATTCCACGTTAGGGCAGACGGACAATTTGAGAGTATTGTCTAGCCTTATCAGTCATATGTGAACTGGTATGAAGTAATTCCATGTAAAGAAAGAGGACATTTTAAGAGCAGTGTCTAAACATCTTTTCATATGTGAACCGGTATACAGCAATTCCATGTAAAGAAAGAGGACATTTTAAGAGCAGTTTCTAAACATCTTTTCATATGTGAACTGGTATACAGCAATTCCATGTAAAGAAAGAGGACATTTTAAGAGCAGTGTCTAAACATCTTTTCATATGTGAACCGGTATAAAGCCATTCCACGTTAGGACAGATAGACAATTTGAGAGTAGGGTCTGGCCTAGAAGTCGTATGTGAACTGGTATATAGCAATTTCGTGCAAAGAAAGAGGGACATTTCAAGAGCAGTGACTTAACAACAGTTCATTTGTGAAGTGGTATACGGTGATTGCCTAGCCTGCAAAAGGACATTTTAAGAGTAGGCTTTAAGTACAAGGAACTGGTACAAGGCAATTCCAGAATGGTAAAATACAATATTTTGAGAGCAGTTTCTAAACATCATTTCATATGCAAACTGGTATAGGACGATTTCATACTTTTTAATACAGGACAGTTAGAGAGCAGTTCCTCAACAGCAATTCATATGTGAACTGGTATAGAGCGATTCCACACATGGAAAAGGGGACTTTTGGAGAGTAGACTGTAGCCTTCAAAGCCATATGTGAACAGATGTACAAGTTTAAAGTTGAGAATGTTTTCCAACAATGATGTTTGTGAATGTAAAATGAAGTTCCACGTATACGATGTTCTTGTAATGGTTTTCTCACAAGACTCGAATAGCGGTTACTATTTCAGATTTTGTATTTTGGAAAAGAGAAATGGACCTTTGTATCTTGCAATGGACCTCCAAATGGTCCCCAACAATATGTGAACAGCTCTAGAACTGTGTAAGGTTGAGAATGAGTTGAGTTGAGTTTTCCAATAAAACCTTTTGTTAATGGATGTGAAATTAAGTTCCAATGGGAGCATGTTTTGGGGTAATCTATCGTAGACTTAAATGAATAGATGATTTCTATGTCTAACTTGTGTTTTTGGAATAGACGGAGGGGACCCCGAGGGGACTTAGCAACAGTTGCCAATTTGTGTTAGATTGATTGTTACAAAAATGAATAACTTTTCTTTTTTTTCAATCTTTTTTTTTTTTTTTTTGCTCAAACTTGCACTGACGTGTTTCTCTGTCATGTTCTGCTTCTATTGAAATCAACTAAATACTTAGGGTGGACTTCCCCTTTAAGCCTTTTTTTTTAAATGATGAAGTAATACCCTTCACATTTCTGTATCTTATAATACAGAGCTCAGTGAATACCAGGGGGGTGTTTCACACAGCCTTTTTTCAATGACAAATGGCAAAAATCAGTGACAAATCTGCTGATAACCAATCAGAAGCAAGGATTCACTAGCTTATAACAAAAACTGTCATTTGTCACCGATGACAAGTTTTGTGAAACACCCCCCAGTGGTAGTTTGTTGCACGGCATATCTGAACGTGCCTGTACCAACCATATCTGATCATTCTATGAATTTGATATAATACTTTGATGTCAACTAATGATCATAATACCTGGTGAAATCTGTATATAAAGACCGCTCAAGAGAGACAAAAGCGGTCTTTAAGTACAGCTTCCTTTAGTACAGATCTCAAATAAGAACACCATTTAAAGGGCAGAAGATGTGGCCTTTATATACAGGTGGTAGCTAAAGCAGGTTTTGACTTTACTAGGAAACATCTGGGACTCTAAATAACAGAAATACATTAGACTTTCCCATTCTATTTACTCATGGGCAAAATAAATCAGGAATATTTTACTTTTCTTCTTTTTTGGTTGATGGGGGGGGGGTTATTAAATTAATGAACTAAGTACTTATGTAAAACATCTGCATAAAAAAGCATTATGATTCACTTTTGTTTGAATCTAAAAAATGTGTGCTTTTACGTTTACAACCAGTGTTATTTACAAGTTCATAACAATGAATCTATTCAATGAATGTTTTTCTCTGATTTCTCCTAATAGTTTGTGTTTGAATTTTCAAAACATGTATTTGATATGTATAAATTTGTATGTAAGCAGAATTGGATGCATTTCTGAGACAAATTTAAAAAAGCACAAAGGCATAAATCATATGTGTTATTATTGTAAAGTTATTTCTTGAAAAAATATTCTGTATACTTTTTGAAGAATTTTTTTTGTATTGATGTAAATATGTCAGTTGAAATGTTTGTTGAAAAAAATAAGTGATTGTACAGTGAAATGTAAATGAATGAAGAACTAGAAATCAAACAAAACTGTCTCACTTGTCTGGCATTTTGAGTCCTAAAGTGTCCCTTTATTTTACTGATGAACAATTTCTGTGATTGAGAGTGTACTGTGACCGCAACATTGCAAACTTGGTACATACTGTATATGAGCGAATAATATAAGTTGACCAAGAATTCGTTTTTCATTTCTAGAATTAATTTATACATCTCGGCAGTAGTGACTGATCTTTAACTAACATTCAAATTTAAATTGAGTTTTATAACTACATCTAGGTCTCATTTCTTTTTCTAGCATAGCATCGTAACTGATATTTTATTTCTACAACTGATTTTTACATCATATATATTTTAATATTTAATAGAAGTGACTGATCTTTAGAAGAGAGAGAGAGAAAGAAAGGATGAAAGATACAAATACAGTGGAACCTCGCTATAAAGAGCTCTGCAATGACGAGGCATTTGTTATAAAAAGATGATTTTGCTGGTCCCAGTGCTTTATATTCTTACATCATTTCACCCCGATATAACAAGGTAATTTCCTTGGTCTCGAGGACCTTGGAATAACGAGTTTCCACTGTATATAGAGGAAGAGGACATTAGAGGGGTAGAGTGATGAGATGATGGTGTAAATGGGTACTGCCAATTGCTGGGGTAATAATAATTGCAAGGCCCTCAGAAAAAATAGAGCATTGATGTTGTTGATACTTTCCTGGGTAAACAAAATCATCATTATTATTATCATCATCGACATCGTTATTACCATTATCATCAAAAGACAACAATAGTCTCTTTTTTTATTAGTATAGCCTCGTCAGTATAAATACTTTTCTCCGAAGGGAACTGCAATGTCGTTATGTTATTACCCTGGCTCTTGTTAAGCTACCATAAAACGGCTATACCGTGTGAGTCAAAAAAAAGTTAACACCTAAAAAATTGCTAATTATTTTTAAAATCATCTATGAACAGTAAATTAGTATACATCTTATGAAAGAGTGTTTTATCCTAAATCATTTGGTATCATTTTTGTGAGGTATGTGTTCACGCTTGGATGAATAGGATGCATTGTTTGCGAAAGTGCGAATATAAATAGCAATTTTCTAGGTGTGCACTTTTTTTTACTCACACTGTACACGTTTAGCTGAAAAGGCAATAGATACAAAAGATACACAAAATAATCAATTGGACCAATGTTTAGTAATTCAGTAAACATTTTATTAACAGATAAAGATTTTTTTTCCCATTCAAATCAATTTCACAGCAAATCACAATGGACGGCTTTAATAGCATATATAGATTCAAACTGCATGCAATTCATTCATGCAATTGGGGTGCATGTAATTAGTCTCGAATACACAGAGAAAGACTGGGGTATACATAATACAGCGTAGTATTGTATATCCTATCATATTATTATAATAATTTTTGCTCATTTTTAAGAGCTTGACAGAAAGCCAAACTTTCCTCAAATGCATTCTTAATCATTGACATTAAGAGATAACAAATGGGCAATACACATTCAATAGCCTGTGGCACTTGATGAAATAAATATTAGGTTTCTAACTGGTTAAGAGGATAAAAGGCTAATGATTATAATGAGAGATGAGAGTGATGATTAGTGGTGACAGGACGGAAATTCAACATCGATGCAAAAAAAAAAGTGTCAAGGAAATTCACAATTCATCCATATTTCAAATTTCATTTGACAATTTTTACTGCAAATAAACTTTCCATCAATACGTATATGTATACTACAAAACAAAAATTAAATCTTTACAATAATGACTATTTACATTTCAGAGAAATAGGTAAGTATTAAACACGTACATTGAATTATGTATATTTGCCTAGAGGCAGGTACATCTACTAGTGCAGATATAATACATATGAAAATGATCTTTGTATGAACAATTCTGGGAATGTAATGATCTTCTATACAAATATAATGTACATTTATACAAATAATTCTTATTGAGGATTATAGCCGGGAGCTTTATGAGGTCCACTTTCAATGACCTATCCTGATTTGATAAGTTTATTCAAGAGCATATCATCAAGACAAAAAATGTAAAAGAACACACTCCACTTCCCTCCAATCTTCAGAAGAATAAATTGCATAGACACTTCTCGTATAATAAACTTCTGCGTGTATAAACAAAATCAAAAATACACTTTCATCAACAATATGTACAAGTATATATATATATATATATATATTCTGATAGGAAATTCAGGTTTAGATATATATCGCAATAATATAAAACGTAAATGCATATTCAATATATACACTGGTTAGTCATCATAACTTTGTTAAAAACACTTCATTTCAATATTTGTTTTTATATATATATCAGCAGGTTTTATTCAAATTTACATGTTTGTTCTTCTCATAGGGTAGAAAACAGCTTGGACAAGCCTTAATAATCTGGATCGTCCTTGTTGAAGAGGCTTCTCTGGTCAGAAGCTCTACTTCCTGATACCCCTCTGCTAGCCCTACCCTGACTACTGACTCTACCATGGCTGGCAGCGGACTTGACATCCTTAGATCTCGTCTTGCCCTCTTCGTCACTGCTTCCATCACCGACAATCGCTTCAATGGCTTGCTCAAAGAAGTTCAAAGACTCCTTGGATCCGTGATGTTCTTTCTTGTCGTCAGAGGCCTCACCGTTTGCAGGGAAGGTCTGGGTTGGAGTTCCTTGCTTTGGTTCGGACTGGCATCGCCATTGACTGAATCTCTTCCTTCCGACTTGCTCGACTCTGCCGATGATGCCCGATCTTTGCTGGTCTTTGGTAGACTCTTCCTGGATCCACCACTCCCAGTCCTCCTGGACCCTTTGTCCGAAGCATAAATGTCTTCAGCAGCCTTGAGGCTTTTCCTTGAGGCTTTGTCTTCATCCTTCTTTGAAGACTTCTTAGACTGAAGGCTTGTCTTTGAACCACTGACATCATCCTTGGGTTTTACACTGTGTCTGGATCCATTCTGGCTTCCATATGGAGAGTTTCGTGCCTCTCCACCTGTCCTTGACTGCCCACTCTTCTGAGACGCTGTATCTGAGAAGTCTTCTTTATCCCTTTTAGGTTCCTTCTTCTCTTCCTCTTCATGATCAGAATACTTGTCATCCTCCTCATCTGAATATTTCCTGACATCCTCATCCTTAGCAGAAGCACTTGAAGCCCTTGAAGAATGCCGGGAACTCCTGGTGGACGACCTCTCACTCGCTCCATCATAATCATCCTCATCCTCATCCACATCATTGTTAGCATTCTCATTGTCCAGCTCATCCTGCTCAGCAGGGTCGGCACCGTTGCCAGAACCTGAGACGTCTCTGTAGTCGAAGGTGGACTTGAGATGTCTTTGCCTCTCCTGCTCAATGGACCTTGCAGTCAGCATCAGCTCAGCATTTTCTTCCAACTCGAAGGCATCATCCATCTGCACTTCCTCTTCCTCTTCTTCTAGGACTGTATCCTGTTTCTTTTCTTCCTCTTCGTCCTTCTCCTCAATGGTCACCTTCTTCTCGGACCTCGCCGATTGTCTGCTGTTGGATGGTCGGCTCAATGCAGAGTGCCTGGAACCCGAGCCGGCCCTGACGCCGGTGGCGCTACCAGGTTTGCTCCCCATTGACGGGCGAGAGGCTTGGGAGGGTGCACCCCGCTCACTTGTTCCATCTTCGCTCTGCTTCACCGCTGCCTCCTCGATGGTTCTTACCGAATGCTGCATGGAGGGCTGTGGCCATTTCCTGGCTCCATTCACAGGTGCTTCTGTAGATTCAATATAGAATGAAAATTCATGTAGATTTAGGCGATGTATTTGCATGATTGCACATATCATCAATAGGCTGGTATAGAATCCTTGCGAAAAACACTTTCAAACATTGCAAATAATCCCATAACTTCAGAACTTTTGTTAGAAATTGTGATCCTCTGTTTAGAGCCTCAGAGCATAAATCTGTATAAAAGTTAGAATATCTTTGTGGCTTTGAATACCGGTACACAAAATGAACATTGTTGGATATTTCTTGCGAGTTGTTTATTTCTTTTTGGACAAATCTAAGGAATTCTATCATATCCACTGATACAACCCAAGCTTTTTAGTTCATGGGATGATTGTATAAAATTCACTGCTGTTGCCTTTATGAATACAAATATCAATGAAACTAGTACTTCTGGGGAGTGTTTCACGAAGACTAAGATTGACTTTAATTTGGACTTAAATATGGCAGGCCATTCATGCCACTGGTTGCTCTCACCATTGTCTCTCAATTATGATCTTTAGATAATATATCTAAAAAGTTGATTTCTGTAGATGTGTGACCATGATTTGTACATGTATGTCCCTTGAGAGACCATTACCAGTAAATGGTGAGAGCAAACAGTGGCATGAACAGCCTGCCAGAATTAAGTCCAACGTTAAGTTGATATTAGTCTTTGTGAAACACTCCCCTGATGTTCATTATCTTCCTGGCAAAAGAGAGAAAAAATGATAAACCTTCCACTATAGTCTCCATGAGACAAATTTCACAGCTGTTTATACACAGCATTACAAAACAGAATATCACAATTAGATCCACACAGAAAAGGCATTCAGCTCCTATTACATAAACTGAAAGATGCAAAGAAGGAGTGATCAAGGGTTAAGAAAATGGTAGTACGCACCTGGATCCAGAATAAGAGCTGTTCCCGCCATCGTCCACTGTTCTACAGGCAGAGGGCATGCAAGGTCAAGGGTGAATACACACACCTGATATATAAAAAAAGAAATAAATCAAATTCAATTAAAGTAAAACAAATATAGTACTTTACTCATGGTACAATCTAAGAATAATGCATTATAAATGAAACAATGAAGTATTTTTTCAGTTTTACTTTGAAAGCATGAACAAGAATTGGGAAGCTAAAATACTTTCCAGGGATTAAAGAGAAAGTTGAGTTCTAGTAAAGGAGAAACATAATTTGTGAACTTTTTAACTCTTATTATGTCGCTTTTTATATATACATGTATATATATATATATATCCCCTGAAAAGGAGGACTCTTCAAATGTCCTCATATTCAAAATTGTATTACTAATAACTGAAGTGTTTGGACCAAATCTTTGTAACACATGTGTGTGTGTAGGCCCATTTACCCATTTGTGAGTGCAGTGCATATGTGCTTTTCAGCAAGATTTAGTCAATTTCTTACAATTTTGATGATTCCAAGTCTTCCGTACACACCAATTATTATCAACTACGTAATCACTCTTTCCTAACTGCTTCTAAAAGTTTCTTTCCTAAAAGTAATTCCAAGACCAGGGCACCGTTGCATATTGTATTAAGCGCTATATAAAAATTAAATATTATTATTATTATTATTATTAGTTTATCTTTAAAGCCCCTCTGCACTAGTTTGGCCAGGGGGATTAGACCTCCCTGCAAGGTCACTGACGAGTGGTTATCTTATCAAATCAGCTCTCAATTAACATGAGAAAAAGAGGATCATGGGGGACCAACAGGTACCGCTTAGGAATTATTTCCTATATAGAGGGCGCAAGTAGATAAGTGGTGCAGTGGGGCTTTAAATAACCAAGAAGACCCACCTGTCTTGACTGATTCAAGAAGACTGGACACTGATAGACACCCAGCTGCGGAGGACGTTGCTTCTCATCGTCTTCCTTCTCTCCTGCATCGGAAGACGGCTGCTCTTGACTCGCTTCGTCGTTATTGGACTCGGAGCTCCGAGCAGTCTCTGGTTCTTGATCAAGGAGTATTGGTCGGATGTACATGCCGGGCATGGATGAGAGTGAGGAGCTGGAAGGAAAGATGTATGGGCAATTAAAGGATGGACATTGAAACATGATCAGGGACCCTTTATCACAAAGCATTTTTCAATGACAAACATCGGTGACAAATCTGTTGATAACCAATCAGAAGCAAGGATTTCACTAGCTTATAATAAAAACTGTCATTTGTCACTGATTGAAAGTTTTGTGAAATGGGGCCCTGACTAATAACTCTTCCGGCACTCCAACTAACTTCCTTTATTTTCTAAAGCCTTATGGTTCAGATCTCTAAATTTTTAGGTCATGAAAAACAAGACCGAAATTGTGTTCACCTCATTCTGCAAGGCACACAACAAAATATTCAAAGATAATAGCTAAATGTACACATTACAAAATTGACAAAGAAAACGTGTTTCATGTCGCTGTAATAGGGGTTTGGGTGATAATCAGACATTAACTTGAGCAAGAAATTTGCTCAGGGCTTTATTATGTTAAAAAGTATCTAGGTTTTAGGCTTGAGGATTTAGGTCAGGTTTATGATTGGGGTTGCGTTAGGATTTGACTTACAGTCAGGTATAGTATTAGATCCTTTGTGGAAGTTTAAGAATTTGATTTATTGTTATGAATTGACAAGCAAGTACTACTGCCATCAGAGCATAATAATATTCGGTTCTTGTATATCACATTATACAAAATCTATATGCGCTTCCAAAGAGCTTTGGAAATTATTACCCTAGCTATATAGCTCCGTCAGCCATAATCAGCGCACGGTACATTTCAAGGAATAATCCTACCAGGTACCCATTTACCTCACCTGGGTCGAGTGTGGCAAATGTAGATTAATGTCTTGCCAAAGGACATTAGTGCCGCGGCGAGACTCGAACCGCGGACCTCGTGATCCAAAGTCCGGCAACGTATCTACTCGACCACGACACCTCCAGGATTGGGGCTGGGGTAGGATTCGGCTAACAGTCAGGTATAGTATTCAATCATTTGTGGGAATTTAAGAATTGTGCTTATTGTTATGAATTGACGAGCAAGTACTACTGCCTTTGGAGGGTCAGTGACACAAAGACGTAACTCCATATTTTGCCAAAAAGAGTATTTGATTTCAAAATGTTCAGAAAAATGTGGGCTTTCCAGGAAACACAAAGACTTAACTCCACCCAACACCCCATTGAAGTCAATGGCTAGTGAAACATAGACTAAACTCCATAAGGCCCAAGTGGACCTCTATCTTTAAACCACTTTTTCTCAAAATGGCCAAAATGGAGTTACGTCTTTGTGTCACTGACCCCTCGATGTGTCTTACAATGGTTACAGGCTTACCTTGCCGGTGCTAAGCAGCCATGTTCTAGATCCCACCTAGCTCCGTCCAGATAGACTCCTCTGATATACATGCCCCCAGGGTGGATGATGTCAAAGCTATCTTCGGTCAGAGAGCGGGACACCTCGCACGAGATACCAACCTGAAACGCAATCAAGAATGGATTATAAGTGCTGTTTAAGTATCAAGTTTATTAGTCTTCCAGAAATCAATGCAACAACATTGATGGTAACTTGGCCATTAATGATATTTTTTATAGAAAGCTTGATTTGATTGGCTTTTGAGTTAAATGTTATTGCCATTGTAGATGATATTGATCGCAAAGCTGCCATCAATGGTAAGTTTTATGCAAGAGCGCCCAGATCTAAAAAAGGTCTTTTCAACAAATTCAGTGAAATAACATGTTCATTGATTGTGTCGACACAATGTTTTCTCAGTCATAATTGACTATCAGATTATACTCTGAACACTGCTCCCAATCAAACTGGGGGGGTGTTTCACAAAGATCCCAAGTTGAACTTATCTCTAAGTTGGACTTAAAAATTATGGAAAGCCGTTAGCATCTTTGAAAATATTTTGTAAAAGTTATTTTAAAGGCATAAAATGTTACTTCAAATCATTCATATTTTCTATTATCAAGGAAATTTCATATTCTTGATGTTGAATTTTATGAAAAGTCTAAAATACTTGAATTTTTGCTTTTTAATATATTTTATTTTAAGGCTACAAATCGCTCTCCATAATATTTAAGTCCAACTTAGAGTTAAGTTCAACTTAGGATCTTTGTAAGACGGGACCCAGGACTCAATTACCTCTGACATAAGACAGCCAGCAAGGGCAGCCTTCTCCTGTCGTAGTGAAGTGATGACGGCCGTTGGGTTGACCAATCCTCCCATCCAGACAGACAGGAGATGACCCCTGGGTTCGGTCTGGACGGGAGCAACGTCAGGGGCGGAGCGGGGCACCTTGCCTTCCTTGATCCAAGCCTGCATCTGGTCATGGCGCTTCTTCAGGTCTATCAGTGAGATATCATAATGATGATAACAGGTCCATTCATAAAGTGCAGCTACTAAATGAATATATACTCTACTGCACTTCATACAAAAGCATCATATTATCACCCCGGCTGTAGCTGAGCCAATATAATGAGGACCTAAAGCATTCTTGGAATTTCTTAATTCCTTCCAGGTACCCATCTACTTCACCTGGGTGGAAAATGGCAAATGTAGATTAATGTCTTGCCAAAGGACATAAGTGCCGTAGCAGGACTCGAACGATTTGATCCACTGTCCAGTAAAGTATCCACTCATACACCTCTACATGGATTTGGAGTACGCAAAATATTAATGAGAAGAGACTCAACATGTTGAAGTACCATAGTGCTGTGCAACATTAAAGGGATCGTTTAACAATGTTAAATCTGAGATGCACAGCACTACATGTTATCAGTGTCTGTGACATAGTGTTATATTGAAGCCCTAAAAAAGTGACTCAAAAAAGTAAAAACTTTTGAGTGACTGGTTTTACCATACTCGTTTTTCCCAATAGACTGTAGTGTTATGAAAACCGTTTGGCAAATGCAAAAATTTGAGTTCGATTTTCAATCATAAATATCTTGATAATCAGACTGGCGATCGGCTTGTAAAAGTCATGAGGTTCCTGACTGACCTAAAGGTTTATAATTATCATTGCAGCATGAGCTAAATCAAGGATTTTTTTGAAGGATCTAAGACAAAGTTACTGGTTCCCTTTAACCTTAGTAGCCTATTAATAAATCTTACCTGCGACCCATGAGATGAGCGTATGCCCGCTGGGTTGTCTGTTGGGATGAACCCAGCTGGCGGGTACGGCATCTCTCTGGAGGGCCATGGCAAGATGTCTGATGGATGGCTTCATGGCGTACTGCCCCTGCAGCATGCAGCACTCAACCTCATGGAGACTCTGATTGACGTGGCACAGCAAGGAGTTGTACCAGTGACACTCCTACATGAGACGAAGAGAATTGAAGAGATGTACAGTCAAAACTGCTTTGGTGACCACCTGTCTACAAAGACCACATTTTTTGTTTCCCTTGAAAAATAGTTTCTCATTGAAACATGTAATAAAGGAACCTGTCTAGAAAGACAGTGACACAGTGACACATTGATAATACATGTAGATGCTGTTTCTAAGTATCGGCTTGTATGGTGATGTAGGTATACAGTAGGCATAAGGTTGTACCATGTGAGAGAGGGGGAGGATTGGGGAGTCCTGAAAAGGACTGTTGGTAATCTTTCTTTCTTGAGTGTGTATGTAGTCCTGAAAAGGGATGTTGGTAATCTTTCTTTGAGCTTATAGTTCTAAAGAGAACTACAGCGCTCGTTGGAGAGGATGGGTAGTAGGAGGGGCTCTTATGATTGTACTTTCCTATGGGATGCATCTTACATACCTGAAGTAGTACAAAGCCAATGCTCTGCGGCATCTCCACGCTGGCCACACTCAGCAAACTCATAAGCGAGGGCGCATGGTACGGGAACGTGTACTTCTCCGCCTCGTTGACGATGTGAATGGGCAGTTCTCCTAGGTCAACAATAGAGGGCAGCCTCTCCGTGATGGAGTCGATGGCGTTGGAGATCTTGGTGGAGTTGAACTGGGGTTGGGAGGGTACGTTGGATGATCCCCTGGGGCCAGAGTGCTGGATCTCGTACAGGTTGTCAAGGTACATCAAGAAGTCAAGACCACTGGAAAATAAAATAAAAAATAATAAAATAAAATAATGATAGTAACAACAGTACGATACTAATAATAAAACTACAAAATATTACATCATTGCATTTTCTCTGAAAAGAAAACTATGACTTAAAAAAAAAACAATGATAATCATTATAATCATTGAGAGCAATTTTCATCCATACTACAGATGGGAGATTTTTGAAAAATATTGTTACAACACAAAACTGGTACATCAGTACCGATAGTTGCATATTTGGAAGCCTTTTGACATTTTCTTTCAACAAGGTATGATGAAGGCCATTTTTTTTTTCTTTTATTAAATGATAAATGTGAAAATGAAAAAAAAGTCTGCATCATTTCTGAGAAAAGACTTTGTCCTTTAATAGCCACTAATCTGAGCCCTGTAACACAAACAATTGAAATTGTATTGTATGATCGCTTGATTGGTTATAGTTGAGTGATTGTACGTCAAGATAAATTGCAAACTATATAGCAAGCAATCAATCAACTGCTAACTTGTTCTTTGTGTTATGGGGCCATATGGCTTGAGCCTAATTCATATTCACCCTCATTTATATCACATTCAATGTGATCAACCATCTCTTTCTTTTTTTCTGCTAGGAGTGATACTGTACAGTCCTCTCTTCGTCCATAGTCTAACATATCTTTAGCAAAAAATGATCTGGGAGGTGTTTCACAAAGATCCTAAGTTGAACTTATCTCTAAGTTTGACTTGACAATTATAGAAAGCTGTTAGCATCTTTTAAAATATTTTGTTTGTTAAATTTATTTTAAAAGGCATAAAAAGTTGATGCAAATCATTCTTATTTTCATTTTATCGAGGAGATCTCATGTTTTTGATCTGGAATTTATGAAAAGTCTAAAATATTTGAATTTGTGCATTGAATATATTTTATTTTAGGGCTTCAAATGGCTCTCCATAATGTTTAAGTCCAACTTAAGTTAAATTCGACTAAGAATCTTTGTGAAACAGCCCCTGTTCACATACCTTGCTTTGTTGACCAGCTTCTTAACCCCATCATCCAGACTCAGCGCCTCCGTGGTGCCGATCTCCTCATCCCACTTCTCCTCCAGCCATCCGGCATAGTCCGTGGCATCCACGTTGGCCGGAGGGGTCGGCACGGTCACGGAGCCCAGGACCAGCTGGCTACTGGAGTGGCTGGAAGCGGTCAAGACGTGATTGACGATGGTCGTCAGGTAGAGGTGGTCCCAGGGATCGGTCAGCATGTTCCCATAGACAACCTGCATCAAAGAATACAATAGGAACAGTATGCTTGGAGACAGTTTATTCTTCCAATAAGGATCAGTGTAAACACTTCTTTAGCACAGGACGCATAAACCACTGAATTCATAAAAAGCATTTCTGTCTATCTAATAATGTGACATGTTGGGGATGACACAAATAAGTTCCAGTCATATCATTGAAAAAATGGTTAAGATAGTCAAATACTAGCACTTAAAAATCAAGATTAACAAATTGGCATAGCATGTGAAATCTATTGACAATTAACCTATGAGCATTTTAGATGTACTCTGTATATGTTCATAGTGCAAACTTGGATCAACATGTGAAAGGTAAATGTATATGGTGTAAAAAATATGAACATTCACACTTTATACATGGAGGTCAATTTTATCAATGAATTATTAGAGCTCTCCAGAAGTTGTTTTTACAAAAATATCATGCACATTAATAACACAGGTTGTAAAATGGGCAACAAAAGGACATGAATTGTCCAAAGATTGTATCGTTGAAGAATCATTACCTCAGAGATGAGACCACAGAGCTCAGCCAGACTATCACCCCCAGCCTGACCTCCTTCTTCCTTGAACCTTGACTCCAGGATGACCTCTAAGCTGTGATTGACCTGGACCTTGCTGAAAGCCTGGTACTGGGACAGACCTCGAGCGCCGTACATCTGACGGGCGTAGAGGACCGCGTGGATGACGCAGGCTCCGTACACCACGCCTCTGAGGGCGGTGCTCTGATCGGCCAGAGACTGCCAGGTGGAGGGGTCGACAGACTTCAGGGCAGCGATGGTAGCTGTTTGTAAGGGTTAATATGGTAATAATGAAACTGATTAATGAAGGATAGATTTCAGAGTTGATACATTTTCAAATGTATTGTAAAACAGAAAGTAATGTAAAACACCTTTAAACAGAAAAACAAAATATATTTTTTTTTAATATATGTTACAGAAAATGTGTATTTGAACATGTTAATTATAATAGACACATGTATATATCCACACAGCAGAAGAAATGTAAATAAAATGAAATCACCCAAATGTACCTAGAATGATGGTAATATTCAAGGTTCAGTAATAGTGAAAATTCAGAAGAGTGATACTCTCCTTTTGCTTTCCCAACTTACCAAGTGTAATTTCAATTTGCTTGTTATCTACCAATCTCTTGTTTTGTAATCCATACATTTGTGACAGTTAACCTGACAAAGTCTATTGAAATACCCGAGGGGCTACATGTATTAACAACTTACACGTATTACCACTACTTCTGCTATCAGAGTATAGACTGACCTGTCTTGAGTATATCATCTTGCGAGAGAGTAACCACCTCCATGTTGCTGGTGGAGCCATCCTGCTCATCCAGCAGATGAGGACCAATCACGTCCCAGGAGATGATACGTACTGATTGGAGGAGGTCGTCAAGGAGACGACCCGAGGGTTCAGAGGTCAACCAGATGCAGAAGCGGGATTGGCTGTTGGCTGCGATGGGGTTCAGTCCCAATGCGCCTAGTGAAAGATTTTAAAACTAATTAATTTCCTATTACATAACTCGCCAAATTGATCATTCTTGTGAATGAAACAATTTGGAATCTCTGTGCGCATTTTTATTGGTCGAGGTACTTTATACAAACATTATCGTTACATATTGCATAACAGATGATTTCAATGAGAACCTAGATTAAGCACTTCTACCATAGCAGACAAAACTTTGATTGCAACAAATTTTTTATTTTTTTATTCCACCTGGTTTAAATAGATCAACAGAAAGCATCCTGAAGACGATAGGTAAAACCTATCGAAACGTAGAGATAGAGCATGAATGGGCTCTTTTCAGAGTCCTTTTTCTCAAAGAAGAGATAAAATAGATAAAATAAGTTGTAAGCACTGGTCAGGGAGTCGTAACTCTCGACCTCTCAATTGAATACCACATGAATGCTACACCCCATACTACAACAAACAAAACAAATAGTGCCTAATTACCTCCTGTGTTTCCAACCCTGATAAGTTGCCCCTTCAGGTTAGAGAGGAAGAGATTGGAGGCAAGATGAAGGTCCTCTATCACCAACCAACCGTCTTTGTCAGCGATCGCGTCTATCGCCATGGCAACCTGATGCTCCGTGCCTTCGTTGATGGCGATTCGCTCGTACGGAATGCTCTTTTTCTAAATCATGAAAATAATCATTAAGGAAGAAATGGTTAGAGTTTAATGATTTTGTGCAATTCACGAGCAAAACTCAAATATTCTCTCTTGAAAGAAGTACATATGTTTACTGAAATGCTTATACTTGGGCCAAAAGACAAATTTGATAAAGTTTACATGAACTTCATAGAAGTGCATGACCAATGAAAACTCCTACATTCAACAAACTGACAGTACATGTGTACTCCATATTATCTGCTGAGACCAAAAGGTGCATTATCTCTATGATTAGTAAAGTATATGAGTTAATGTCTATCTGCCTCTCAAAAGACATTTGTGAAATCAGAGTAACAAGGAAGACTTACAAACATGTACGAAAGGTAATATGGTACATGAGAGAAAATGAATATTCATGATACGATCAAAGGCAGTTCAGACTAAATTAAATTTAAGAGCAGGGACAGAAGTAAAAAGAAACGATAAAGTATCTCAATGGCAACACGATCAGGGCCCCCTCTTATAAAGAGTTGCGATTGATCCAAATCAATTGCAAGTCCTCCAATCAATCTCAACTTTGCAGTCTCCAACATGTATCTCTTATGTACATAGTTGCAGTTGATATCAACTCTTTGTAAGATGGGGTCCAGGACAAGATTACATTCACTGCACCCCTACCTGTGCATACGTCTGCAGGATATCGACTGGCCTTGTGCTAGACTTGAGCTCACTGGGTAGCCTCTTGTTCCCTCCCGCTGGCGACGGCGGCATCAAGACCATAACCGCCAGGGAGCGGGTAGCGCTACCCAGAATGCTTCCGACGGCAGACGGCAGGGGCTTGACGCAGGTCAAGTGGCGCTGGACGTAACGAGAGGCGGCGGCGGGGAACCGGTCAGGGCGGAGCAGACGCAGGAGGATGAGCTGGTGGAACTCGTTGAGACTGCCGAGGTCGGGACTGCTCTGGGGGGAAGTCTGGCCCTGCTCGTCTACTGGACGCTCTTCACCTTTATACAAACAAAATAAAGATGTTATATAATCAAAAACAGTTCTATGCCAGAAATCTAAGAATACATGTAGGTAAAACATCAAACAGCAATTAAGAGCTGATTTCCATATTGGTCAGCCATAGTCAGAGATGCCAACCTCTTAACACCATCCTAATAAATCGGGTTTTCACGAAAACCCGACATTACCACTGGCCTGTTGGCCCCGGGCCAGTAAAATGTCAGAAAAATGTTTTATTGGTAAGAACGGTCAAGTAATTTGTTTGCTATAATGAATATTGTAAAGCAAAGTTTCTGTCAGGGTTGCAGGGGGTTTACTTGTACATGTTTTTTTGAAAGATGAAAAATTGTATTTCATGAGGCGATATTGTATTATCGTATTTCACTCTTATTATCGTACAAATACAATATTGGCATCTCTGCATAGTAAATGTACGTGTATTCCCTAATGACTCCTTGAATTTTCCCAAGGCTCACCTGTAGCTGGTCTAAGAGGCAGCGCAAGCCTCTCTGGCTCCGACGATTGATACCACTCTTCCCATTTCTCAGGCATCTCTGCCATCTGGATGCAGAGGGAGTCCAGGGGACCGGGGAGGACCGAGATGGCAAGGATGTCCTCCCATTTGTCGGGAGGGAGGAAGGTGGGGGGCGGGGCGTCGCATCCGAAGTCAAGCAGGGTCAGCTCCATGGTGCCCAGTCCAGGGTTACCTGTAATGTGTGTTAAAATTTACCATTTACACGCTACCCAGAACAAAATCAATGTGTTCATCTTTTAACTTTATCTTTCCTTTTTAATAAATAAGAGACAAAACTGTTCATTTTTTTTTACATTTCATATAACTTAGAGCCCAACAAACATTTTGGAGTATAGGAGCAGCTGAAGTTTGACTCCAAGTCATGAAAAGCAATCAATCTCCCTGCATTTACAGTTGATAAAATAATACGGTGATCTTCATCATCATCATCATCACCATTATCGTCATCATCAACAGCAGCATCATTTATTCAAGTCAGCATTTTCCGTCATAGGAGGGCCTTTCGCACCAAGATGAAACTTGATCCCTCCCTCCACTTCTTCTTGTCTCATGCATTAAAAAAAACATAGCACATACATGCATACATGCTTTTCCTAGATATTATATTGTGTCAAAATAGACTCCCCAGATAGCATAAAGAACACCCAAATGACCAATATAATAATACTGAACCAGAGCATGCAGGAATGTAACAAATAATTGAACAATAACCATGCAATGATTATTCAAATTAAAGAAAAAATATAATACAGTGGAACCTCGTTATAACAAAACACCTATAGGTCCAAGGAGTTACTTTGTTATATCAACACATTAATAAAATTACTTGTGCATTTCACAAAAGAAAATTTAATTTCAAGAATGAAGGCAAGCTTTTTGGGGTTCAAACATATTAGTATGATGTCAAAATTTGAACAGCCTACGGAACTGGACGAGTTAGAATCGTGTTATATCAGTTATGCAAAACAATTTGGGAACGGCAATTTAATTGTCAGTATGTTATAATTAGAGGTGTTATAACAAAGTTGATTATAATAAGGTTCCACTGGAAAAGAAAAAAATTCCATTAGTCCCACCTGTTTGGAATCGTGTTTGTGAGTGCAAATTGCATAAGTCATTCAGGACAGTGTTGCGTTTAGTAGAAGGCATTCGACCTGATCATTGTCAAAAGTTGGGTACAATTTGATGCAAGAAAATAAAACATGATGAAAGAAAAGAATCATGAAGCATTCATTAGAAGTGATGATGAATATAGCAAATGTGCAGAAAAGATTTAATTAATCAATAATTTTGTTAATTGATAGTTACAATGTATACAGTATATTGCTTGAAATAAAGATACCCTAACAGAAAGTCCCACGAAATTCTATGGAATACTACATGCAGTGATGCGTGACACAGTGTGAGAGTATCCACTTTATTTCAAGCAATACTTTATGTTGGTGATTGTGTCAAAAACATGCATTTAATCAAGACAATTAAGTTATACATTAAATATAATTGAATGGAAAGAAAAGAGACCCAAGCTTAGCATGAAAGAATGAATTTTGTCGAGAACTTGGATTGCCCTTGTAACTATTGAATAAGATTAAGTAAAATTTTATTTTTACCGAAAGTTAATTGTCGTCTGAAGAATTTTCTAAAATCTAGTTTCATATGTGAAAAGAAACCTCTTGTGCATACAATATGCAGAGAAAACTGAGAAAGGCATTCAGCTAATGAATGGGCCTATATGATTTTTTTTTCTTCAATTGTTTGCTTAGTTTGAAATAGAAATTCAAAAGCTGAGTGACTGCTCCAGAATAAAAGAATTTCAACATTTAACTAGTCTAATATGATTTTTAATATTAATAGCAAGAGCTAGCAATTTTTCTTTCTGATGAATATAACACAATCCAAACTTTAACATCCTTATAATTGCTCAAGCCTCTTTTCCTTGATGAAAAAATGACAATATCAGATTATTCACTCAATAAAGATTAGATGAAACTCTGGTTATTTCAAAATTTTAACAGGAAAATTATGTAAATAAACAGAGTTAACCTGAGTTTAAATTTGCAAATTATCAACGAAAGTGACAATGAACAACAAACAGATAAAAACAAAGGGTTTTGAAACAACACTCAGTGCAAAATAACATTTAAAACAGTCAACTACTAATACATGCATTTCAAGCTTTTCAACACATGCTATCTTTCTATCTACTGTTTTTCATTTCAGGGGGTAGCTACAGGGCGTTCATCTGAATTCTACAGCAAATCTGTTAAATTCTAAGCTTTCCATTTACAATAAATCGCTATTTCACATGCAGCTAACATCTACCCAGCATCTACATTTCCAGAAATTTGTTTTGGAAAACTTTATGCTATCATGAAATTGGACAATTGCTATGTAATTTTGTAGCTGTAAGCCACAAAAATAAAAGAGGCGAGAGGGCATTCTCATTACATTACTAAATAAACTTAAGTCCTTTCTTGCACCAGGTTTTAGAATTTTTAAAGGCAGTTTATCTAAACTTCCAAAAGGGGACTTGAGAGTATTGTGGTGTCAGGAAACATTCAACACAAACACAGAAAAATACATCACCAAGTACATTTAGAAAAGAGAGAGAGAGAGCTACGAAAGGGTATGGTTGATAGGGAGAGGTGAATGGGAGGAGAGGAGAGGGAGAAGAGGTGAGGGAGAAGAGGGGGAGGGATTGGGAGAGATAGAAGGGAAGGGGGAGTGGCAAGGGTTTGAAAGGAGTCCAAAGGAATGGGAAGGGTGGAGTGAGGATGATTTGAAAGGAGGGAGTGAGATGAAAAGGGAACGTTGGATCCTACCTTGTAGGAGCAGAGCTAGCTCTTCTTCAGAGAAGATGTTTGCTGTCTCATACTGGATATTGATGCAGAGCAGGGTGGCAAACAGGAGACGGTGCTCATCGTACAGGCTCCTAAAGTTTTAATCAGGACAATTATAACCATTACAGAGGCATCTCTTCATCACACACATGTCAGTAAATTGCTTTCAAAACAAAACATCTGATGAGCAGTTTCTAAAACCTACTTCTACACATTACCTCTATTTCAAAACTTCTTAGCATAGCAATGGTGAAACTTTTTGTTTAAGATTTTATCTTTTTAGGGGTGGTAATTTGATGTAAACAATGGGCCATTTGTCGGCTTCAGGAACTATTGTGGGCCGATAGCCCACGAGCATTAATTCTCTATAAAACAATAGGGGATATGGCCCGTCTAGCTTTAGGCAGATGATAGGAATACGCTCCTTTCTTGCAGCCATATGTTTCCTGTGCTGACATTGAAGTTAAAATTTTAACTGAACTTGTCTGGGTTATCACTATTGTACATTTCCACATGTTTCCCAATTCAGCTTAAAAAGCCAGGTACAGTCCATACAAACAATCACAACCATTTCCAGTAATTTCCCATTCTTTGGCCCTGTATTAAAAACAGCTACGATGGATTAAAGTTGATCACACAATGATATCAATCACAATCAAGTAATGTTTTAGCAGTTTGTAAGTTTGCGATTGATTGGGGGACTTGCAGCCAATCCAGATCAATCGCAACTCTTTCCAAGACAGGGTCCTGATAATCCATCTACTTACAAAAAGCAAAAAGAACAAATTTCAAAAATGTTTGAACAATAATTTATATCATATATGTACAATAAAAATAAAAGAGGACCTAACATTGAGCCATGAGGGACTCCACACGTGACTTGCATCAGTCGGATAAAACATGGTTATATACAACTACTTACTGTCTAACATTCTGGAATACTGTCTGTGTGAGGCAGTCGACAAGCTGTTTGACCTGGTTAGCAGAGAGGTTGGTGTATTCCAAGCCTCCTGAAGGGAAGGTTGGTACATCAGGAATCACTATGTCTGGGACTGACGTGCCGGCAGGGCCTTCAGTGCTGTCTTCGTCTTCCTCAGCGGCTGATTCTGGGTCAAAAGGAAAGAAGAGAAAATGAAATGGAAAATTTGAGTTTATTGGTTTCATATTTCACATGCAGATACAATACAGATAACCAAATATACATGAAATACATATTGTTTCATCATTTAAAAAAAATGATTATTGTAATTGACAAATAAATCAGACTACAAAGTTACATATCATCAAATTTGTTTGACAACTATTATCATTTAAAGGAAACCCAGAAAAGAAAAGCACAAAACTGTGAAATGTGCAGGAACTTATAGAAAAGCATAGCTTGTAAAGAATAGGTTCCTGGGAGACTTGCCATCAATTCATAAAATAGTTTTAAAATGTATGTGCAAACTAGCTGCCAATTGCTGTTTACTCTTTCTCCTATCTTTCTCTCTCTCTCTCTTTCTCTCTCTCTGTCTCTCTCTCTCTCTCTCTCTCCCTCTCTCTCTGTCTTTCTCTCTCTTTCTCTCCTCCCACACCTCACAATCACCAACATACTTCTTACCCATACCTGCCAACCTTTCATAGCAAAAATTAGGAATCCCTCTCAAGGCAAAATTAGGAATACAGTCTATTTTGTATATTTCAGAAAAGGGGAGGAATCTAGAGTTCAAAACAATAGCTTGAAGGTCAAAAAAGGGAATTTTCCCCAAAAAATAGGAGTGGTTGGCAGCTATGATTACCTGCTCCGGCCTCCTGCCCCTCTCCTCCTCCATCAGGGATGGTAATCTTCTTCTCAGAGATGCGTGTCGAGGCGCTACTAAGCCTGGGAGGTGGAGCCACTTTACCATGACGAGGATCATCTTCATCATCACTTCCAGTTGCAGCCTACCATCAACAAAAGAAGAAGCATATATTTGTATTTCTGATTATTGCTCTCCGTATTTACAAAGTATCTGACTGTGTTTTCAAAGAATTAACAGGCATTCTAATTAGAGAATAAAAATAAATCTAGTGCAATGTGCAATGATATTGCTTTCAGATGTGAGCTCTTAATAGACCAGTTCACAACAACATTAAAATTTTATTCATGCCACACTCTACTGCAATACTAACCTATGAATACCTTCCAGTTTGGAAGGGTCTTTCCCAGCATAGCAACAAAATATTTGTGCAATATGAATTAAGACAAGATGAATCACTGCCACATTTAGTAACGATTAATGTGTGAATTAGTCTCTTAGGCTTCATGATTTTCTCAAATATTTGAAGTATGCGTAAATCTGCGACTACAATATTGATGACGCGCTATTACTTACATCATGCCAGTCTTCCTCCTGGGCTACTTCTGGGGGCAGTTCCTCTCCCACTGCTTGATCAAACATCCAAAGAAACATAGGCAGCGAGACCCTATACTCCCTTTGCATGCCCTGGAGGCTCTGCACCACGGAGTACAGCATCGCGCCCCTCTTGGACACCGGCAGCAGCTGGTCCCTGATGCGCTCCAGCTGGAAGAGGGCCTGCTCCGCGGCCTCCAGACGGGCAAAGACGGTCTCCTTGTGGTCGACGATGGAGGACACGTACTCAGTGTGGGTGGTGATCTCCTGGGAGGAGACCTCACCCTCGAGGACTTGGAGGAGCTTGTCTTCCAGGAACTGGATAGGATAATAATAATGATATTAGGCATTTCTATAGCGCTGTCTATCTAGAAATTCTTTTCAAAGGCGCATTTATCATCACCCCGGCTTTAGCCTAGTTGCCGTATACAGCGCTCCAGCATTTTAAGGAATTAATTCCTGCCAGGTACCCATTTACCTCACCTGGGTCGAGTGTGGCAAATAAAGATTAATGCCTTGCCAATACAAAGGACATTAGTGCCATATCAGGGATTGAACCACGACCTTTGAATTTCAAGTCAAGTGCTTAAACCACTCCAATACGACACTTTGAAAAGAATATTACTGTTATCGGTTGAGTCAAACTGGTATGGAAAGATAACACCAAATATGCAGGTAGAGGTGTTGTGGTCTAGTGGTAAAGTATTTGGACTCTGGACCACAAGGTACAGGGTTCAAATCCCTGCCACAATTTACAGCAGGATATTAATCTAGATTTTATGCTAATAGCCATGTGGTCTAATTTCCATTTGGACTAATCTCATATAAGTCTACTACCCATTAGATCTATTGCTCATTACATCTAATAACCAGTTAGTCTAATTCCCAGTTTGTCTAATGCCCATTTTGTCTACTATCTATAAAGTCTAATAACGATCAGATGAATATAATTTATGATTAAATGAGTATTAGACCATATAGATTGTAGATGAAATGGGCATTAGACAAACTGGAAATTAAAACGACTAGAAACTAGACTAAATGAAAACCAATTGGTTAGTACACGTACTGGTTGTAGACCAAACAGCACTAAACCTGCCAATCTTACCTGTAAGGTTTCCTTGTGTTGCTGAATAGCTCTCAACACCTTCTTCTTCTCCAAGTACAGCATGGGCATGACTCTGGCGAACGCTCTATCCAGAAGCTCTTCTCGTAGCATCTCAGGAGAGGCGTTGTAGTTGATCATGGTCGTCGCTGACGCCGTTCTGGCGCTGAAGTTGGGGTACATGTTGGTGGTAGCCATGGTGACACGGAAGTTCTCGTGACCGAGTAACCTGCGTCCGCAGTATTTGATGAGACGAGCGTCTATAGTGTTGGGAATGTGATAAATGAATGATGAACTCAGTCATTGATGGACAGTTTGTTGACATGTGGATACATATCAAAATCAAGAAGACCAATGGGGGTAATCCTTATTTACTTGAACAGTTACAGATTAAGTGAGCAAAAGTTCTCATAACAGAGCAGTCTGCATCCACATTATTTGAAGAGAACATTTATGGTAGTGGAAATGTGATATTAAAATATTAAAATTTGATATTGCAGGAAGGCTTGTTGATACCTTCTTGATACAGATCATTCACCAAATTTCCCTGTTTTGGAAGGGCTATATAGACATGCAGTGTTCAACCCACTTCCTAAAACCCTTGTTTTCTGTAGAGCCCATTTCATTTTCAAAGAATTTAGTACAGGTTGTTTTTGTGAACAACTTTTTCTCTTCTTTTTCATGACCTAATGAAAAGTGCAGACTTTGACCCTACACTTCACTGTAACAATATCAATCCTTAATGTTTATACATACAATGCTATTGAGCTGAGGTTGGTCAAAAGTGCCTTCATCGATAACTTAATAAATGCATGTTTATTTCTATCACAGACAAAATCCATCATACCAACACTTGATTTATTTATTAACTTATTTTCCGCTATGAAAATACAGAATGAAATATCGCAGTATAGGAATTCACTCTTTAACCCTTCTTTGACCTACCTCCACTACCGCCCTCTTCAGTGCCATGGTTGGCATGGTGGATGAGGGGAGCTGACATGGAATCCACACAGTCTACACTGTTCATCATCAACAGAGGGCGCCCTCCTAGAATGGCCTTCTCTATACGCACCACCATGGATGGGTCGAACCTGATCCAGTAGATAGGTAGCAGATTGTTATTTCTTAAAATAATTTCTAAGAATACATTTGAATAAGCGAATTTCAATTCCAAAGACAGTTTACAGACTAGAATAAGCTCTACAAGACATTTACATCCTACAATTGATGTTCATGAAGAAATGAATTCTTCTAAATATGTGAGTTGAGGTGAAAGATGTTTAAAGTCTTAATTTATCTAATATACCACTGTCACAACACATCAAACACTATTAAAACTAAACCATCCTGGATTACCATAAAATAGAGCTGTAAAATACAGAAAAATTTAGTAATAAATTTACTGATAATAAACCTCACCTGTCATTACAAAGTAGATGTAGATTTAGATACAATAACAAAAATTCTTAATATAAATTAACCTTAATTTTCTCTAAAGGCAAGAATTAGCATGTTTAAATGTATAGATTCATAGGTGGCTTCTTGGTGGAAAAAGTATCATTGACATCATAGAAAACACAATAAGGTACGCACATTTCAAGCAAAACAAAACAAGAGCACTTGATATAAAGACCTACCCAATCTTGTTTTCCACATGGCTATGGGCAAGCATTGCAATGGAAATCAGTCAAACAAAATATGTCAGATATGAATTTTTCAAAAATACAGTGCATTACGTACGAGCCAACATAAGCTTTAACAATTACCTACTATAAATGAGCATTTAAAAAAATTATTTAAAAAATCTTGTTTTGCATACTGTAAAGTAGTTGTATACAGTATATGTGAGATGTCCAAATTGAAGAATTAAAAAAAAAAGCTAGTGAAGCTACGATTACTTTGTTTGTATTATCTGTAGTATAAATCATGAAGTGTATAATATGGTTCATCATGATGTCTAATTGGTATGCATTTGTATACCGTAAGTACAATTACAAAATACTCAATAATATGCACAATGTATACAACTTTGAAAAGGATAATGTGTATGATAATAAAGTTTGGAAAAACACACTACATGACTTATATTGTATATTTTGCCATCAAACCAAGCTAATTATACAGGGGAATGGGACACTGCATTATATCGTGAAGTCTCATTCGATTACAGTTTTTTCATGAAATATTACAAATAAATAACTGAATCTCTATAATGGGTCATACAATATGATGCACATGCAAATCGCCCAGGTGCAGGCGTTGAGAAAAATCATTCAAGCAGACAACTACATTTTACAAAATCAAACTTTCTAATTTGAAAAGGGAATTTCAATGTTATAAACAGCATGCTGAGGCATTCAAGGTGCAGAGTGAGTCTAAACTATCGGTATTGTGCAGGAGGCCATTGTGTTCTAGGGTGCTTGTTATTGTAAAACGTGCATGAATCAAATAAGCATGTCCACACTAGCTTGGGGTGGGGTAAGGGGAGGGACAGAGAAAGGACATAGGGGAAGAGGGGAGGTGGTAACAATAGGAAAAGGGAGAGATGGGGAGGGGGGTGAGAAGGAGGATAACAAGGTAGAAGCTTAAAAAGGAGAAAGGAATCACTCTCAATTCGTTTTTTAAAGTCATGTGTGCAAAATGGTATGAACAGGCACGATTTGCAGGTCACACAAAAATGGTTATTTGAAAATTAAAGCCTCACTGAAATACAGCTCACATTCTGACAAAACAGGATATACATATGGTCACATGTACATCATGGAGGTGGCTATTTTTCCCCTAATTTCTGTACCAGGATCTTACTTCTAAACTTATGAAAAATATGAGTTTCCTAAAAGGTATAGAATGTGTAGATGGCATCTAAACTAATGAAGTGCAGATGTTGCATAATAAATCGCTGATGATGTGTGGTTGCTTATGCTACTAATATTCATGAAGTGTGAGTTCTAATATGAATTAGACTTTTAATAGGCTCTGATGATTTATTCAAAAGTTTGTGTGGCTTGAACAACACTATTTCAGTTAATGCTTGTAGTATAAAAATGTCTTCTGTATAACTACAATGAAACTCATGAACTGAAAATGAGTGATAGCGTTTCATTAAAATTACACTTCTTCCCTGTGTTTTTACTGAAGGAATATCTAGCATATTCTTTCAAGAAGAAAACAAATAGAACTTCAGCTAACTGTAGCTTTTAAGACATCAGTATTTCACAATACTTCTTCAAGATGTCCAATAACTGTGATTTAAATGTATTACCGGTACATAATTTCATAATCCCATAATGCTTTAGAATGTCTGTTTTTGTTAAAAATGAAATGGGCTAGCTGTCAGTTGTGAGTACTATGAGAGAGTGATATGCGTAAGATATGTTAGTTCATGCATTGGCATCTTTTAAGCCAGTAATATTTTACAATAATGCTTCAAGAGGATTTCCAAAGACTTTTAAAAAAGCATGGTATTTCATTGTCCAGTCCAAAATTCTTTAAAATGTATCTTTTTTTTTCTTTTTTTAATGATTTTTTCTCAGTCTATGTAAGTTTTGAGTTCTACAAGAAAGTGAGATGAATGATTAAGATGTATGAGTGAGATATATTAGTTCATGCAATGGCATGCAAAGAGATCTTACAATTCAAATGTGTCTTTAGAATACACATGGATTTGTTGATGTCTCCTATAAACAAAACAGGACCAATGATAATTAGAGATATAAAAATTTAGAAAGAAAAGTTACTTAATATCAATTACATTGAAACTGATAATGTTAAAAAGAGAGATAATGATTTATAAATAATATTAATTACATGTAAATATCAATTATTATATTGTATTTGATAATGATGATTAAAGAGCAATCCAAACTTTGTAATAACTTCGTTTGAATGAAGGCTTAAACTAGATGGAATTCGACTGCGCGCAGTCGAAAATGATGCCTCCGTTATAGAGCAATTTTACAAACCAAAACAGAAAAAAAAAATTGAATTCACGTTCAATGGTAATCCATTGACAGGTTCTCAGAATATTGTGATTACAAGCAATATCTCATATACATATATGACCCTTTGATCTTTGACCTCATGACCATAAAATCTACTCAGTTCATTGGCTCTGCAAGATGTTCTGAGTTAAATAGTAATCCATCTGTCAGTTCTAATGAGAATGCGTTCACAAGCTATTTTTGCATACATAATGGGCCCATGACCTTTGACCTTTGACCTTATGAACCAAGAATCTACTCAGTTCATTGGCTCTGCAAGTAACAAACATGACCTAATTTTGGCATGAATCCATCAATCGGTTCTTGAGATAACGCGATCACAAGCTGTTTTTGCATTCATAATGTGCGCTGTGGCTTTTGACCTTTGACCTACGTGCTCCAAAATCTAATCAGATTGTCTTCCTATGGTGATACACACTATCATTAAGTTTGAAGTTTAAATCTCCAGTGGTTCTTGAGATATTATGATAACAATCTCAATGTATGGAATTTCATAAGTTGACCTCTGTGACCCTTGACCTTTGACCTACGTGCTCCAAAATCTACTCAGATCGTCTTCCTATGGTGATACATACTATCCTTAAGTTTGAAGTTTTTACATCTCCAGTGGTTCTTGAGATATCATGATAACAATCTCAATGTATGGAATTTCATAAGTTGACCTCTATGACCCTTGACCTTTGACCTACATGCTCCAAAATGTAATCAGATTGTTTTCCTATAGTGATACACACTATCACTAAGTTTGAAGTTTAAATCTCCAGTGGTTCTTGAGATATCATGATACAATCTCAATGTATGGAATTTCATAAGTTGACCTCTGTGACCCTTGACCTTTGACATACGTGCTCCAAAATCTAATCAGATCGTCTTCCTATGGTGATACATACTATCCTTAAGTTTGAAGTTTAAATCTCAAATGGTTCTTGAGATATCGCGCTAACAAACTCAATACAAGGAATTTCATAAGTTGACCTCTGTGACCTGTGACCTTTGACCTACGTACTCCAAAATCTAATCAGATCGTCTTCCTATGGTGATAAATACTATTCCCGAGTCTTAAGTTTAAATCTTTAATGGTTCTTGAGATATTGTGATAACGGTCAAACGGGACGGACGGACGGACGGACGGACGGACGGACGTACGGACGTACGGACGGACGGACGTACGGACGGACAACCCGAAAACATGATGCCTCCGGCACCACCTTCGGTGGCGGAGGCATAAAAAATATGAGAAACAGAATCCAAAAGTTTGAAGTAAATCGAACCAATAATAAGAGAGTTGTAACATTTCCAACAATCTCATTACAAGCTTCTAATTTTCCACAAATGAAAACAAATTTGGAATGGCTTCCTTTCATTCCCCCCCCCCCTTTTTTTGGGGGGGGGGGGAGGAGGTCAAGTTCAACTTCATATTCAATAAGTACTCAAATATTTAATTAAAAGTGCCCTTCTTGACCCAGAGCTCCTTCTACACCGTGCATACTGTACGTTTAATGCCCACTACCGACAAAACAATACACCAACACAACACCAAATATGTCACATAACTCAAATTATATACACCCCTTTACCAGCACAATCCTAAATCCAAATCAATTCAAAGTTAGAAAAGTACATTCATGAAAAAAGAGAAATCATATTTATGAATTCTGAAACTTACCATCTAACGAAGTCAATGACAAATAGAACATGCATGAACAAGATGAAGGGGAAAAAAAGAAGTGGTATTACAACTTTTTATAAACTGGCAGTGATAAAATACAAGCATATAGTATTATATATTCTCTAGCAAGACTAATTTTGGGACACAAAATGCATCTAGGTTTCAGAACATTGTGTAGAGAGCAGTGTATTTCTACACATCAAAAATATACTTTCTAAATATCTAAATGTGCAGACTTTATGGTCTAACTACATGTACTTCCCTTCTGCAACTTTGTTTTCTTTCTTTCTATCTACAAGGCAATTTGCTTCTCTCTTTTTACAAGGTAATTTTGCTTCTGTCCATTTACATGGCAATTTGGCTTGTCTACAAGAAACTCTCCAACTTCCTCTACAAAACTTAAAAACACATGGGGATCTATGCAATTTTCTACAGGGTCTACATGAAAAGGTTTTAAGTGCAATCCCCTACATCTAAATTTGTCTATACAGTACACTCTTATAGGGAGCAAATAATTGAACAATGCATGATGAACCCAATGGGCAGCTCTTTTGGCAATACAGCACAGATACTGAAACTATCAAAGACAAGATGTTCAGAATTAAACAGACTATGGCATACAGTATTGCTTGCAGTTAAGTATACACCCTCACAGCAAGTCACTCCAAAGTCTATGGAATAATACATTCAGAAACGCGTGACCCAGTAGGAGAGTGTCTACTTTATATCGATCAATACTTTATCTTGTACTAATGCGTACTTTGGAAGATGCGAGGCGAGCAATTTGACGAGAGAATAAAGGATGCTGGTCTGCTTACCTTGTCTGCATATCAATGTTCACAAGTCTTTCCTGGTAGATCATTCTTCGTAACCAACGCACTCCCTCCATGTCAGGGTCAATCAGGTACGGAGGTCGTTGCCATGACGACTTCTGGATGGCAAGGTTCTCCATCTGTCTCAAGCTAAGGCCTAGATGGACAAAAAACAAATAAGTTTTGATTATGTTACACCAAAAAGGAATCAAGATATATCTAGATGTCAACTTTCATTTTCATCTTTACTCTTATACTGTATTGTTTTATTATTAGATCTAAGGTAGATGTAAACACAGCCAAACTAATGCATTGAAAAATACAATAGGTTCCATTGGCATGTTCACGAATCTCTCCGACTGCTGCTTGGCTGGTGGTTTAAACTATTACAGATTGTTTTTATTATCTATACTGTAAAATCATACTCCAATGATCTTGAGTAGATGTAAACACAGCCTAAATAACTCATTAAGAAATAAACTAGGTCTCATGTTCATATACACATTTCTCTCCAACTGCTGCTTGGCTGGTGATTTAAAATATTACAGATTGTTTTTATTACCTGTCCTGTAAAAACATACTTCAATGATCTTGAATAGATGTAAACACAGCCTAAAAAATATTAAGAATGTGCCCTTCATCCCACAGTCTTGTACATACATCTCCTTAACAGCATACATTCTGTTTTAATAGTAACATGAAACCTGCCTATTAAGATTACCCAAGGGAGACAAGAAAAGTGATCTTTGTAGACAGGTGGTCTTTCTATACAGGTGGTCCCTAAAGCAGGTTCGACTGTATCAACAAATAAGAAACTGACATAACAAGATATGCACACTGATGACAAGTAAGAACACAGCCCCCAAAATGTATTCAGACTTACCTTTAGTTCCCCAGTCGTGTACACACTTCTCTCCCACCAGCAGTTTGATGAGTGACTGGACGTAGCGCTGGTACTCTGCGCTCCCTATCTGAGGGAATGCATCTACATCGTAAGCATGCTGGCTTTCTGCGATCTCACTGAGAGCTGTGAAGCCTCGCGGGGGTTCCTCTGCAGCCGGTGCTGCGGGCTGCTCGTTACGTGGGGTGTCTTGGCCCTCTGTAAGAGGAAAGCAAAATGAAAACCAATTATGAAGAATGAATGTAGTCCCTTTCCTTCACAGAGCATGAAAACATTGGGATGAATAAGATACATTGGCTGATATGAGAGAAAAATTAACATATTAAAGTGGTAAAACTCTTGGTTGTATTTTCTCTCGCTCTCTGAGAACTTATGACTTCCTTCTTCTTCTGATTTTATGATGTTTTTCTAAATGCTTTCTGTTTGATATCTTTTTCTTTCGATCATCGGTAAATCTGAGCTTTAGTTAAAGATGACAGATATAAATCAAATATACACTTCTTGTACTCAAGTGTCGAACTATGGAACCCTTAGTGATGTGAAGAGGATCATTTTCCTCTGGGACTGTGCTCTTCTGCAAAATAGTCATAGCCAGGTTGACTTGGTCACTGACTAGGGGAGTGGTTCACAAAGACTAAGATCAACTGTAAGTTGGACTTAACCATGGCAGGCCGTTCATGCCACTGTTTGCTCTCACCATTTACTGGCATTGGTCTCTCAAGGGATGTACAAATAATGGTTACAAATCTGCAGAATTTACACTTTTTGATAGTTCATTATTGAAGGGAAAAATATTATCTAAAATCATAATGGTGAGTGCAACCAGTGGCATGAATGGCCTGCCATAGTTAAGTCCAATTTAAAGTTGATCTTAGTCTTTGTGAAACACACCCCTGACATTCTCATGGCATTTCATAATTGTATACTGTACCTTGTGTCTGAGATAGTAAGGCATTCATCTCCTCTTCTTTCTCCTTCATCTCTTGACTCTTCTCATCATCCTCTCCTCCTTCATCCCCTCCTTCCTCTTCCTTCTTCTCACCATCCTCTTCTCCTGTCTTTCCTTCATTCTCCGTCTGTCCTTCAATCTCTGTCTCTCCTTCGTTCACCGGCGTCTTGCTGTCATCTTCTTGGCGTTGCGCTGGAGTTCCTTCGCTGTCTCGCTGGCCGAAGTCTAATGGCGGGAGAGCGCTACCCATTCCGGTGTTGGCCCGGGTCTTGGGGGACGTATGGATGGCCCATTCAACAATCCAACCTATACAACACAAGATATGAATCCATATACATTTATTATCAAAAGCATACAATACATACATGCACAAGTACATTCCTCAGCACTAGTACTAATTTTATTTCTGAAAACAAAAGGGTACTCGTAATCACTTTCTTGTATTAAAGGGCCTCGTTGAATAAAACCTAAATTTTTGGTAACATTGCCATTATTCCATGAAGATCTTGATTTGAGTGGCTGTTGAGTGATGCTGCCATGGTAGATAACATGGACAGCAAAGTTGCCATCAATGGTCAGTTTTATGCAACGGTTCCTGTTAGTCCAATAAATGCAAGCTAAAAATTTGCAAACAGGAGGATTAAGTGACTATTCTCATGCTATAAAAACAAAATCAGAAGCCACTTTTATCCTAAGTACTACTATCAATTCTGCTAAGTAACGATACATTTCTAGAGCAAGATCTAAATCACTATATTTGTAATACAGAGTATTTGTGTATGTTCGAGGACATTTTGATGGGTGCCCAGCCCTTCGGAACTTGTCACTATGTCAAATAGATTCTACTTAAAATAATAATCCTCCTTTAAAAATTAGCACACCAGGGGGTTGTTTCAAAAAGCTGTTCGTAAAGTTACGCTTGACTTTACAAATGACTTGCATATGAAAAGCCAAATGGGAGGCTCAATCATTTTTAACTACATCAACCAAAGTTGAACTGTGCAGATGTAGACTAACATCCTTATTATAACAAACATTTTTAATGCAATGTCTATTTTTTGCCATAATTTATTTGAAGTTATTGGAAATATAGTAACACTTCGTTAAAACATCAGGAAAAACTTTGGGCATCCTATCTGGCACTTCATATTCAAGTCGTTCGTAAAGTCACGCGAAACTTTAGGAATAGCTTTATAAAACACCCCCCAGTTTTGATGTGGAAGAATTCACCTCCAATTGTCGGGTAAGAATGAAATGAGAATATCCTTACCTTTCATAGGATCTATGGCATCGATGACAAGAGGAACACCTCTCTCTTGAAGGCACAGCGGCCAATGGACCGTAAGAACCGATCGACGGAACTTGGGGTCGTAGGGTCCCAGGTAGGTCGTGAAGGCCCCTGCCATGGCAATGGCACCGGAGATGGCAAACTCTCGCTGGGGGAGGGACTGGCAGATCTGGAGGCAATGCTGATGCTCCATTGCTAGAATCTATGAGAATCAAATTTAGAAAATATGAGAAACGTTAAAACGAACAATAACAAAAACAGACACATATCCTCAAACAATAATGAAAGGAAGGATGGTGATCCCACATGTGCTCCTGCAACATTTGCTCTTGGCTATGATTGTAAAAGATAATTTAGGATAAGGGTTAGAGTTACATGTATGTACATATATAATGTTGGGTCAACAATTTAATTTTGGGATTTTACTACTTTTAGATATTGACCATCGAGAACTGCTGCTGGAGCATGATCACATTAAATAGCATCTGTACTGTTGGGAAATTGCTTGAGATCATTTTCACTATTAATAAATGGTACAATTAACTGTTGTTGTATGTACTGCTTTTCATGAGATATAAAACTAGGAGTTTGAAATGTTAATTCCCCAAATGGTAAGTACAAATATGTGACCTTTTAAACTTGATCTATAATAATAATAATAATCATAGGCATTTCTATAGTGCAGTCTATCTAGAAATTCTATTCCGAGGTGCATTAATTATTATCCCGACTTTAGCCTAGCTACCATTACAGCGCTCTAAAATTTCAAGGAATTAATTCCTGCCAGGTACCCATTTACCTCATCTGGGAGAGAAACATACTTAATAGGAAGTACTTATAAATGAAAGGTTGATCTAACATAACAAACTCACATGTCTGAATCTATTGGCAGTGTCCAGCTGTTTGGTCATCTTTCTGGACAAGTCTTCCTGGTCATTCTTGTCCACCGTGGCACTCTCGAAGCTGAGCGCAAGGTCCGTGAGTCTCTCCTCCAGAGCCTTCTTCTTGTTCTCCAGCATGGAGAGCTTGTGTTCCGCTTCCTCGATGGCCACTCTCGTCTCTTCAACCTTCCTGTGAAGCGGCTTCACCTTCGAGATCATCAGACGGTGATATCTAGAAGGCAGGTCAAAGGTCACAGTTAATAAAGCTTGATTCTCAATAGACCAGTATTAAAGTAGAGAAGACATCATGTCTTTTGCATTCATGCTGCTTCTTTTTTGTGCCACAGAATTTTGCTAAGACACTTAAGAGAGGTCATTATACCCCTCCCCCCCTCCCCCCACTCAGTGTATGCATGTTCCTTCTTTTTGAAAGCCCCCCTCCCCCCCCCCCCCTTCTCTGGTGTGAAAATCAAAAGTACCCCTTTACCTGAAATTTTGGGAAGACGCATGCGGTCCCCCCGACCACAGAATGGGGGGGGGGGGCCGGGCATTCCACACATCCAGGAGCTATTCTAACCTCATTTTCTTACAAGCACCAGCTACATATTCAGGAATGTTTTCACAAATAACTTAGTAATGACCAAGCTCAACTCACCTGCAGACCCCTCGTACCCAGTTACAGAGAGAGGCAGCAGCGGCGTTGTTGTTCTTCCTCAGCATGTTCTTGGCCTGGAAGGAGGACTTCTTAAGGTACGGTTCCACCAGGTTCAGAGTGGACTCCGGAAGCTCTGAGTCATCAAAGGAAGCAAGTTCCTCGTTGAATCTTGAATCATTGAACAGAAACGAGTACAGGACGTCATTTCATTTTACAATTAATTTTTGTAGATTAACGTAGGATACTATAAATTCATGAACTATTTGTATTTTGGTTGTAAGTGGTTTGTAATTATGTACATGTATTATTTCATTTGCCAAGTTTTAATGTTAATTGAATTGATGTAGTTTGTAATGCAAATTCTGTTTCCTTTACTTATCAACTATTTTCTTTTTAAACCGCTTAGAGGCAATATGCAATTTGCAATATAGAAATATCTTATTATTATTATTATTATTATTTTTATTTAACACAGTAGTCATAAATGATATAACCCGTACCTTTCAATGTTTGCCATCTGCCGTTTAGCTCCTTTGCTCCAGGTCAAATCAGATGAGGGAGATTTCACTGTGAGGAAAATAAAAGATCAATATACAGTGTATTTACTCATTCAATTCAATTAAATTCAAATGAACATTTATTTTCTTCCATTCAATTTGACAACATATTTGACATGTGTTCAAACAATACAATTTATACGTAGGATTAAATATTGGTTAGGTAATTACAAACTGATTCCATGGGTTTGTATAATTTCACCATTTGCAATATTATATTCTATGCATTTTCATATGTGTCTGTCTATTGGGAAAAATTTAGTGATTGGCTGCTAATCACGATTTGTACTAAACCATGAATAGACCAAATGATAATATGCTCCTCAACATCACAAGACAGTTATTAATTTACAGATGTGTTCTACGATATCTCACATATGACTATAATAAAAAACAAATGTAACAATACTCTTGCAATTTGCATAAACATTCATTTATATTTTAATGTTCGCAACAATGGCATATAACTTGATTCTATAAAATGTTAACTATTCACCTAACCCTCCACCACACCCCCCCCCCCTCCTCCCCCTCTTCCCTCTCAACAATCCACTGCACTCCCCTTTAAAATTAACATCTGAACCAGTTAATGGGATAGTGATCACACTTACGTATCATAATAATGGAAGCCAGCAGATCTTCAATGTCTACATCTGGTTTGTGCATTCCTCTGAGCTCTCCTAGGCTCGTCACGTCCAACGTCTGGACCACCTTCTTGGTGTCTGCTACCACTGCGACAGTCTTGTACACCGCCCTCTCGTGGGCTAGAGCGTACTTTGGTAAGGCCTGTTTGAGCTTGAGCAGACTGTCCAGTTGTTTCTGGACGATCTTTACCTGTTGTCCTGCTATGGCCTTATCTTGACCAATCTGTGACAGTAGCTTTATGGTTCCCTGTCAGATTAAAACACAACAAAACATGTGTCAGTGAAATCTAAGCAAAAGATATCTATCTTCTACACATTGTATCTTCTAGCATAAACAGTCTTAATTCAACTGACAGCGTTGTTTAAATCCACAGCTTCTAACTCTGGAGGAAGAAAGGTTGGGGCCCGCCTCACAAAGTGTGTAATAAAAAGAAATGCAAAATTTCTATGACGAATTTACTCACAAGCAACCATATGCAAATAAAATTTTCCTTGGATCATATCAAAACAGTTAATTAACAGTTCTAAAGGTTCCAAAAGATGTTTTATGGTGGATTTTATCACAGCTCTTTAGGGGTGAAAGATACCAAACGCCAACTGCTTTTTTCAATGAATTTACACTCTAAGAAAAAAAAGAATTTTATAGTGAAACCTCTATATACAGACCACTCAAGGATGACAAGAATAATAGTCTTTATGGATGGTAAACTTTTTGTACGGTTTCTATAGTACATGTTTCTATGAGAAATGATTGCCAAGGGAAACAAAACATGTGGTCTTATTAGACAGGGGGTCTTCATATACAGGTGGTCGCTAAAGCAGAATTCAATGTAGTTTCTTACTTCTTTCCTTTCTTCCAGTACAACAAGCTCATGTTCTAGTTGTTTCTGGAGCCTCATGGCCAGCTTGTTCTCTCTGTTGATGTGGTGTAAAGCCTTGGTGACTGTCAGATGTTCTTCATGGATCTTGGCTTGTCGCTGCTTGTACATCGATAGAAACCTGGAGGAAAATAATATGAAAATTCCAAGGGATTTAAAATTATAATCTATGTATCTGGAATTCATATCTTGTTCAAAATGGCGCTACAAATGAATCTTGACTGAAATCAAGGTCTCATGGGATTCCTGGCGGGCTTTTCTCATTGCGACATAATTATATCTCAACATCATTACGTCATCCACTATTCTTAGTATGCACAAATCAAATTAAGATTTAACATCCTTATGTGCTTCCTCAACCTCCTCCTCCTCCTCCTCCTCAACCTCCTCAACCTCCTCACCAGCCTCACCAGCACCACCACCACCACCACCACCATCATCATCATCCTCATCCCCTCCACCTCATCATAATCACCACCACCACCATCATCATCATCATCATCCTCCGGACTTACCTTTCTACAAACTTCTCATAGGTAGTGTTGGTGAGATGCTTGTATCTCTCCGGTCCTTTCTCCTCTCCATCTAGCTGTCATCATCATCGTTATCATCATCATCACAACCACCATAATCATTATTCTCCTCCTCCTCCTCATCATCAGTATCATCACCCCCATCATCATCATCATCCTCATCTCCTCAACATCATCATCATCATCATCTTCCTTTGGACTCACCTTTCTACAAACTTCTCATAGGTAGTGTTGGTGAGATGCTTGTATCTCTCCGGTCCTTTCTCCTCTCCATCTAGCTGTCATCATCATCGTTATCATCATCATCACAACCACCATAATCATTATTCTCCTCCTCCTCCTCATCATCAGTATCATCACCCCCATCATCATCATCATCCTCATCTCCTCAACATCATCATCATCATCATCTTCCTTTGGACTCACCTTTCTACAAACTTCTCATAAGTAGTGTTGGTGAGATGCTTGTATCTTCCCGGTCCCTTCTCCTCTCCATCCAGCTGCCTGATAGCAAGATGCATGGTTGCTAGGAGATGGGCTAGGTTCTCCTGCTGGATGTTGTTCATCCCTTCAGTACCTAAACAATATCAAATTCATTTCATTAAGACATAAATATAAATTTAATAAACTTTGTAAATTCTAAAATGAGTAACGTCAATTACATTTTAACAACTACAAAAATGATGTATTTCAGTTCATTATTAGATAACTACAAGTTAAATACAGCCATGAAGGATAGGAATAGAGAATAAAACACATTAGTAAAAATGTAGCATTGGTGTTTCTCTACAAGTCATGATGACAGTTTCCAAAGTTCTGAAACAACTCTTGAAACAGGAAACTCATAAAATTGTGCTTCAATACAAGTAAAAGCTCAAGATTGAAAAGGAACTTTTAAGTTATTCTTGTCTCCAGATAGATTCCTCCCATGTCAAAGAACAAGATGGAAAACAGATTGCAATGCACGTGGTCCAGTGACGCTTGTCCTGCTGCCGATTTTGAACGTTAACCAAAGTCACAACTTAAACCCTATCCTAACATCACACCGAACCCTAACTCTAACCCTAATGCTGATACTAACCTGACAACAAAATCGTAAAGTAAGCCCTATTCCTATGTTTCTATAAGACAAAGTCAAGAGCAATTGTTGCCGGCGAATATGTTGATTCACCAATCTTGAGAATAACATACCTTGCAGGTAAGCCATAGCATGGTCTACAACAATTTGACAACAAAACTGAAACTCAGCCCTATTCCTATGTTTCTATAAGATAAAGCCAAGAGCAATTTTTGCCGGAGCAAATGTAGCAAATCGCCTACATGTAGCAATTCAGTCACTAGAGTACCGTACCTTGCAGGTAGGCCATAGCGTGGTCTACAAGCCTTTCCCTGGTCCAGTGCTGATACCAGTGGCAGTTGAGATGCTCAGTGAGGGCGGGGTACTCTCTGCACCTTCGCTGGAAGTCTTGGCCAGTGTCGGCGGAGATCAGGACCACCCGGAAGTTGTTCCTCACGGTCCTAGTAAGGATTGATGGTCATTTGAATGAGTCAGGAGCCGGTAACTCTTTTCATTTCAATCAATACTGTGTGCTTTGGACTTTTTGTTTTCTCTTCTCCTCAAACGAGGTTTTTATTTCCATAATTTCAATAAATATTTACATTAATAACTGTGTGTGCTTTGGACTTAAGACAGGTCAGTTTCATTGAAGGCTACAAAATGTACAGGTACATGTATTCCAAAGAAATGTGTTTTCAGTGTAAGACAGCATGAATTAGCTGGATTACTACTTCTTGTTTAATAACACGGCTCATGTATGTAGCTCTCCTGATCTAACATTAACAGATCACTTTGTTATTTCATGTTTGTACACCTTAGCTGTTATTATATATGTTCATTAATGAAAAGTAATATAGAAAAATCAATGACGATCTATACGATTGATGATATATTACATTTCCGGAAATCAACTTTGGTACGAAAAAAATAAAGGAATGTAAATCACATGCAAAAGTCATTATAAACATTTATTGTCAAAGTGAGTTCTTACTTGAGGAAAAAGTTCCATGCTGTCTCCCGCGTATAGGTGAGCCCTGCGGCAGTGACCTCGGTGCGTATGGAGTTGATGATGGTCGTCTGCTCCTCACTGGAGAAGAGATGCGTGATGGCGCCAGTCACAACGAACTCGCCGACGTACACGAGGAAGTCTTCCTCGTGGAGGTCCTCTTCGGTCAGAAGGAGCAGTAGCTTCTCACCCTATCAGAAAAAAAATTAATATAATTTTTTTTTTACTGCATTCATTAAGTTTTACAAAGCCATTGGGCAAATTCAACACCACTCATTACTGCTAGAACTGCAGGAGTTTGCAACATTTGAATGAATAATGAATCATTTTTATATAATTCAACAATTTGGTTGCTCCCCATTGTATTCCTTGAAATTTAAAGACAAGATAAAGACCTGCACCAAGAAAAAAAAATTGACTTTAGAAGGTAAAAACCAATTTCCTGTTAACAATGCCTTGGATTCTCCAGTTGTTGATCGATTAACATACTACATGTATGTGTTTCATATTGCTCTTTTAAAATTAGCTGACTGATTCTTATTCACTTTGAAAAGTTCCCTGATTTTACTGTAAATTTTTTTACCCCCTTTTTAAAAACTCGTTCGTATGCTATATTTCAATATAAATCCACAACTACAGGCTACAATGCCACAAACCTTGACTCCCGCCTTGGTGTACATGGCCACAAGGTCAGCCTTGAACTGATCTATCTTGTAGTTCCTAGACGATGCCTCAGGGGCCGCACTGATCTCAGACACGCTGAACCCACACAGGCTGGCTGCTAGACGAGCAAAGAGGTTGCTCAGACCCGGGTTACCATCGGCAACCAGGAGGGCGTGGCCTACCTCGTGGGTTGACATCATCATGCGGGCCAGACGACAGACACGCTGGATGGTTTCCTGGATGAAGACAAAAGATCATCAATTTGGAAGTGAATAATAGTAATAATAATAATAATAATAATAATAACAATATTTATAAAGCGCAACATATTCATCTCTAGAAATGCTCAAGGCGCATACAAATAATTTAAATTAATATTCAACATATTTAAGATATTAAATGTTAACTTACATTAAAGGCAACTTGATACTAAAAGTAAGAAATTAATGAAGGCACACTATAACTTCAAAAGAAAGGCAGAAATATTTCTGACAACTTTTAGTCCATTTATTTCTCACCCATATCAAACTTCTGTTCAGGTCTTATATGGATGTTCTGAGTTAAGCAGAGATCTGCTGAAAGACAGAACTTGAGAAGGGTGTTGAGACAATGATGGTGGAAGTAAAGGTACCAGTTAGCACCCTCCTTAAGGACCAGTGCAACCAGTGCAGATGGGCTTTAAACATTGAGTCTTACCTTATACAGAGTCAGCTTGATCTTTGGATGTCCCTTGTTGTACTCCTCCACTGCATCCTGGAGCAGCCTCTGGACGCCGGCGACCTCCGAGCATGGTTGGTACTGGTCGGTGTTCTCCACCTCCGACCCAGTGGTGCTGCTGGTGGCTTGCTGGGAGCTGCGGTACCCACCGGCGGTGACTATACCGGAGTCCTGCTGGACGAGGTTGCTGAAGAGAGGCTGGTCGGGCGAGATGGTCAGCTGGAGCTATAAAGGGACAACAAAGATGGATGATGGAAAAGGATGATTAGTGAATGCTTGTAGACAGACAATTAGACAATAAGTTGCTAACTATTCATTCTCTGTTACAGGAATTGCAAACTGGGACAAAATTTATCAAATTAGGGAGAGGGATGGAGAGAGAGAGAGAGATGCCATTTGTGTTGTTGTCGAAAAGATAGAAATGCAATTCTTGTTTCTGGTCAGCTGGAGCTATGGATAGGACAAGGGACAACAAAGAAGGATGATTAGCCCATGGACAGATCTATAATTTAGACAGTAAGTAATGGTTTCTATGTTACAGGAATTGGAAGAAAAGAGGACAGACACTGAATTTGAAACCAATTCACTTACAAGATCCTTTTGTCTACTGATTGTCTACCAATATGCAAGTTAACATAGCAATAAAGACTAAAAGAGGAATAAATAAACAATAAAGCCCCTATCAGGGATTTGCAAGCCCCCTAAAAATGTATTCCAAAATTTATCTGTAACAGCAAGATTTTTTTCAATTTCAAAAGATGGAAATGCAATTCTTGTATCTAGCAATTAAAAACAATTAATACCTACCCATTTCTGATGACCGTAACTGCGTAATTATCAAAAATACAAAATAAAATATATATCCCTCTCAAAAAGGATTAAAATGTGTGGTGTCAACAAGATTGACTTAGCATTCTGCAGGGGTGATAGGGAGCACTAAAAAAAAATAGTTTTTTTTTGTTTTCCCCTAAACAATGCCCCCCTTGAGTAAGAAAAAAATTGGGGAAAAATAGGACAAAATAGGGAAGAATAGAGAACATAAGAGGGAAATCGGGAAAATCAGGATCAAAACGGGAAGAAAAAAAAATCAGGATTATTTTTTTTTTTAATCGGGAAGAAGAAAAAAAAGCGGGAAAAAATTGGGGAAAAATAAAAAAAATCAGGTTTTTATCAGGCCTGATTCTGTAAACTAAATAACTTCTCTACCGAAAGAATATTGATTGGTGTCAAAAAATTAAAAAGACATGTGTATTTTTTACCTTCCATTTTTGTAAGTTCAGATTTTATAATAACTATCTCAGACACTAAATTTTTTTAAAAAATGCAAGGACAATTATTCTCCAAGTTACACAAGAACAAACAAACATAAATCAATCCAGTTAGGAGTTTCCCTCTTCATTATCAGCAAACAGTACCCATGAAGTTTAGTGACATATTTAGTTCTCTCCAACGGAAAAAAAAAGAGATTTTAAGATACAATCTGAAAGGACAGGCAATCTTATACTTTCCCCCAAAACATGTGACTGAGTATTCACTTCTGTGTATTCCAAACTATACAACCAAAGACCACCAAATAGGGCTAGAAAAGATGAAGAACTTTCCAGAATTTGAAATATGAATATTAATTTGTGTGCATTACAGACTTATAAACAACCAAAAAACCACCGAAAAGGGCTACCTAAATAAGACGAAGGATTTTCCAGAATTTTAATTATGAATATTTATTTCTGTGCATTACAGACCTACATATATATATATATATATATACAACCAAAGACCACCAAACAGGGCTTAGAATTTGAAATATGAATACTAATTTCTGTGCACTACAGACCTATATACAACCAAAGACCACCAAACAGCTAGGGCTAAATAAGATGAAGGATTTTCCAGAATTTGAATTATGAATATTTATTTCTGTGCATTACAGACCTACATATATATATATATATATACATGTACAACCAAAGACCACCAAACAGGGCTAAATAAGATGAAGAATTTTCCAGAATTTGGAAGATGAATATTAATTTCTGTGCATTACAGACCTATAAACAACCAAAGACCATCAAACAGGGCAAAATAAGATGAAGAATTTTCCAGAATTTGAAAAAGAGATTTTAAAGAATGTGTGAATAATATTCAACTTCTGTGCTTGATAGGTCTACTACATACACGTACAACCAGAGAAGACCTTTAAGATGTTGTCTTAACATGATGAAGAACTTTCCAGAAAAAGTTAACAGAATCAAGACATTTAAAGACTGTCGATACTACTGGGCCAGAAGGGATTAGACCACACAGCAAGGTCACTGACAGGTGGCTATCTCATTAACTCAGCTCTCAACATAAGAAAAAGAGGATTATGGGGGACCAACAGGCACCGATTGGGGAAGTTTTCTATATAGAGGGAGCAAGTAGCTACAAGTAGGACAGTGGGGCTTTAATTGTAAAGTTCTGAAGTTACAAGTAATTAACAGTTAACTATCAGGCGTGACACCCACTTACAGTTAAACTTTTAATAAACCTGTGAAAAATATAAACAAATATCAATTCACTATTTGGTAGATAATGTTATCGAAAGGCACAGCAAAGCAAACAATCACACAAACAGAACACATAATCATACCACTTTCTCTCCTTTCATAACGCATCGTGCATTGCGGCCTGGGCTATATGATTCAGACTTTAAAAATGGCAAACGATATACAAGATGATATTATGGTGAATGTAGTATGAAAATGTGGGTGCATTACAAGGGAACAAGATGAATATAGGTGGTCATGCATGTAAATATCACAATTCACCCAAAGGTGAAATGGAAAATATAATTATCAACAATCAACACTTCTATCTATTTTTAAGTGACTTTGTATTTCTACATGTGAATGTCATTACATGGAAAGAAGAAATAGTTGCAGATGTCTATTTTAACCTGAACAAACATTATTACTTTCGACTGCAGGCATCGATCATAATACGGCATTTAAGGCCATAGTTTATCTCTTATCAACTAAGATTCTCATCACTGCAATGTGATGCATGTGCATTTGCAAGTTCTGAATAAATATGATGAGAAAAAATGCAAACTTTTGATAAATGTGGAGACAATTAATCAATAAAATTCTAGCACAATGACTAAACACTTGTAACTGATCGTATTAATATGCTAATTTGTGTTTGATAGTTAAAGTGATAACACAAGTACATGCAGGTGAAATGGCAACTACGTGTAAATGCATTTGATAACAACCAAAATTCAAAAAGACTTTGAAACATACACATAAGCTGATATCAACTCATTAAATCTGGTATACATTGTTTGGGTGGCAAAAGCACTACATATATGTGGAATGTACAGTACCTATCATGTACAGTGTATGAACTGTACATTATCACAAATAGATATTGCGTCAACATGCCGCAACAAGGTAGTATAGTGAAATCGTAGAGTGGTGTTGAAGAAAAAAAATCACAAAATTGGAATTAAAGTGCTGATGATTGCTAACAATGATGGATTATAAATAAAGCTGTATGTATCTATATACAAAAAAAAGGATTCTGTTCTAAATGTGTGGCGATGACTCATGCAAACATGGCAGAATGAAAAGCAATTGCATGCTAGGTGTTTGAAAAAGATTATTTGACATTACCGGTTCTTCGGCAGTGAATTCCTTGCGAGCCGCGGTCACGAAAGCCAGCTGATAACGGTCAAAGTCGACCGGACTGACCAGCCGCTGACCGTACACCCACTCACACTCGTGTCGCCATAGCAACAGGAGGTTGTCTGGATTGGTGCCGGGTCTCAGGGAGAGACAGATGTTCCTGAGGGAAGAAAAAGCATAAGTTGGTGTGAATATCTCCTGATACATGTGCATCAATAGCTACCCAAATATAATGAACTGTTAATACATTAGTTTAACTATTAATATTTTGATACTACCATTCGGTTCCATCAGATTTACATTACTATATAAGCTGATATATTCACGTACAGATATTTTCGCGAATGACAGGCTAAGAGACATTTTCACGAGTCGTTGCTTTCGCAAATAGCACACAGCAGCAAATAGCACACATGAAGTATGAAGTATTCACAAACTTTCTCACACCAACACATACATACGCAGAGATTCGGTAAGTACACACACAAGTCGAGGCAGCCCATCGCACCACATACAGCTAGCAGCCAAGTACCGCACCGGTACGAAGATTACATTGTGTCTATATTAGTCTAAGAGCCTTACACAGCTAATAAGACCTTTCGAATATAAACACAGGGTTTTGACAAAGTAAAGATGCAACTTACTGGAAGAGTCTCCTCATGTCTCTTAGAGAGAAGATGTAGTGGCATCTCTCAGCGGTGGCAAGGAACATACTCCTCATCCTCTCCTGGACCTCGATCGTCACGTTGACCATCATCGAGATTAGCGCCCTCAACTTCTCCTCTTCCTTGTCGATCAAGTGCTGTTTCTGTAATCACAAAGAGTCATTCATCATTCAAGTTAGTTCCTCTTTTCTCTTGCTTTTTTCCCCATTATATTTGTCGTTTCATTGCATATTTGTTGTGATATAATTATTCTTGTATTATGTTTTGCATGAGAAATAAAATCATTTGAATTGAATTTGAATTGAATCATGCAATTACAAGACAGTGAGTACCGGTTATTGATAATAAATTCTTGCCTGCTATCTTTTGGTGTAATAGTATGCTCTTGAAAAACCCATAGTCATGAGTAATTTTATACCATTCAAGTGTTTAACATATAACTAGAGCGCTCTCAACTTCTCCTCTTCCTTGTTGATCAGGTGCTGCTTCTGTAATCACAAAGATTAAGTCATCATGCAATACACCAGTTTACGGTTATGGGTGCCATTTTAATTTAAAAACCAAATACAAAATATTCAAATACTGGTGACAATATAATATAATTTATTAAAAACTAGAAAGTATGGAGGTAAATCAAAGAATTGTACCTTGTGGTCTCTGTTAGCATTAGACGAGGTTGTAGCTGGAGTCAGGAAGTGAGTGTGAAGAAGGGTGGTGAAGATATAATGCACCTCTGAATTCCTGTTTGACAAATGAGAGAAATAATTAGAACTGGGAATACTTTTTTAGGGAATAATGCAGAGCTGTAATTAATCAAAGCCCTATATCTGAATCAATTTATCAACATTTCAAATACTGTATAAGCTGATATTTTCGCGTACAGATATTTTCGCGAATGACAGGCTAAGAGACATTTTCGCGGGTCGTTGCTTTCGCGAATGACACTTTTGCAGTACTAAGTACTGTACTGTACTTCCGTATTAATTCACTACGCCATGCCTACACGCCATGCTACACATACCATACACAAAGCTATCGGAGAAGACACACCTCCCTGACCAGAGTTAGCTTGTGCGACATGCATACACAAAACATATCGCACAGCATCGCATCGCATCGCACTCGCACTACAAGCACTGCATCAGCACATAGGGCGCTCGTTAATGCCAATATGGGAAACCCCACTATAGGGAATTCCCGCTAGTGGCGATGACGTAGTTTTGAAAGCACATGTACTAGTACTGTGTGACATTGCTTACTTGTGCGGCGGGCGTTCAGGCAGTGGAAATTGTTTTGTGTGTCATGTTACGGGTGTTATGCCTGAGAGTGTGTGTTTGTGGATGTTGTTTACTTGTGGTAGATTTATTTTGAAACGATGAAGTCCGTAGGTCCAAACAATCATAGATTCAGTGAGTTGTTTCTCTCCCTTTGCCCATAAATGTTCTCATTGTTTATGACTCGCTTACTTGCTAGATTTGATTTGCAAATGGTAGATCGATTTATATTCAATTCAATTCAATTCAGAACTTTATTTCAGACACAACTACACAAGGCAGATGTCCATAAAACATATGTTACATAGATATATAGGGAGTATAAACATGATGAGTATAATAACTTTCTCGCGCCAAAATGCAACACATACACACACGGACTCGGTACACGCAAGTACATGTACACACACAAGTTTAAGCAGCCCATACAGTAGAGTACTTACCGTACCGGCAAATAGAGCGAGAAGGCTGATCGATTTTAAGATAGGGGTGCGAGCGTAATGCATGGTGATTAAAATACCAAGTTGACAACGGTTACAGAAGAGTAAGAGACGTTTGAAAAATGATAACTTCCCCACTTGCTGTCGCGGAAAGTGGAATCACCGAGTGAGTGTTGCAAGCTGTGCAAATGCAACCGCTGCTACACAATAAGCTGAGTGAGTGTGGGCGCGGCATGCACATGTTCGTAGTAGTGGCAGTGGCTAGGCAAATGGCGCTGGCGATCGAGAGGATAATATTACGCTGATATTTTCGCGCTCAGGAATGATGAGGTGGTAATATTTTCGCGTGTTGATAATTTCGCGATAATTTGCAATTCGCGAAAATTCGCGAAAATAAAACCCTCGCGAAAATAACAGCTTATACAGTAAAAGATTACTTCAAAACAGTTTTAATAAATTATAGTTTGTGCATATCTATTTCAAACAGTTTTGAAAAAAGTGATACAAGAAGGGTTATCTTTATATAAAGATATCTTCATAAACAGTTTAACTTTCAAAGTTTGAAGTTATGTCTCATGAATCATTGTTTTTTTCGTTGTCCTAAAGTTTGATATGTACAGTATGTTCCCCTTCTTATCTAAAGATCATACAATTGAATTGTATATTTTATCATATACTTCATTCAATAATAAGATAAAAAATTGCTGTTAAATGAATGTTCCACGATGGCAGTTTCACCATATGAATATCTGCTTACTTTGGATACGGCATGCCGAGCACAGCAAAGTGCCTGACAAGCCTCGGGTTAAGGGATGGTACGCTGGCCGGGGTCATGGGGTTGACTGTTGTCACGTAGGTCACGTTCTTGACCTCTCGCATACGATGCGTGTCCGGTTCGTAGAAACCGCCAGAGTCCAGGTGCTGTCTGACCATGGCTGAGGCCGACTGATGATTGAACTGATCGACCTGAGAATGGAAAGTAAACTTGTGTTACAATATTTCCTTTTCCTTTAAAAATTCGCCAGGCAACATATTGCATTAAATGCTGACATGAGATAGCCAAAAAATTTGATCAAATTGGGTCAGATTTATTTGTATAAAAAATTATGTAACTACATTGTAGAAGCAGCTTGTCACAACAGCATGTGTTAAATTGACAGAGTACTTGATTTCAAAATATTATTTTTCATGCAAAGCGTGACCAATAGTACCTTAAAGATTTGTGGCCCATTCAATTTCCTTCTTCAACTTTATATATCTATTGTTTCTGGTTAAGTTCTAAGGGTAGTGAAACAATAATTTACAGCTAATCATCTACCCAAGATATAATCAATTTTTTCGAATAGATTTTGATAGTAGAGATTGAACTATAGCTCGCACTAAATTTATACCCAAGAACACGTACTAGAATTATAACTCGAGTGTGTACTTACATAAGCTAAGTTGAGATCATCCACAAGGCACATGAGCTTCTTATTTCCCTTAGGAACGTATGTCCGACCATGACGCCATTCAAGCCTTTCCTCTAACCGCTGCCACAAGACACGGCTTGTCGTGAACCTAGCATAACCAAAAGAGACTTCTTCAATATAAAGTACAAAACCTAAGAAATGCTATCTTTTTGTGTATTATGGGGTATGTCATCATCTCACGATGAATTGTTTCGTTTTACTTTTCTGAAAGGCAATATGATAAATCTAATTGGTAGAAAAATAATCAGGGGAAAAAAATTCTTTGGATTCTCATTGCTTTCTCTAATCATTTACCTGTCTTTGACTTATCATATTCCTTTATTCCTGTTTCACTTATTATTTTCTCTCTTTTCTTTTTCTTTATTGTTTCAAAAATATCTCTACTACATGTACATCTCCTTCAACCTAGCTTATTGTCTTCATCTTTGGTTTCATTTCTTTCTCACTCTCCATCCCTCTAACTTTCTCTCTGTCTTTCCTATACGTTTACCTGTTAGCAGTGACAGTGAGTGCCAGGACCTCAGCCACCTCTCCAGAGCATACAGTACGGATACGATCATTGATGATAGCCGTCTTGCCACAGCCGGCCTCTCCAACCAACATCACTGGTTTACCAGCATCGGAGAGTAGACCAAGCAGATAGGAAATTTGCTGTTCAAAGATTACACACAAATACAATAAGACCTTCCCTGCATACAGACTGCTAGCTAATACTTCGGATTTACATAGCCAATTACACAAGCGAGCATTAATATATTGTAAGAATAGAATAGAGGCAAAAACCCTTCCTTGTGGTACTCCAAAAGTTCAATATTTTATGACTTTCGCCCAGCAGAGCACAACATTTCATTAAAAGCTGGTGAAATAATCTGATAGTATTGTATTAAGCATTGCAGAGTATATCTGTATATATTTGGGCACCCATTACTAGCAATACTACCATACACATATATTCAAAGTCATGCCTGAGCTACAACATATATGATACCATTGCATCATATCAGGAACATTCAAATATAAGCCTTTTTGAAAAGCAGTTTATGATTACCTCTGTGGTGACAGTGTGGACAAAGGCATCAAGTGGGATGCCCTCGTGTGGTGGCATGCTGTAAGGTGGTACAGCCTCGGACCAGATCACCATCTCACCGCTCTCACTGTCCACAAAGTAATCAAAGACCTGTGCGGAAGGAGGCATATATAGAAGCGTGTGATCCATTGTCTGGTGATGTACTCAAGAGACCACAATAGTAAATAATAAACAGAAATTAATCAAGTGCCGGTACCTATTCTTGTAATCAATCCTGTTTGTCCCGTCTTGACTGTCCCACAGTCAATATCTTACACTAACTGAAGCCTCAACTTCAACCTTTGTTCAGACACTTATGCGTAACTCTAACCCTGAACCATAACAAAATCCAAACTGCAACCCTAACCCTTAAGCCTGGAGCAATCGTTACTGGAGCAAAATGTCAGGTTAATCTCAGCAGAAATGATCATTTCAAGGCAACTTATAAATTGTACTCCTCCCATATTACAATGTAAGATATGATAACATACTATATCACTGAAGATTTCTAACAAACATTTCCTCAACTCAAGGAGACATTTTTTTTTCTCCTGTGATTGAAATGGTTCCCACACGAGTTCTCGGAACTGTTTCACAAAGCCTTTTTTCAATAACAAATTACAAAAATCAGTGACAAATCTGTTGATAACCAATCAGAAGCAAGGAATTCAGTAGCATATAACGAAAACTGTCATTTGTCACTGATGACAAGTTTTGTGAAACGCCCCCATGATCTAAGCAGGGCATTACTCACCTCCCCTTCTTCAGGATAAATCTCACGTTTCTCCCATTTAGAGCGCCACCAGTGGCTGAAGGTTGAACGGTGCTTTTCCTCCAGGGTTCCACCCAACGCCCAGACCGCAGCAAAGCTGACGTAGCGCTCATATTGCTCATCGCTCAGCTCTGTGTTCTGAGCTATGATGGCCTATCAGAAAGATATAGAGAATACTTAAGAAATTGCAGTCATAATGAATTCATGACATTTTGATCTCACAGAGTTTCTGGTTTTACAGATAGAAGACAAAGAGCTGAGCTTATATCCAAATGTATACGATACCAACAGGAATAGACAGGATTGACATAAATTTCTTAATTCAGATGCACAACTCGTTCCTGTTTTCACGAGGTGACGGTAGTCAGGAAACTCTGCACCAAATTGTATGCGATTTTCATTCACTACCGTCACTTCGTGGAAATAGGGGCGAACTGTGGTAGAACCACAGGTCATAGCATGAAACTCAAGAAACATGAGTGCAGACCATAAATAAATGAATTAGAAACGGTGCTTTAGTTTTAGTACCTAGAGAAGACAGAATGCTTTTAAATTAAGAAACGTGAATAACTGGAATGCATTACCAGAGGAAGCAGTCTGTGCCACTAGCATCAACATGTTCAAATCTGCTCTTGAGAACATTTGTTATTGATAACAAGTATTATGGACAGGTTTGACAATAACATCAAATAATGAGAGTTGTTTCTTACATCCAAGATGGCACAGAAAGTCAGGACCATATTGCTCTCGCTGGTATCTACTATCCTCTTCATCTTGGGCCTCTTCCTCTGTTTACTGGTCGTCATGACAGCTGGTCTAAGACACAGGTCTAGGTACTCAAAGGTTGGACCAAGGTACATGTCGGTCAGGGCCTTCAGGATGTCCTGGTCCTTCTCTGGGCGTCGGTCAAGCCAGGTGGTCAGGAGCAGGGCCCAGCTGACGTCGGACCGGTCCATAGAGAGTAGGCCTACCCGGGAGAGTAGACCAGGACTAAGCTGGTCCATGCTCTCAATCTAGGATACACATATTGGATGAAATGATGGTATTATACAACAACAACAAAATCAAAGGCTACAAAGTCATAATGTACAGTGGGAACACTTTGAATATGAAGTCGGTGTATCTAACACATTAAAATTTAAATGCGTTTTTAAAGTTGATTTAGACTACCGGTACTTGAGTACCAAACAAGAATTTCTGAATCCAAACATGGCTAAATTTTTGTAATAATAACATTTAATTTACATGCATAAGTACATCCCACAAAATATATGTTATTCCTATTCTTCACTGAGCAAAAAACTGTTCTGAAGATATATATATATATATATATATATATACATTTTTTTTTTTTAATGATATAATTCATAAAAAAAAACATTTGCAGCCCAAAAGCCGAATAACAGTTTTTTTTTACAAAGTATACATCAGTGACAAAGTAAAATTACACACAAAATATATGCATGATAACATTATGATACTAAAATTGCAATTCCATTTGTACATATAATATATAATTGTGTACTACTTTCTATTAAACGATCACAATACCAATACACATTGCCCATCGTCATATGTTCCTAAAAAGGAATATATTTGAAAATCTTACCTCCCAGAAAATGGAGAAATTATCCGGTATGTGAACACGCTCATTGTTGGCTAGAACTAAGGTTCCGTCGTGATCAAATAGAGAACTGAAGATCTCCATCTGAGTGGGATTTATCTACAAATAGATAACAAAAAAACAAATGATAACAATCAAACTTGCAAGCAACACTGTATAATTACATGTATTTGGTAAGCTTTTTAATCAAAAAAGGCATGTCATTCATATGTAGATTGACTTTGATCCAAATTGGGAAATATGATGTTTCAAATATAGTCAGATTGCCATCTAAATGACCAATACAAACGGTTAGATTTAGCATATCCAAAATACTAATGAAACTGCGTATTAAAATGGAATAAGATTACTACTGCATACTAACCAATTTAAAGATTCTAGAGCTTATTTCCATTTGTTTAATTCCTAGCATCAGACGCAATATAGTCATGAAACGAAAAATAGATGCAGTGTGTTCAGAAGATTTTGCCATTTCTACTCATGCATCTGGCATATTTGTTTAGGGCTCTGAATCAAAAAATATTGAACCAAGTCACAAAATGTGGAGTGATTGTTGCGAAAGAGGTGTAAGGATCTAGTTGCCAAGCTGGACAAGGAGAGAACAACATTATGCCCTATTACCTCTCCATCTAGATGCATAGCCTTTATGTGAGGTTTGGTTTGGCTGAAGTCTGCTTTGGGAATGAGGCACAGCTTACGAAGCAAAGCGATGAATAGACCATCACGCCATTCCCTGCAAGAAAACAAGATGAACATGAAATTAATCACATTACACATATGTTGTCATTGAGATAACCACAGCTCATACAGAAATTTGCGGTATCGGGAAGTACATAATTATAATAATAATAGTGGCAACTTGTATAGCGCACAGGTCCACCTTTCGCTGCTCTTGGCCCTTAGAAAAAAGTACATGTAACAGACACAAGAAATAAAAAAAATAAATAAAAAAATTATATCATTAATTATTCCTGTACTATTCCTGCTGGTCCAATCAAATAACAAATTTAATTCTACTTTACATTAGAAACTTCTACAAACATTCAATCATATACAGTGAGATCAATATCACTGTAAATATTACAATCCTATCAAACTGCATGGTAAATATTGTACGTCTCTTCTTTGATTATGAATTTGATTACACATATTGATGTTGTCTATTTCTGTTGTCATATTCTAGCTAGAGTGTCTGTTTCATCCATTTTATTTTTCTCTTTTCTCTCAATCTTTCTCTTGCTCCCTTACACTGACTTTGTTTCTGGGTGAGACACTCATTCAATCTCTCTCTTCCCATCTCCTTCTTTCTCTCAATCTTGCGCACGCTTCCTTTTACTTACTTTGTTTCAGGGTCAGCACTACCGAGAAGCTCAACAGACTATCTGTCACCATCTTACCAGTCTCTCTCTGCCGTCATTTTTAGACTTTCTTTCTATCTCTCTATTTCCTTCTCCATCTTTCTCACTTTCCTCTCTCTCTCTCTATCTCTCTCTCTCTCTCTCAGACACACACACACACATAACCTTCTCCCATCTCTCTCTCCCATGCCTTTCTTTCATTCCCTGTATCAATATCTCTCTCTCTCTCTTTCTCTATCCCTATCCATCCTCTCCTGTATAAATGCCTCTCTTTGTCTTCCTTTTACTTACTTTGTTTCTGGATCAGCACTGCCGAGGAGCTCCACAGACTCCACCGCTTGAAGGAAGATCCTATGGGCTGTCACCATCTTACCGGTCTCTCTCTCTGCCATCATCAACGTCTTGATACACTCACTTTTACCACAGCCCGGGGGTCCAGTAACAATCACCTGTATAACAGATAATGTGAAACAATATCAATAATTGCTTTTCAATTGTATTATAACATCCGCAAGATAGGCCTGAGCCCCGTCTTACAAAATGTTGATATCAATCGCAACTTTATATTTGTGAATGATATCAATCACAACTATGTACATAAGAGATAGGAGACTACAAACTTGTGATTGATTGGAGGACTTGTGATTGATTTGGCCTTGGTTGATTTTTGCAATTTGGAGATCATCTCCCTTTCTCAAAGTATGCTTGAGCTTTTGCTCCAGGCTGCTTTTCTTCTTTAACTGATGGTTCCATAAAGTCCATACAAATGATTTAACAGTAAATCAAAACAAATTGAACATAAGGAGATACAACCAATGTATCTATCAGTAATGGGAGGAGCTCAGTGGCAGAGTAGTGGTCTTTTAACTGGATGGTTATGATAATGAAATAAAGTGGAAAAGCTAGTCTCCTCTTATAAGGCTTCAATCCCCAAGAACGAACTACCTTGGATAGGAGTGTGGGTCAACAGTTGCTTGTGTACAAGAACAAGTTTTCTTGGAGCATGCAAACAAAATAGACTCATCATCATCATCATCATCATATTTTGAGGCATATTTTTGATAAGCCATTTATGTGCTTTTAATGATCCTCCCACTTCAGATATCTTATTATATATGTTTGTATTTTGAAGATTATATAATATCATTTTTATCTTGGAGTGGAAATACATAAACGAAAATGAAAAATATTTATCATCATCATGAAGACTCACCGTTTGATGTGTACTGGTGAGCTGACATAGCTGAGCAACACGAGCCTGGAACGAGGTGCCTGGTAGCAAGCCTAGCTCGTTGGTTGCCACGGCGATAGCGGAGTGGATGTCATCAAGGTATTGTTTCTCTCCTCCGCTGTTAGGGAGGTAGCTCTGTATCAGCTTGCCTGCAGGCTGGGCTGTGACAACAGGAGTGTTCAGGCTTATGATGTCTGTAAGGAAAAGTGGACATACAAATAGTAATCATATTATTATGTGCTTACCTTTTTTATAATAATAATACAAATTTTATAAAAATATATGGATATTTATATAGCGTCGGTATCCGCCAGGCTCTGATGCTCATGGCGCTTTACACATATTACCCTAGTTATAGCCAAGCTGCCAAAGTAACTAGCGCTCAAGCATATCGGGTACCTACAGTTGTATTTACACCTGGGTGCAGAGTGGGAAATATAGATTAACGTCATTATATCATTTTTGTTAATCTGTTGATATATTGTTTGCTAACATATCATAACCAAGTTTTTAACTTTACTAATATTCACTTCATCTATTGTTGAAAGTATTTATATACATTTTCTATATTAATAGCGTAGAATTCAATCAGTTTATGTGTTAGGATCAAGAGGATATTTGTTTAAGACATGCATGTCATTTTATGATAACATCAGCTTCAAACAAGTATGCACTACATATATATGGTAACGTTTCAATGGGGCTTAACAATGATCCACATTTCCCACTAATATTCCAATAATCTTTATCTAGTACATGTATGTAATCCTTCAAACTTAGTCACTCAATTTCGTTCTCTTTACCATAGATGGTTCTTGTACTGTTTCGACAAATCTAGAGGTCAGTGACACAAAAACGTAACTCCATTTTGGCCATTTTGGGAAAAAGTGGTTTATGTGTCACTGAGCACTTGGGCCTTAAGTGTTAAGTCTATGTTTCACTAGCCATCGACTTCAAAGGGGTGTTGTGTGGAGTTAAGTCTTTGTGTTTCATGGATAACCCACATTTTTCTGAACATATCAATATCAAATACTCATTTTGGCAAAATATGGAGTTACGTCTATGTGTCAATAAACCCTTGAAATGTAAACAAGTAAAACTCACCGGATTTCTTGCCAACTGATGGGTCGACTCCTCCAAAGCCCATGTCCACCGGCGTGTCCGGGAAGACATCCGTTACCATGGTAACAAACATCTCAGCATCACTGCCGTGGAGGCGGGGCATGAAGGTGTTACGGAGAGCGCTCACGATGGCCTCACTCTCGTACTTGGCCAATGTCTCAGGTAGCTCAAAGGTCCCTAGAATTAAGATCAAGAGAAAAAAGATAGTGGGAATGGGAACAAAAGATGCATATTCAGTAGGTACATCTATTTGTCAAATATAAAACTAAAGAGCGAATTTACTGATTTTAAGGGCCCAGGGCCCCATCTTAAAAAGAGTTGATATCAATCGCATCTTATTTGCAACTATGTACATAAGAGAAAGGAGACTGCAAACTTGTGATTGATTGAAGGACTTGCTATTGATTTGGATCAATCGCAACTCTTTGTAAGACAGGGCCCTGTTATTAATAGTTAATCAGAATTGATGGATGAAGACTGCCTGGTCAATTGAAATAAGGATGAACATGTATTATACATAAATCCTGATACGTCTATTTTGGAGGAAGGCTTTTAAAAGCTATCCACTTACCCTTTTCATTTTGCTTTTCTTCGTCTTTCTCTTCTGATTGATCTTCCTCAGCAACGAACTGCAGCGGATCCCTGTCCTCAATGCTCACCAACTCAGCCAAAGCTGGTAGGAAAGAAAGCAAAACATGCAATTAGATTATCAACAATCGTTTCTAATATTCGTACATTTGATAATACGTACATGTTTATGTTTGAAGGTTTAAGTTTGCATGATTACAGGTATGTATTCAATCATTCGGATTCGTACCCCATTTTTCTTTTTGTGTGTGTGACCACCAAGACTTTTGTGGGAAGAAATGGATAAATGAATTGAATAAAAGGGGTGATGCGTACCTGTTTGGTATTCTTCTTCCATGTAGTTAGCCTGTAGCTCATCCAGTAGATTACCTGCTTCAGTGATGATATTCCTCATGTTACGAATACTCCATCCATGGGGGCCTTCATATGCTGCATTCCCTGCAAATACAAACAAACAAACTTTTATTTAAAATTTGGTTATACTAGTACAACTGTTGAATCATTAAAGAAATATATTTTAAAACATGTCTATTCGTACTGTACTTAACCAACTGAAGTTAACTGTTTTACATTTGTAGTATATTTTGTAAGTTTTCTTGTATTAATTAATATGTTCTGTTAACTGCTTTGATCAGTTCTTATTTGGATATAGCGCTAAAGAAGAAAAAATGTATTTTTATCATAATTTTAAGTGCAAGGTGGGCTTATATTTGAAAAGGCAGGACCTTCCCAAGCTCATTGATGGTCAAGATGAAACATGGGATGCCCTTTGCCCAAAAGTTCTTACGGTCATTCTTATATGAGAAATGAAATATAACAATGTTCTACTTCTTTGCTGGAAAGCCGGACACGACTCAATCATCACTCAATTTTGTTTCAGACTCACACAATATACTCTCAAAGTACAGTAATGACACATATATACTGAAAAAATAAGGCTTTTTTTAGGTCTATATCTGATCTAAGGGAATTTGTTACAGGTAAAGAAAATACAAGCAGAGCCTCCCAGGCAGTCTAGAATGACATGCCCTAGCCTGTGGTGCGAATGTGGACCATGTTATGGACTTTGAGAAGCCCTGAAATAGAATATCAACTTACTGAGTTTGTTGTCATTGTAAGATTTTAATTTTACTGATTGAAATGATTACAAGTTTATTTTACATTTTCCACTCTGTTATGCTTCAGGACATTCATTGTCTGATGTCTGTTAAACTCTTGGTTTCTATTGTGCTGTCCCTATTCATTCATCCTCATTCAACATTACCTGCCATAGCACCACCCACACACTCTTCCTATCTCTTGGCTATTCAACCCAGCTCACTATAGACACATGTAAGACTAGTTTTGTCTTGTGTGAGTCTTACAACTGATGGCAGCGGTGGGATTCGATTCCACGCCTACAAATGTAGACTGCGATTGACATGCCCTGTAATGCAAATGTGGAACACATTTCATACTTTGAGAATCCCTGAAATAGAATACCGACTTACTGAGTTTGTTGTCATTGTTGACTGTGAGGCCTGTTGGAATGATCTTGATGTACATCTCTCTCAGTGAAGCTAGTCTGGTAGATAGATCAGAAGCCTGTCTGAAGCCTGTGACATTAAAATACAATCAAAGGTAAAACAATAATCAAAATCTGGATTTATCTAGAGCTTAATATGAAATACAATGAAACCTGTCTATAAAGACCACCAAAGAAAGACAAGAAAAATGGTCTTTATAGGCAGGTGGTGTTTATGTACAGGTTCATTTAGTACATGTTTTAATTAGAAACCTTTTTCAGGGGAAACAAAAGATGTGGTCTTTGTAGACAGGTGGTTTTTCTATACAGGTGGTCACTAAAGCAGGTTTGACGGTACCATATCTTAAAGTGCTTTACAGATATTATTATTATTAATACCCTGGTCATCGAATTTCATTCACATACAATGTGCACCATCTCCACTCTATGACTAATAAAAGAGCTTTCATAGATGAACAGAAAAGTTGAAATTTCAGATTGTGTAAGAGTAGATACCTTGTGATAGTAAGATGATCTCCATGGCAATCCTGAAGTCAGGATTGGTGATGGACACTGTCCTGAACAGCCCGGTCAAGTCGGACGGAAGCATGGACATGGTAGAGTTCAACACCAGATGGCGGTCTATATTTGACATGGACGGAGCCTGGAGGGCACTGTCCAAGGTGGCGAAGCACGCCCCCAAGGGATTGAGGGCGATCTCCTCACCGAGGGCAGCGTATGTGATGTGAGGGCGCTTTGCACGAAGAGCTTCCAGGAACGTCTGGAGGAGCTCGCTGAGGACGCTCAGTGCACCTGGGACGATGTGCGCAAGGTTGTTGAAGCACACCCAAGCTCCTGGAAAAAGAAAAAAAATATGATAAATATTATGGCTTAAATAACTGAAAAAAGGGTGCTTTGCACAGAGAGCTTCCAGGAAAGTCTGGAGGAGCTCGCAGAGAACGCTCAGGGCACCAGGGATGATGTGCGCAAGGTTGTTGAAGCACACCCAAGCACCTAAAGAAAAAATATATGGATAAGAAATATCATAGTACGTAGGGCTTAAGTATCTAGATTTGATAGTCATTTCATTATGTACATATGACGAACGTACAGCAGCACAAAGAGAAGGCAATTACAGACTCCAAGGACAATGTGCGCATTTTACTGCGCAAGGTTATTGAAGCACTCCTAAACACCTGCAGAGAATGCACAAAGTAGGGCTTAAGTTACTGGAAAGGTTCAAGTTTGTAAGGTATCACTTTCTGGTCATATTAAAAATGCAGTTTTTCCAAGAAGTAGGAGTACACAGCCTGAACCAGAGCAGATAGATCATGCATTCATAATGACCTAATGAAAGCATATAATTTGTCAAATACAATGAAACCCCCAGATACTTGTTACTTGATTCAAAATGGAATCATTTGAAGATTGGTCCACGTCATTATCGATGGTAAATGAATCCCAAATTTATTGTACATTTACCTTACCCAACACAGCATATAAAGTACACTTATACCTCTATATGCCCACTGCTGCAAAGCGAAAACTTAAACACTCTCCACACTTTTTCAAAATTTGTGATACCCTCAATGAATGAATCACATAAGACTGCATTCAACCAATTATATGACTATGATTTAACCCCCCCCCCCCCTCCCCCTGTACTACTTGTAGCTACTTGCTCCCTCTATAAAGAAAACAATGCCTAAGTGGTGCCTGTTGGTCTCCCATGAACCTCTTTCTCTTATGTTAATTGAGAGCTGAGTTGATGAGATAACCACCTGTCAGTGACCTTGCAGGGAGGTCTAATCCCCCTGGCCAAACTAGTACAGACGGGCTTTAAGAGTGAGTTGTACAAAACCAACAGATGATAATGAAAAACTCACCAGTGGATGCCAACCCCCTGAAGATATCAACCAGCATCAGAGCATCCATAGTCTTAGTGCAGTTGAAGACATACAGCGGTTGACCTACAATACGGCTCAGCTCTCTCGCCGTCTCTACCCGTCCACTCAGCTGTGTGACAAATTGACACAAAGTTTAATAGAATACAGCAAAAAATAAATTCTAAGTGTTTATTTTTCTTGAGTGTACTAAAATAAATAAGCCTGTACAATTAATTTTGAGGAAGGTTTGAATCACTCCACAAGCACATTTTTTTTTCTTCACAAGATTAGAATGATCATTATCCAAATAGGCCTCCATCTTTTTCTTCATCGATTGTATCATGAGTAGTGGAAATCTAATTAAACTAATGATATAGCATAGAAAACTAGATGGAATTTTGACTGCGCGCAGTCGAAAATGATGCCTCCGCCAAAGAGCAATTTAAACAAGTTTGGAGTTTAAATCTCCAGTGGTTCTTGAGATATCATGATAACAATCTCAATGTATGGAATTTCATAAGTTGACCTCTGTGACCCTTGACCTTTGACCTACATGCTCCAAAATCTAATCAGATTGTCTTCCTATGGTGATACACACTATCATTAAGTTTGAAGTTTAAATCTCCAGTGGTTCTTGAGATATTATGATATGGTGATACATACTATCATTAAGTTTGAAGTGAAAATTCTCCAGTGGTTCTTGAGATATCGCGATAACGATCTCAATGTATGGAATTTCATAAGTTGACCTCTGTGACCCTTGACCTTTGACCTACGTGCTCCAAAATCTAATCAGATTGTCTTCCTATGGTGATACACACTATCATTAAGTTTGAAGTTTAAATCTCCAGTGGTTCTTGAGATATTATAACAATCTCAATGTATGGAATTTCATAAGTTGACCTCTGTGACCCTTGACCTTTGACCTACGTGCTCCAAAATCTAATCAGATCGTCTTCCTATGGTGATACATACTATCCTTAAGTTTGAAGTTTTTACATCTCCAGTGGTTCTTGAGATATCATGATAACAATCTCAATGTATGGAATTTCATAAGTTGACCTCTATGACCCTTGACCTTTGACCTACGTGCTCCAAAATGTAATCAGATTGTTTTCCTATAGTGATACACACTATCACTAAGTTTGAAGTTTAAATCTCCAGTGGTTCTTGAGATATCATGATAACAATCTCAATGTATGGAATTTCATAAGTTGACCTCTGTGACCCTTGACCTTTGACATACGTGCTCCAAAATCTAATCAGATCGTCTTCCTATGGTGATACGTACTATCCTTAAGTTTGAAGTTTAAATCTCAAATGGTTCTTGAGATATCATGCTAACAAACTCAATACAAGGAATTTCATAAGTTGACCTCTGTGACCTGTGACCTTTGACCTACGTACTCCAAAATCTAATCAGATCGTCTTCCTATGGTGATAAATACTATTCCCGAGTCTTAAGTATAAATCTTAAATGGTTCTTGAGATATTGTGATAACGGTCAAACGGGACGGACGGACGGACGGACGGACGGACGGACGGACGGACGTACGGACGGACGGACGTACGGACGGACGGACGGACGGACGTACGGACGGACAACCCGAAAACATGATGCCTCCGGCACCACCTTCGGTGGCGGAGGCATAAAAATATATAGACATTCCTCCTTTGCACATACATGTAGGTGATAATAAAAAGTGGTATAATATGCAAAGGAAATTATAGTCTATAATGCTGTTTAGGAGTAGATTTACTCATTGCAAAACAAAGTACACACAAAAAAGTTTTCAATTTAACGATTTTAGAAAAGCAATTCCCGAACATGCATCATAGGACTTTACAAGCTATATCTCAGGAAAATGTTTTTTTCTTTTTTTTCTTTTCTTTTTAATTTTAAATAAATATCTTTAAATGCAATGAAAAAGGGCAGCTTACATTAGATCCTACACACATGGCTGCAGAGTGACTCTTGACCGTGCTAGCCATGCTGTAATACATCTTCTCTGTGCCTGGAAGGAAGGCTAGGCGGGCTGCCGATCCTTGGTATTCAAATCCATAGTCAAACTCTGCATCTAGGAGCTATAGATGAGACACACACAAAGGGTAAAAGCTTATTATTCTGTAAAGGAGGACATTTTCGTCTGGAAAGAGGAAATGAAGAATATCAGCAACTCGTCACTAAGACTTGTTCATCAGTTCAAACTACATTAATATTTAATATTTAGCATGCCCAAAATTTCTCAAGAATAAAGAAGAAAAAATGCATTAAATAAGTGAATGGAAATTCAATATAAATGAATGCATGAATGAATAACTAAATAAATACATGAATGGATGAATGGAGGAATGGAGGAATGGATGAATGAAAGAATGAATCAATCAATCAATGAAAAAAGAATTAATGAATGAAAGAAAAATGAATGAAAGAAAAATGAATAAAAGAAGGAATGAATGAATGAATGTATGAATGAAAGAATGAACGAATGTATGAATGAAAGAATGAACGAATGGATGAATGAAGGAATGAATGAACAAATTAAGGGATGAAGGAATGAACGAATGAAGAGATGAATGAATAGATTATTGAAAGCAACTTTTTAAAGCAACTTAATCAAAAGTGCACTATGAATTCTCTTTACTATTATCAGACAAAATGTACAAGGGACAAAAATGAATGTACACCGGCCTTATTATTTTCCCTTCCCTTTAACATGATGATAATTGAAAGTATATTTATAGATTACTTAAATCAATTATTTATGTCGAAGGCAGAAAAGATACTGGAGGGGACAGAAATGAGGATGTAATGAAAGGGGTAACATTAAGAGACAAGAGAAGAAACATAGGAAACAAGAAAGGAGCTGAAGGTAGCTAACATCCTGCAGAAGGTTAGTGAGATGAGACTGAGATGGTTTGGACTCTTGACATGGAGAGGCTCATGAAGGAAAACTAGCAAAGGGCAGTGTGACTGACGCGAGCAGTGGAAGGAAGCAGAGGAAAAGGAAGGCAGAAAAATTGTTCAGAGAGACATGAGGGAACTAAATCTGACAGCAGCTCAAACAGGGAACAGAAGAGAATGGAGACAGGGGATTCGGCCAAGGGAACAGAGGATTTGGGCAACCTTCATGTACCCTTGCTAAGGGAAAATGGTTCCTGGAATAGTTGTAGTTATAGATTACTTAAACAGTAGCAAAATTTGTAACTTCCTTAAAACTTGTTTTGTATTTTCTTCCGTTTTGCAATCACATAATGTATATTTGTCATTACACTTCTTTACACTTCTTTGTTATGTACAATTCTGCAGTTTCTGTTGTATAACAGATGAATCAATTATTTCACATTTGGTATTGTTTTGGGTTGTTTAGTGGACTACATACCTTGACCTTCAGGTTACTGCTGCTTTCATCCCAGGTGTATCGTAGCTGGCTCTTCCATTCAAAGCAGTCAGCAAGCTTGCCTGTCTCATTTTGTTTCTTCTCAAATCTGTGAAAATATCATCATACATTAAGATTGCTGAATAAAACATTAACAAAATAATATGGAAAATATCATATTCCTCCATTTTGGTTTCATAATTTCTGACATTTCATTTCACTTATCAATTTCCACATTCAAAGATAATGCAATATATAAAAAATATGATAATTACAGCGAAACAATACAAATCGAAAACATTCAACAATTTAACAATAAAAGAACATACAAAAAATGAGAAGGTATAAGAACTACCTGCAACACTTGGATATTTGAATGTGGGGAATATTTAAATGTGGGGGGATCTGGGTTTTTAAGTGCTATTGCACTGTAGATAAGATTTATATTTCTTTTTGAAATTTAACAATGTTGGACACAACTTCAAATCATTTTGGACAGTATTCCAGCATTTTGTTCCAATAAATGGCAGCTTAGGTTCTGATTGATCTGATTCCTTATATACTCTGCTGGCTGATTCTGTCACCTTAATTATGTGCAATCGTTTGATGTCCGTCTTGCTTATATTAATAGTGGAATCTTGAGGGTGCAATGTTGAATAACCAAACTGCATGATGGTTTCAGATCTGTCACCTCTTTATCTTGTTCGGTGATACCATGAACAGTAAGGCAATTTCGACAGGAATATAATTGCTCTTGGATGTTGGTGTTTTGTTTCAGGGGATCAACAGCGGCCTCCTGTGTTTTCATCTTCTTTTCCAGAGCTTTGATTTCTTGATCTTTCTCTCTGGCCCCCAACCCGAGGTCAAGGACCTGGCCTTCCAACTTCTCCACTGTCAAAGTCAGTTCTGAAAGCCATTTGCTAATCTCATTCGCTACCAATTTTAGGAAATCCTTGTTCGTCAGTATGTCTTGTATGACTGCAGAGATGACGTTCTGTTGGGTAGATTTTCCTGCAGCTTTCCCAGTTGTTAGCCTTGTAATATTCATTGAGGGTGATTCATCAGCCATGGCCATGGTGGATATTAGCTATATAGGTCCTTAGCCCAACCAGAAGAATGAGTTTGTTGAATATATGATGTTCAGGAACACAATTGATGAATTTAGATGTCACGGTTGGCTGGCTTTGAAAAAAGTTCATTCAAGTCGGCCACATGCAGCGCCATAAAAAGACCAACAGTAATGCAAACGTTTGGTTTCACGCAAGGGCATGGACTGTAGATATAATAAGTTCCTCTAGAAAATTTTACTTCAGTTTGTAAAATTCAGCTCCAAAGTTCAGCATTTATACCTCATACTTTTGTTCCAAGTTTTGAGTCATGCAGTTCTTTTGTTCCGTATATTTTATCAATGAAAAGAGTTTGATCCAGCAAATCTTGTCACGTACATGCATACCGATATTGCCCGCAATGACAGATATACTATGCATACAAATCATAGGACAGAAGCTAGCTATAAATTTGTTTTGTCAGCTTTATATAGTACCAGTAGCCACAAGTTAAAGTGCACTTGGAATCTTGCCAAACGCATGCAGCCATTCACGATACTTCATTAGTCTGCAAGCACAGACTCTCATTTGACGATTGAATGCAATTCCATAAACTGTCTATAGTGGCATATATAGCCAAGATTTTGTCAGTAGGGGGGCATGCACTAGCTGTAGGGGGCACAAGAAGAATATTAGGGTTTGTTGCCCTGATTGATCATAACCACATCATAGCTCCAGTAGTCTCATTTTTCTTGCTGGATCTGCAGAGCAAATTAATGCATACAAATACCAGGAACAGTACTATTTCTTCTCTCAAACTTTCCTTTTTTTATAAAAATGCAGCCATTGTGATCTAGAAATGCATTGAAGTCCTCAGGATAGGACTATATCTTATAATCCTGAGGTGCATTTTGCAGACAATTTAACTCTCAATTTTTTAGAATGTTCCACTGTACGTGTTGCAGGGGGTATGCTGAGCAGCCATAACAAACTAAGCACAAAATATATGCCACACTCGTCCATATATGCATGATAAAATCCTTTTACAACAATGATTGATATTTTCTAATTTTAACAGGAAAATGAACCTACCAAACTTTGTAGAACAATGAAATACTTGGTTGAAATTATGGGAGTTTGCATGGTGTACAATTGCACCCCTCTGTAAATAATCAAATAGCCCAACATGTCATGAATATTCATACATCTTGCTTCCCTAGCCTGGGGTTGTCAGAATTTGCCGTAAATAGAACTGATCTATGTTTGTTATCCTTTTTCACTGTGTGATTGACCTACATGTATAACACTCGCATTTACAGTTTGTCACTTGGTACACCATTGTCTGTAGTCTACATGTACGTAGTCAGGAGATTCTAGCCACTGGACAACTGAATCATTTTCACATTCTGTTAATTGTTTGTGCAGTTATATCTATCTACTTTCTGTCTTCTTTTCACATTTGAATAAATTATAACTGTCTTAACACTGGATGACAGGAACCCCCCCCCCCCCACCCCCCTTTGTGTGCAAGTGTGTCTAGTGTCTACACATCTATTGGACACTCATTTCCATGTCTGAGGAATAAGACTACATAGACAGCTAGTCTCTGTACTTCAGCCGCTCTTAATTGACACAGCCAGAGAGTGCAACAACTAGCCACTGCTCAAGGTATGCAAGGCTATTGAATTGTATTAAATTATAAAATTAAGTCTTGTGTTTACAGACTACTACATGTACATGAACTGTGATTGCCCTTGCAGACTGCCACACACATGTTGCTGTGATGAGCTGAGTATTTACATACGGGAACCACACTCATTGGCCGGACTACAGCTGATCGATGCAGGTTCTCTTATATAGGTTATAGTTTAGCTATAGGTGTAACATCTACTTTTTATCCACCTGCACTATATTAATAAGGAGTCACATGCCATGTTCAATGTCTTTGCTGCATACTGGACAAACCAACTTCAGTGACTGATACTGAATTAGATACATGATACATTGTACATGTACTATACATGTGTGAATATATATGCAGACAGCTAATTACATGTACGAGATCAACATTGCATACAGTGTGTAGGCGTGGGTGAATTGACAGTTCATTGGATTCATCTGTCTTCTCCATGGTGAGGAGTCTGTCCTAATTTTGTGTCAATAAATTTCAGTGAAACTTGAAGATCAGGAAGATGGGGAAACTGGTAGGAATTAGTGCTGCACTGTTTATATTATTTGTCATGTCACTTTTGCTGGAAGGGGCTTCTGGTTCCACAGAAGTGGAACTTTCTACTGATTGCACAAGAGAGTATACACAGTGCATTGAACAGGATAATACAAACGACTCTGTTGAACTGGGCAAAGACCTCAAAGTGGATATGACTTTAAGGCTGCCAAAGTCAGCATTTAGTGAACTGCTTGATTTCAATCAAAGTAAACTTGCTGTGGTAAGCATTGCTTTAGATATCATCAGAGGAACAGAACTTCTTGACCAAGATTATATGGATCGATTGGACGTAAACTGGGGCTTCGAGCTCGAGTCATCACGGGACTATGGACTGTTAAAACTGTCTCTACTTTTACTACGTGCTGAATATGCAGACACCCGCCTCCTGCATGTAGAGATCAGAACAAAAAATGTTCTGTACAAGACAAAAGGAAAGGAATGGTTTCATGTACCGGTAAGTGATATTAGAGACACGCAGACTGTACCATCTGATGTGGAGGCTTCAACATCAGATGGAATGGACCTGGGCACTACCACTTGTAGAGATTATGGCAATGAGACATTTCAAGAAATCAAAGACATGCTGTCTAGGATAGAAAGTACATGGATGACTGTGATGAACAATTGCAACTCAGAAAATCAGCAGTACGTGGATGCTGAAAAACTCTGGAAGGTTGTAACAAACATCTCTAATGCCATGACTGACAACTTGATCCAGTCCAAGGAGAAATTCAGTATTGCAGAAATGGCGACACTAATCATAGTGATAATTATCCTGATCATTTGCATCTGTTCATTCATCGCCATTCTGAAGATGATGGTCAAGTGGGGCAATCCTAGTTGTTCCAGTGTTCCGGTAAGTCCCCTGATTAATGAATCAAATGACTTTCTTCATGTAATTGTGCATCTTAACAAAACACAGAATAAACTTGAAGGCGTCATGGCCAATGGACTGCAAGATAATGAAGCTAACAATATTATGGAGATGAAAGTACGTGGCACCTCAGTATAATATCTATGATCAATATCAAAGAGACCATTAAGAAAGAATTGCCATTGAGGAAAATTAATTAATTTTCTTCTTTATCAATCCTCCATGTGATGTAGCCTACACTAAAATGGGAAGGAAATGAACTGCATCTATGGATAAGATGGGAATCCGCATCAACAACACAAGCATCATCCGATGAAATGCACCCATGTATTGAACAGGAATCACAGCACCTAATACTTCCAGCAAGAACCACAGCAAGACCTTTTATTACTAATAAAGGTCTGCTGGAATATACCATACAACAAAATCCATAAGATCTTTTGTATTTGATTAATATACATTATGCATTCTTGTATGGAATTTCTTGTACAAAATAAAGATATGTTGCTGGACTGTTTTGAAATTTGGTTTAAGTTTTAATAACACATCTCCAATTTTTACTCAACTCTTTCAGGAGAGGAATCTTTTAAAAGACTAAATTGATCACCTTTTATTCTTCAAATTGGCAAAAACTGTAATTTTCTTTTATTGCTACATTGTTTTTAATATAATATCATATCTCTAAAAAGCAAGGTATATGCATGGTTATGAGCTATGCAATTAATGAAGACTAACCTCCCCCCCCCCCCCAAAAAAAAAAAAAAATTAAAAAAATCCCTGAGGCCCATGATATGCAATTTTTTCCCCATTAATAATGTTTTTTAATCCTGACTAATTATCATTTAACCGTCTTGTATGTATATTTTGGTGTGATTTTGTGTCTTTTGATAATGAAACTGAGACGACTAGTCCCCTATTAGCTCCATCCAAACAAGGTAAACCACAGAACCAAAAAACAAACACTGTGGTAAAAGAAATTAATTCAAAGGCAAAAGGCAATATTTTGGGGTTGGGTTTCAAAAACAAACACAGCTGCTTACTGAAATGGCCACTTAGTGAACCGGCTAATATTGTACTTTGGCTGTTTTTTGTTGTTTTTGTTTTATGAACACTGGTTTAGTTTCTTATGTTTTCCCCTAGTTATGTTTTCCCCTAGTTATGTTTGGCCTGGGGACAACATACAAGTCATATTTCTACACCATACGCACAAGTCAAAGATTGCCTAAGTCGACGTAATTCACTCAGTCCCGTCAAGATCGACTTACGCAAGGTTGACTGTACGTGTATATATTCATGTAAATATATAAAGAAAATGAAGAAATATTTATAGAGAAATACTATGTCAGGAAAGAATCGTATGTTGTTTCATTATAGGGTCGAGTCTCTCGAACAGTGAGCAATAAGCACATCTACCCTGTATACATGTACATGTACATGTATACAAATGGCCAGTACTTTCAAATGATAGTACATGTGTATTTGACATGTGAGAACATTAATTGTCATGTCTCATTTTCCCTACAAATGGGGACAAGTTTGATAGCTTTTATAGAGTACCTAACCTAAGTGTGACGTCATACTGGCCAAGTTGTCAAGGTTGTTGGTTACTAATAATTCTGGTGTCGTGATCACACCAGCCCCAAACATTAAATTCACCCTGCTCCAGCCCGTTGCTTAAATGATTTCGTGGCGAACCTCATGTGCAGGCCCTGTTGTTTAGAACCAGTTACCTGGACTATGAGCGAATATGACGTGCGCACTTTGGTAATCTATACAGTAATTGTACATATTCTTAATAAGTGCATCATTTAACTGTTTGAGTAGCATCAGTCTCAGTAAAAGTGCCTTGCAAACGAAAAATACAAGTCTTCATTTTCAATGTTTGATATGAAACAAAAAAAATGTTTATACAGAACAAATAATGCTGTAATACTTATATTCTTAATAAGTGCATCATTTAACTGTTTGAGTAGCATCAGTCTCAGTAAAAGTGCCTTGCAAACGAAAAATACAAGTCTTCATTTTCAATGTTTGATATGAAACAAAAAAAATGTTTATACAGAACAAATAATGCTGTAATACCTGTATATTGGTATTTTTGCTTAATTAATAGTCTTCAATGTACATGTACATGGTGCAGTAATGGACCATACATGTACATAAGGCTAACATGAACATTTTGTGACTTTTATAGACAAATTCAGTTTTTTCACATTATTGGTACTGGTTGGTATATGTGAATAATAATAATAACAATATACAGGGCGTATCATAATAAAGGATATTGAAGTTTAATGACGATTTATATGAAAACTACTGATTTCATAATCAAGCATTTTATGTCTTTTGTAAAGGACAGAATGTCCTCTTTTTAATGACACCCCGATCATACTACTACTGTCACAGTTGACTGAATAACAAAGCATTGCTGTCCACCATGTGAAAGGTGCACTGTGCCAAGTTTGATAACATTTCCTTCTTAGACACATAATCCACTCATTGTTCAGCATTTCAATATGTCTGGGCTGACACAAGCACTAATCTTTAGAATTTATCTGTGAATGCTAACTTGTCACAGTGCACCTTTCACATGGTGGACAGCAATGCTTTGTTATTCAGTCAACTGTGACAGTAGTATTATGATTGGGGTGTCATTAAAAAGAGGACATTCTGTCCTTTACAACAGACATAAAATGCTTGATTATGAAATCAGTAGTTTTCATATAAATCGTCATTAAACTTCAATATCCTTTATTATGATACGCCCTGTATAGTGGCTACTTGAATAATATCGTACTTGAACTACCCGTAGAAGTACTAACACTATGTCAGCAATATTTGTCAAAATAAATCTGTGGTTACAAGTTATATGTACATGTAAATATGTTTAAAGCTTTAAGTTATGAAATGCTTCCACATGTAGTTGATCTTGAACCATTTAATGGATCAAATTTGATGCTTTTGTACAGCTACATGAACATGTATTCTGCATTTACTGTTACATGGCAGTAATAAAAAAAAACCTTCATGTTATTTTTCTTTTTTTGCTCAAACTGTGTTATGAAATAACAACAACTAAAATGGAATGAAAAGAATATCACAGAGCAACACCATAATAAATAGCCTATTTTTTTACATGTCACAAAGGAACCTTGTGCATGACATTGCTGGGTTGTATTGTAGCAAAGGGTTTTAAAAAGCAAGATTGATGTACATATATGGAATGACTAAATGAGATGCTTTATTTTTGTTAATTTGTGTGACTACAATGTAACATTCCGCCTTCTTACAGTTTCCATAGAAATATCTCAATTGTTCATTTAGTGAGCATTTATTCAATTAATCAGACACTGTGTAGTGTGTAACCACTAAATGAAAATGTGTGTTGTTTGTGATAAAGAAAACATTGGGGGAAGGGGGGCTAAAAAAAAATCATAGGAATGTTTCACAAATGTAAAAGTAATTAACATTCCAACGGCTTCATTATGTACATGTACGGTATGTAATTAACAAATTAAATGCACTATTGTTTGATCAACTAATTGAGACCATGATAATTTGCATCTTTTGCATCACAAAGAGCGAGAGTGACGACTTGCATTATCACACCTTCCCAATCATGTCAAAATCCCTGCCTACCAGTAGTTTGCAAAGTTTTCATAACTTGCTTTCAGGCTGTTAATGTCCTGGAGGAGGAAAACAAAATTCCCATACCTGCACATACATGTACAATTAATAGTAACATGAATGTGTTCACTCATTGAAAATAAAAAGATGTGGAAAATCGCTAATGTTTAAAATGTTCTTATAATCCATCAATGAAATATATCTTAAAATTAAAGAAAAATTAATACTCTTCCAACATGAATTCAGAACAAAGTTTTGAACTTTCATGCTGAGATGGGCACATTCATTTTGTACCGTTCAAAGGTGTGATTCATTCATTCTGTCACAACTAAACCGACTAATTTTTAATTAGTGCATAATTTTACTGTTTGAGTGGCATCGATCAGTCTCAGTAAAAGTGCCTTGCAAATGTAAAAAACAAGTCTTCATTTTCAATGTTCAATATGAAGTAAAAGAATGTTTTTTTTACAGAATGAAAAATGCTGTAAGACCTGTATGAAGTTTTAATTTTTTTAATTAATAATCTTCAATGTACATGGTGCAGTAGGATAATTACATGAACATTTTGTGACTTTTATAGACAAATTTTGGTCAGTTCCGTTTTTTCACATTATCGACACTGGTTGGTAAGAATGTGAATAATATCGTACTTGAAATATATGTAACTACTAGTACAAGTACTAAAACTATGTCAGCTATATTTGTCAAAATAAATCTGTGGTTACAAGTAATATGTACATGGAAATATGTTTAAAGATTTAAGTTATGAAATGCTTCCACATGTAGTTGATCTTGAACCATTTAATGGATCAAATTTCATGCTTTTGTACAACGACATGTACATGTATTCTGCATTTACTGTTATGGCAGTAAGAAAAAAACCTTCATGTTATTTTTCTTTTTTTGCTCAAACTGTGTTATGAAATAACAACAACTAAAATGGAATGAAAAGAATATCACAGAGCAACACCATTATAAATAAACTAGTTTTTTACATGTTACGACGGAAGCTTGTGCATGACATAATTGCTGGGTTGTATTGTAGAAAACGGTTTTAAAAAGCAAGATTGATGTTCAGATATATGAAACAACAAAATGAGATGCTTTATTTTTGTTAATATGTGTGACTACAATGTAACATTCGGCCTTCTTACAGTTTGCTTTGAAATATTTCAATTGTTCATTTTGTGAGCTTTTAATTATTCAATCAATCAGAGACTGTGTAACCACTGAATGAAAATGTGTTTGTGATAAAGAAAATTATATGGGGGCTAAAATTTTCATAGGAAAGTTTCACTCTCCTTGACAAATGTAAAAGTAAAGAACATTCGAACGGCTTCATTATGTACATGATATTTTCATTAAGCTCTATTCATTTAATGTGTGTGTACAGTACTTTGTAATTCAAAATTAAATGCACGATCGTTTGATCAACTACTCAAGACCATGATAATTTGCATCTTTTGCATCACAAAGAGCGACAGAGAGTGACGACTTGCATTATCATACCTTCCCGATCATGTCACAATCCCTGCTTAGTTTGCAAAGTTTCATAGTTGCTTCATGTCCTGGCAATTTTTTTATCCCATACCTGCACATACATGTACAATTAATAGTAACATGAACGTGTTCACTCATTGAAAATGAAAAGATGTGGAAAATCGCTAATGTTGAAAATCTTCATATAATCCATCAATGAAATATATCTCAAATTAAAGAAAAATTAATACTCTACCAACATGAATTCATATCAAATTTTGAACTTTCACGCTGAGATGGGCACATCTTTAAACCGTTCAAAGGTGTGATTCATACCTCGATCACAACTAAACCGACTTCATCCCAACTCTATGCCGACTGATTCTTGGCAATGTGGGGTAATGTAATGTTTTGTTTGGTCTGGTGTTTGTTTGTTGTTGGAATGGTGTCGGTCCGGTGTCGGTCTGGTGGTGGTCTGGTGTCAGTCTTGTTGGTATGAATGAGGTACAAGAATTAGGCAAGCAGGCATTCAAATGTTAATGAACATGTGCATCTGTAAGATGTACATCCTTGATCAATAACAAAAACAAAGAATAAAAACAAAGAGGTGAATGGAGTTCACAGAATTTTTGCACTTTTCTATCAGAAACTCTTTTACTGTATGCTCGCTCAGGCATGAATGGTATGTGTAGTGAAAGTTGATTGAAAATATACTTTTTGTTCTCCTTTGAAATTAATGTTGTTATACATTGGTGATTCATCACATAATTATTCTGTCATTTCCATCATAAAGTTATAAAGATGTTTTCTCTAGATCACACACAAAGTTTGTGCAACTTTGACCTATTGATTCTATGTATGTATATTGCTCAACATTTTACATGCAATATCACTCAAGGTCCTCAAAGTCTATATTGAAAGAGCGCCACCTTGTGCCCAACTCATCCTACAGTCACCAGTGAAAACATGGGATTTCAGAATAGAATGTAGAACTGGAAATGAAGATTTTTTTTAATCTGGCAAAATCCTCATGAAGAAATTTAAGTTATCATTACTCTAGCACAACATACCTTTAAAGAAGACTAAGCATTTCAAAGAGAGTTGGCATGAGTAGAAGCAGAACAAAAGAAAGAAACAGATCAGTAAAATATATCAAAGGAATAAGAAAGGTTTTTTCAGGTTGGGCTCACTAACAACATTGGGAATCTCCAATACTTTGTTTTCATACAAAGATAATCATCTCATTTCATGTTTACTATATAGTCAACATATCCCCTTTTCCTCTCTGCCCATATAACATCATGAATAATACACTCATCGTGCCCTCCTGTGAAACAATTATCTACCTCATCGTAAGGATTAAGAACAGGGATACATTGAATAAAATGAGCACACATGAAACAAATGGGGAAATTCTCCATGTATATGTCTTAACATATCATGGCCACATTGCCAATCAGATATTCCCCAAGTTTTTATCAATTTCAACTGTCAAAAGTACATATCTTTCTCATTCCTTGTCTGATTTTTTTTATGCTTTCACTTACAAATCTGGGCGTATTCGATGCAATACTTAAGATATAAATATGAGTATATTCCTTAGTTTCGGCTCAGATAAAGCATTTACCCAACTTCAGTATTCAGTTCAAGCTTTTGGCTAAGTATTTTACCCTAAATTTAAGACAGCTCCCTACCAGACTTAAGCAAATTGTTTGGAAGGCATATGGTTTTCTAATATTAGTGCGCATTTAATGTGATGCGTTAATTGCGCGTTACTTTTGAAAGTAAATTGCTTAATGTGATCTGAATTGTTGTTATTCCAAGCTGATAACTAGTGAATGAAGTACTGTAGTATAAATATTGGTGAGGGAATAACAGGAGCAGAACGTCCATCATTGGGTCAAAAATAAGATGAAACAATTCTGGGTTCATGTGGTATCAGATCGCACAGCATGCTGGGAACAAAATGTGCACAAGCGAATTCAATTCAATTCAATTCATTTTATTTGCGCATTTGATAAAAATCACAATAACAAACATTTACAATCTCTAACTCGGCAAAGTTTGAAAGTCAGTGTGAATCCTGAGGTGAAATACCATGAGTATTCTAATTGGGATTTTAACAAGTGCAAATGGCCCTATTGGAGAAAAAGTGAGAAAGTCAACCTTTATCCTCAATGGTTGATTCCAGAATAACATTCCATGATATATCCTGGGAACATTCCACTCTGATAAATAGGGGTGTTCCCCTTACTTGATAATGATGACCGTCCTCTGAACCCAAAACCCCAAAATTTGAAAAAGAAAATCAATGTCTCTAACCTCTTTTCATAATGGTTGACCCATAATAACATTCCATGATATATCCTGAGAACATTCCACTCTGATAAACAGGGGTGTTCTCCTTACCTGTTAATGATGTCCCTCTGATGGGCCATGAGGGATATCAGGTTGCTGATCTTCTGTATCTGAGCAGGGAAGAGAAGAAGCTTCAGCTCGGTCCGATCGACCTGCTCCTCGATTACAACCTTGACCTTTGGCCTCTCGGGAGGGAGGACGACCTTCATGGTGTCTACCTTCATGGTGTCCACTTTCATGGTGTCCACGGGTTGGCTCTTTATTTCGCCAGCTAATAGAGGAAAAGATGCAATACAAGAGTTACAATCTGTTACAGAACAGAGAGGTATATCTTGTGTACATGTACATGTATGTCTTACCATTCGTGAAAGAAAGATTATAAAATATAAAGTATCAATAATGGAAGTAGGTTTTAAGCAGAATATGCAAAGACATAATATAACTAGAATATTATGAGGTGGTACAGAGTTTATTTGAGGGGTCATTTCTTGCTTCTCATCAGATTCCCGTGAAAAATTATATTATAAAACTCTGGTATTCTCTTGTTCTCTTTCATTTTATCAACTTTTCTCACTTTCCTCTCCTCCCTTGATCCATTCACTGTCTTTCTGTCTCTCTTTCTTGCCTACTTCTATCTCGCTTCCTCTTTCCACCTATGTGCATCTATCTCCCTCTTGAATCTTTCGCTACATTTACTGATGTCACTGGCTGGCTGCAGAATGGCTGGGTCGTTCAGGCTCCAATTTTGATTCCCTGTAGCTCTTCCTCTCTCTCTCTCTCTCTCTCTCTTAATATCTGTCTATCTCTCTTTCTCTCTCTCTCTCTCTCATTCTCAATCTTCCCCTTTCCTGTAGCTCTCTCTCTCTCTCTCTCTCTTAATATCTCTCTCTCTCTCTCACCTCTCTCGGCTATACTAACAGACGTCACTGGCCTCCTCATTGATGACCGAGTGTATGCTGCCCTCTTCCTGTATGAGAGCTCTGTCTATCTCTCTCTATCTCTCTCTCTCTCTCTTAATATCTGTCTCTCTCTCTCTCTATCTATCTCTCTCCCGATCTCAATTTCCCCCTTCCCATTTACAACTGCAAGTCTCTCATCTCCCTCTCTCTCTCTCATCTCTCTGCTATACTTACTGACGTCACTGGCCTCCTCGTTGATGACCGAGTGTATGCTGCCCTCTTCCTGTATGGGCGTGGCAGGCTGTGGGATCGCTAGCTCGTTTAGACTCCATTGTGAACCCCGGTATGAATGAGAGCTCTGTCTACCTGTCTGTGAGACCACCGTGCTGTTGTCAGCTGCAGAGTTATCCACATTGTTATTAGCTGGAGAGAAAATAACCCACAGAGATTGTCAGAAAATTGAGACATAGCTTTAAAGGACAATTTATTGATTCATTCATTTCAGTTTACTGATGGAAACGTTCCTTGTAAAAACAGTCCAAAGACTGATACAAACGAACGAATCTTCCACGTTGTTGTTGGCTGGAGAAACAAAAAAGATGATCAGAACATTGAAAGATGGCTTTAAAAAAACAAGTCATCCAATTATTCATTTAAGTTTACTGAAAGAAAATTCCTTGTAAAAACAGTCCATCAACATATTCTTGTTACTGTCATTAGCTGAAGAGAAAAAAAGACAATCATTAATTTTCTTTTCTATTTTTCTTCTTTCACTTCTGTTTATTTCTTACCTTCTTTTCTGAGCTCCTTTCTGAGTCTTGCTTTCTTCTCTTTATCATCTTCAATGCCTTTCAGCATGACCACAGCTGATTGGAGACTGCTGTTCACCTTGGCCAACATATCCTGAAAATTCATCAACAATAACAATTCAAATGACACCTCAACCATTCCATTAAATATTTACCTTAAAGAGAAGGTTGAGTTCTGGGAAGAGGTGAAAGATAATTTGTGAGCATTATGATTGTATTATGCAAGTGTTGAAGAAAACCAGAGACAAAATGTTCCCTGAAAAGCATGGCTCTTCTAATGCTTTAATATTCTAAATATGGCAAGAAATATCATACAAATCAGGACAGATTTTATGCTATATGTTTGTGTAGTCTTTCTTTGTACATTAGTGCTTGTAACTTTACCAATTAAGACTGGGCCAAATTTCTTATCATTTTGATGATTCCAGAACCTTGCAGTACACACCAATACTTATATGCTAGATGATCAACCTTTTCTGATCGATTCCACAACGTTTCTTTCACAATGCAATCGCATGACCAGAACTCAACTTTATCTTTAAAGTTGTTTACAATATTCTCAGTACAAATTAGGAATCTCACATGTTTTCTCTTCTCACTCTCTCCCCTCCTCCCTCTCTAATCCTCTACTTTTTCATCAATATTTTGTTTGTTTGTTTGTTTATTTCATTTTAGCACGGTGGCATACTTTAGCCAAAGGCTGTTTTTCAGCATGGCCGTGCATATATAAAAGCAATCACAATTTTACAAAGAAACATACACTATAGATTAACATGGTTTACATACAAAGTTATATAAAACATACATATACATATTATACAAATAGGTTAGAAGGCGAGAAAAACAAAAAAATCTTACCTTCAATGATTCCTTCTCTCCGCCATCCACTGCTTTCAACCCTTTCTCCACCTGGTCTCCGAGTTGGATCTGCATTGCGAGATAAACCACCTCCGTCACGTGCTCCAGCATCCAGGACTTGGTCGGGGGGTCTTTGATGACCTCCAAGGGTCCCTCCTGCTGTGACTCCCTGGTACTGGGCCGCTTGTTGGTACTGGTCCTCTGACCGGTCCTGCTCCCGGCTCGGCTTCCAGAACGACTGCCTGGACCACCTAAATCACAAGAATAGAAATAAAGTGATGATCCCATCAATTGTATTCATGACAAAATTGGAATCAAATTTACGATGTTCAAACATGTGCTCTGGTGGCAATTACTAAGGGCTTTATTTTGTCAAAGATTTATGGTTAAGGTTAGAGTTATGGTTGCAATGGAGGTTAGGTTAAGGGTAAGGGTAAGGTTGAGGGTTAGGGTTAAAGTCAGGTATAGAGTTTAGTCTAGATTTGAAATTCAGATTTTGCTTAGTGAAAAATTTTGTCCACAAGGCGATCTCTCTCTCTCCCCACCCCCTTTTTATTTTTCTCCCATCTTTCTTCCTCTTCCTTACTTTTTGTGTTCATCTTTGCCTACTGTGACCTTCCTAGCCTCAGCACTGTGGACAGGCCTCTCCTTCCCAAGACATGATCCTAGCCCCTCTAAATGGGTAGAGCTCTTGCTTGCTTTCTCTCTCTATCTCTCTCTCTCTCTCTCTGTCTCTCTCTCTCTCTTTCCCACCCCTTCTTTCCTCTTCCCTTCTCTCCCATTCTCCTTCTCTCCCATACCCCCATCTTTCTACGTATTCCTTACCTTTGCGTTCCTCTTTGCCTACTGTTACCCTCCTAGCCCCAGCACTGTGGATATCCCTCTCCTTTCTAGGACCTGGTCCTAGTCCCTCTGACTGACCAGAGCTCTGGAAGGAAGCCTGTAGGTCCAGGGTCTCATGGGCCAGGGCTGAGGCCAGTTGATGCTGCAGGGAGGTCTTGATCATGGGGATGAGGTTGCCAAGCCAGTTTTCGATGGGGCCCTCACAGGATACAACCTGCCAAACGAAACAAAATATTATATTATAATGATGTAATACTTTCTCTTGACTCATAGTTATAAGAACAATACTTCTCTGTATGTAACTCTTTTCTAAAAAAATGCTTTAACACCCAAGACATACATGCCAACATTTGAAAATCAGAAATCTGTACAAATTATGCTATTTTTTAAAAAAAGAGGAACAATCCTAACTCTCCTATTCAATACTACAGACAAATTTGTACAGGAAGAGGAACACCTGCATTAAAATGATAATTATCTTCTCCCAAAAAGAGGAATGTTCCTCTTTTAATCTGAACAGTTGGCATGTATGCCAAGATGGTTGATCCAGACACTGTATTGCATAAAACTTTGAGAGAAAAAAAATTCCCCTCAACATACCTAGGCTATGTTTCATAAAACCTGTTAACAATAATATTTCATAACTCTCAATAATAAACGGTAACTTTCTATGAAGCATTAGCTCTCAGCCAATCAAATGCCACAAGTTCAGTAGAATATAACATTTATTGTAATTTGTTCTCAACAACAATTTCTATGAGACGGCCATGTACAGCACCATGATACATGTACATGTGTAATGCATGACATAGAGATGGAACATTTTACTTCATTGTAGATACATGTAGGTCAGTTCCACATGTTCCACAATTATCCCATGACTCATAATCAAGAACTGCCTCACATTCCAATGACTGTGACACATATACATGCATAAATATACTTGTAAATGCTAACAGGAAGCAATACTGGTATGGTAGGTGAAGCGAGTAGCTGCAAGGAGTGCCATAAAGTGCAGAAATGGCATGTGTAGATAGAGCACTTATTAATTTACAGTTATATATGCTATGTCCAGTGCAAGTAAAAACCATGCTAGTAAACTTAAACTATGTGAGAGCCTATAGCAGGCTCCATCATTCTAATAATAATAGCTCACATTTATAATACGCCTAATACTTTGTTTCTAGGCGCAGCACATATTATTACCCCGGTCATCAGATTCAGGCTTACCTGCAATACAATGTATGCACATTTTCCACTCCCTGGGGAGCATTCCAGCCAGTCGCCATTTTACAGGCACCACTTCCTAATCCAACCACATTAACTTTTGCATCCTACCGGGTACCCATTTACATCACCTGGGTGGAGACTGTCAAATGTAGATCAATGTCTTGCCAATTAAAGGACATTATTGCCGCGGCGGGACTTGAACCGCGGACCTTGTGATCCACAGTCCAGTGACATATCCACTCAACCACGACACGAAGGGTAGAGCAGCCTCCTACTAACCTGTTTGAGGGGTAGCTTTTCTCCCAGCATGCTTGTCAGACCCGTCACCTGGAAGTTACATTCTGCAGCCTCTGACGCGTTGTTCTCAAACTCCAACCGACCAAGGTTCTCAAACAGCTTAGGAAGGTACAGGTTCACCTGGTTAAGGTCATAGCCTAACAGGGTAAAGATGGAAAAAGAGAATTACCGTATTTGCCAGCTATAAGGCCGCACCGCCGCATAGGCCACACCCCAACTTTGACATTTCAAAGAGGGAAAAAAAAGAAGAAAAAAAAAGGAAAAAAAAACCCAACGGACAAAACAAAATAATCATAATTTTCTGTTTACAAACTGATACCAAATTCATCAATATTCTTATAATTTACCGGAAGTTTAGCTCAAAAAGTGATCGCGGGCAGATTTGGTGTCCGATATACCCCTACCACAATGTACGGTGTAATGCGAAACTGCATGAAATGGAAAAACAAAATGGCTTCGCGGCAGCTTTGTTAAATGGTCCCTTTGTTTACTTTTGCAATGCATTGGTACAAACTTAAATCAAGATCTATCGGCAAATGTTGGTTTCGTAATTTATTTTCGTATTCATGTCAACAATGCAAGATAAAATTGTCGGTAAGATGTGTTGAAATGTCCTGTACCATAGTGGTATAGTTACTGTACCATGAGTAGTCATACGTACGTGCAAATTTGTGCTGGTTTTGACTTGATTTTTTATTTTTTTTTACTGTTTCGCCGTAAAGGCCGCACCCCGACTTTTTGATATTTTCTCTTCCAAAAATACTGCAGCCTTTAACGCCGGCAAATACGGTATTATGAAAACAGTCCACTTGGAGTAGGTATCACAGAAGAGCTGCGTTGAGTGGGGACACACAGAGCTCAACCACGCAAATTCTCTCTTTGTGAAGGAAGATTTTCATATCATGGAAAAAATAAATATTATAAAATTATATGTCTCTCGAAAGCTCAGGATTCTGTCTTTCATGTCATGTCATTTTCATCAAAATCCATTAATTACTTACGACACAGTTGCTTGAGATTTACCCTCTAATTCGTACGGTCTCACTTCGTTTGTCGCCATTTTTTTGACGGCCGATTTGTTTCCATAGTTTTAGCTCAATTCGCTTGAACGCCATTCGTCTTTGAGTTTTAAAAATCCACTGGTTGGAAAGAGCACATCTTAAGCTTTATTTTCATATAAAAACTGATGGGGGTATGTTTCAAAAAGATCGTGAAAAATCAGAGTGAAAAGTTTGAAACAATTTTTCTATATCAGAAAAACATACTTTTATTTCAATTTTGATACGAGAAGAAAGAGAATTTACTGGAAAATACGATCATGTAAATATTAAGAATGACCGCTAAATGGCTTTAGAGCGCGAATCCGATTAGTACAGCTGTACTCTGTGTATAATACGCACTGATCGAGAGTGACTACAGCGAGCAAGCCCCCAGCTTCGAACGCGGACCCGACGGGCCACATGGCGCCACGTGTCGCATCACCGCACCCGCCCCTTGCCGTCCCATCAAGATCCGAAACGGAGCATGAATCTGAGGCTTCAAATATCGAAACTGAGGCAGGATTTGCAGCATTTGGCGAACAAATTAGTAAATACATATATATTTCGACGGAATTATTATGCTATCGTAACCTAAACAGATTTTAAAGCGATCACAAGACCAATAATACATGTTTGTGTTTTTCCACTCGCAATTTTTCTCACACGTCATGCGAGTGAAATTCGAATTTCAAAGTGACTTTTTAAGAAATTCAAGAACAAACTTGTATAATCTTTGTCAATTTATAGAGTGAAAATTTAATCAAATTTTGTCAGAAAAAAAATATTTTGTGTGTTTCAATCTATATCAAATAACTGTAATGACGGCTTTTCTGATCTTTGGATAATAATTATTAAATTCCAATTAAATTCAGGCAGTGTCTTTTCAGTAATCATATCTGATTGATGCACGTCTGTATGAAAACCCAACGACACACACACACACACTCGGTGATAGCTCGGCGGCCATGCACCGCTCATACTGGTGTCTCTATTCTCATGTTGTGATTGCGAACCCACGCCAAGGATTTAACGGGCATTTATTGTTTTCCCAGAGTTTTCAAATTTAAGATCGTGGATTAAATTTATGAATTTCAATTAAAAGGGATTTGTTATTATTTTTGTTTATATAGTAAAAAAGTTAGGTAGGCCTAGGGGGGAGGGAGGGTGTTTGGGGGGGGGGGGGGGGGGGGTAAGAGGACATTTTTTATTTTTTTTGGTCTAAAAAAAATCGTAACGACTCAGCCAACCGCTGAATAAGCGGGGGGGGGGGGGGGGGGGGGGGGGGGGATAAGAGGGCACTTTTTTTGGGGGGGGGTAAAGAAATTTTTTAATTTTTTAATTTTCTCCGTTGGGGGGGGGGGGGGGGGCACGTCCCTGTTTTTCAGTACATTTTGGGGGAATTTAGGGCTGATTTCAACATACTTTTTTGGCCAGGGGGGGGGGGGTACGTGCCCCCTGTGCCCCCCCCCCCCCTGGATCCGCCACTGCCATACTTTCTAATGATGTGCCAAAATTCATTCCCCTACCATTAACGGTTTTCAATTTAGGCAGACTTGAAAACACAAAAAAAAGCTTAAGGGTGCTTTAAAATATGAAGTTTTAAGAGTTTAGAGCCTTTTTCAAATGCCATTTAAAATTAATTTAAATAGATTTGATGGTCCAAACTTACAGAAATGATTAAGCTATATACATACCCCAGATATGCCGAAATTCAGCCCCACTTCGTAGATACTCTTAAATCTAGCCATGTTTCAAAACCCATGAAAACTTGTTCCGGCGACGCAAAAATAGCCATTTTGTCACACGCATCAAAATGGGCTTCATTTAATTATTTGAAAAATTCCACAAAAAAAAATATTTGTCTAAAGAACCTGGAAAAAAATAGGCATGTAGAAATCTATACAGAGAACAGATTTCTGGAAAAGAAAGGTGATTCCATAATTAATTACAAAATTATGTCACCTTGAAAATGGCTAATTGTCAGTTATAGCCTAATTACGCAAAATTTGACCATTTCGTCTCTTATGTAAGTGGCCGTATTTTCAAAAGTACTTATTCAAATTTGACAAATGAGGTATCAAAACTCCTCTTTCCATATGCTCTAAAATGAAATTGGCAGGGGAAATGAAATGTAGATACTTTCAAACTTTAGCTGTGATACCTACTTGGAGAAATGTTATGCCTTATGTAGCATTGTTCTCACAATCACATAATAAGAGAGAAAGAAGAAACGTGTGAACATCTGGCTAATTCTCTCAAGGCTTTTTGCAAGATAGGAAATTAACTTAAACTGCACCTCAACAATGACATTGACCTTCACATTGACCTTTATGTCCTATATTGATTTAATATAAGAAAACCTGTATACAAAGACTGCTCAGAAGAAACAAGAATAGTGGTCTGTTTAGGCAGGTGGTCCTTTAGGACATGATTCAATGACATTACTGTTCAAGAGATGTGTTAAAAGTGGTTTGTATAGACAGGTGGTCTTTCTATATAAGTAGTTGCTCAAGCTGGTTTCACTGTAACTTACCATTGCAGACGATGTGAAGCACATCCTCCATGGATAGAAAGTAGAATCTAGGGAACCTCTGCCTCCGTCTCTCAAGGTGCTGGAGCAGGGAACGTCTGCAGATCTCCAAGTTGCTGTTCATCTTCTCAAGGAGGCCAAGGATAGCTGATAGGACAAAATACAAATTAAAACAATTACATACACAATACATTGCATACCAGAGTGTTGGCTCAGTCAGTAGGGAGGTCGTGGGTTCGAACCCTGGCCGCGTCATACCAAAAGACGTTAAAAGATGGGAGTTGTTGCTACCTTGTTTGGCGTTCAACAATAAGGGATAGAGCAACGTCGATCTGGCGCTGCTCAGTGGCTGCCGGGCTCACGATCAATTGGGCAAAAAGAAGTTCCGTTTCGGATTAATAAAATTTGGAGTGGACTATTAGGCTATTATTATTATTATTATTATTATTATTATTATTATTATTACAGTAGCTCAACAGGGACCTGTTTCACAAAGCCTTTTTTCAATGACAAATGACAAAAATCAGTGACAAATCTGCTGATAACCAATAAGAAGCAAGGATTTCAGTCATTTGTCACTGATGACAAGTTTTGTGAAACAGGGTCCAGATCTTTAGAGGTATGAAAGAGGACAATGATAACCATAGCCTTACTAATGTGCCAAATTGCATGGATGCATTTTTTTAAGGTAAGTAAAATTTCAATTTTGCACTTAGAATTATCATTTAAAGGGAAGTTTCTTTGACTGAGGTAATTACTATGATTTATTTGTTCCATAGTTCACTATTTCGATCCATTCGCTATTATTCTGAGTACTATTATCTTTTTATTTGCGTGTTTGAAAGATTCTTCTAAAGCCTTTTGACAAAATGTCAAAGACTCTTCTAGAACCTAACCCATGTCATAGTCTTTTGCCTGATCAATAATCCCAACATTGAACTCAATCCATATTTCGCTTCATTCCTTAGTTTTTATTCGTTTTTCTTTCATTCAATGATTCACTTATCTTTTATATCATTTGTCATATGAGAACTGCAACATAAAGCAATCCACATCAAATGCCTTAATAAAGACTTCATTAAAGCCCCTCTTAAAGTGTTGGGAGCACAAAACTTCCCCAAAATTTGTTGGCAAAATTTAATTTAAAATTGTACAATGATGTGAAAGGGTATGTTATTTAACACACAATTCTGCAAGGATTTTCAAAACAATGTATTTGAAGACGAATATTGATTATGACAGAATGCCATATTTGGGTTTAGTGTTGTACGCAGAAAAACCTCAATTCTGTATTATTTCAATATTGGTCTTCAAACACATTTGTTTTGAAAATCATTGCAGAATTGCATCTTAAATGACATCCTCTTTCACATCATCATACCATTTAGGTGAAATTTTGCCATCAAATTTGAGGAGCTACCAACACTTTATAGAGGCTTTAAAGACAAATTACTTACATTTTCTCTGACAGCATTGCAGGACATTAGGATTCTTCTCTGATGCCCTCATGAAGAGTCTGAAGTCTCTGTTTGCTGAAGTGAACAGACTGGCTTCATGAGACAGAGACGCTCTTACATCAGCTCCACTGAATACCTGGTGGGTGATTAAAAGACATGTTTAATACAGACACATAGAAGTGGGCTCTCATGTGGAATTCAACACCGGTTGGGTGTATAGCAGGTGTTGTCAATCGCCAGGATTAGCCTTCAGTTTTATGACCAACAGGCCTTTAATATGTAATGCTTTGCATTTTCCATCCATTCCCTCATATGGTATAGTAATTATCTTACATTTCCCTCACCCATAGACTCTCTGAGAGACTAGGGGGTATTTCTTGATAGACCTACAGCATTGCTGTGTGCAGACTTGTACACCCATTAATGGTATTTCCACCAAGTCTGGGGTCAGCGAATCATGACCTTCTGCCCATGGAAACTGACGAAACACTCCCTTTAAACCATGAAACACAAAAACTAGTACTGGACCATCAAAGCAAAGTATGAGGTATCACAATTAGCAGTAGAGAACCAAGTCTTTATACAGAATTTTTCTGTTATTTCATAATCTTTCAGCAGTTGTCTTCCTCTTTCAACTGCTTCTTTCTTATCTCCCCTCTGTTCTTTCTGGTACAACTTCCAACATCAACACCAGCATCATTTTTTGAAAATGTCTTACTTCTTCTAGCTCCACCCACTTCTCCTGGACCTCCAGCCACACGGTCAGGACTGCCTCAATGGTCTGTAGCCTCTTTTGCCACTTGGTGACTTCATCCAGGAAGGACCCTGCTGCACTGCTGCTCTGCATGCCCTGGAGGGCCACCTGGTGGGACTCCAGCTCGGTGAAGATGGGGTCGGTGTCCTTCAGCAGGAATAGGTTTCCATTGTCCTGTAACGCAAGAAAATATGTCAGTTTTGTGGTGGGGTATTTAAAAGTTGCTCCAAAATTATAACCAAATTTCAAGCTAAGCATATAGAGGTATTTCCTGTCCCAGTGACAAATGTGCTGATAACTAATCAGAAGCAAAGATTTCAGAAGCTTATAACAAAAACTGTCATTTGTCACTGATGACAAGTTTTGTGAAATGAGGCCCTGATCTTACATCTCCTAAGTTGAGCAGAGACGCTGGAAGAGAGGAGACACTGGCCCTCTTCTGACGGCCAGCTCCGAGGGTCAGGGCTGACATCCTGCTCATGGTCCGACGTCGGGATCGTGTATCCGTGATGGCAGTACCGAGGTCACTCTGGCTCTGGGACATCTCGCTCTTGGTGTCGGAATGTTGCTGCAAAACAAAATAAAAGAGAGGAAAATGCTTGAAGGATTAATCTTCTAGCATTGCACAGATTATACATATATATATATATATATATATATATATATAAAAGCAGGTCTGCTCTTTAGAAGAAGAAATTTTGTCTACAAGGACCAATAGATATCCCTGGAAGATGAAAAGGAACAAGAGGCCCCTATACCTTCGTAATTGAGCTTGCCCCAACCCTTACATGCATAATCACAACAAATGATTGTTCAAGTCAATCAGGTTGCATACCTCTTTGATTGTAAGTTATTGGATGTATTATGCTAATCACCAAAGTGAGGAAAAAAAATAATGAACAACCACAGTTCTATGAGAAAGAGCTGATATGCATAAAAGGATGGCAAATAAATTCATATCACAGTAAAGGGCTAAATTGTAGTTAATTATTTACTCTTTCACTTACATCTTTGTCGTTCTTCTCGCTGGTCCCTACTACGATGTGCCGAACATGAGGTCGAAGGTCAAAGAGTTTGCTGAGCCAGATCTCTTCATAGGTCTTGAGAGCACTTTCTATTGTGACGTCCTTGACAGCTCTCTGAACAATGGCCCTTACTTCATCCACATGGTCTGAAAGAGAATGAGAGTAATGAGAGTTATTTTAATGAGAAAAGTAATGTGAGAAGCAAGTCGTTGTCATGATTATGAAACAACAAAAAATGTACATTGATATCTGTGTGTGATGATTATTTTACCTGACTGCTAAGAATTAAAGCATAAATATAAATGCTTGTAAGTAAGCACCCAGTGAACCGACTGCTTTAGTGCATCAAATCAAGGTTGATGGGCACTAGCGCATCAACTTGGTTTCAAACCCGAGTTGCTGGAATATAAGACCCTGATATATATATATGACTGGTTTGTCAATTCTTTAAACCGCAGACAAAGCATTTAACAATGTTTAAAACTGAAGTGAAACCCACTCTAGTGACCACCAGTTTAAAGGTTCACCTGTCTATAAAGAGCACAATTATTGTTTCCCTTGAATAGTGTTTCATTTTGACAGCTGTATATATCTGTACATAAAGACCACCTGCCTATGATTACCACTTCTCTTGTCTCTCTTGAGCGGTCTTTATATACAGGGTGAATAACATTCTAACTTTTATTTTATTTTCAGTAAAGTATTACATCCATCTGCCCATGTAGAGATGTAGACAAATAGCAAGAATGGTAGAGATATAGCAGTTCCAAGCTATTAATCTTGTGGTGTACAATCTTTGGAAATGGTCTCAATTGTCTAGTTTGTAATTTGAGCTATCACATAATGGATAAGAACAACATAAATAAACAATCATGAAGAGGAAATTTCTGATTACTGAAATACTACTTCAAATCAAGCTAAATCAAGATAAATTGGTTATCACATCATTCTTTCTGTAAGAATTAATCAATTACGAGTATGGTTCTCCAAAACATGTTTCCAATATTTCATCAACTAATATCAATGCAAGAAATTTCCACAAAAAGTGAAGATTGACCAAATTCCTGGGAAATGCAACTTACTTTGCAGACCAAGTTGAAGTAGTTGACCAAAGGTCATGTTGATGAGGCTCTCATTGTCAATGACAAGGGCGCCCCCAGTGACCCGCACTAGCTGCTTCCAGTGTCTGGTCCTCATGGCGGGGTTGCTCAGGTCCTCAATCAATGGAAGACATGCCTGTGGAAGAAAAGATTATTTATTTGCGAGGCCTAAGATTCAGTTCTCCTCATTTCCTTGAAATCATTTTCCTTTCTGCTTGATTTTGAGTTGTATGAGATAGGCTCTGTCAACAATTACTCCATGGTGTGTATCCTTCACTAATAGAATGTACCCTACTTCAACACTGACCAAACATGTCATCTAACCCTCACCCTAATCCCAAAATTAACCCTAACCCTAACCGTATCCAACATCCCTAACCCTAACCATAACCCTAAACCCATCCTAAACCTAACCCAAAACCCTATCCCTAACCCTAAAGCTACTGCTTGCCCTAATGCTAAAACTAAATAAAACCTCTTCTCAACCTGATCTATAACCCTATATTTCTAACAAAATGAAACCTGAAGCAAATGTTGCCGGAGCTGACATTGGTTGAAGAGCTTCGATAGATTGACAGTATTATATGTTTCTAAAGAAACACAAAGCTATCTCACCTGGATGACAAGAATTGATTCCTCTAGGCCTCGTGTCACATCCCAGCTATGCGTCTCATCAGGTAACGTCTTGACAGTCGTTAGTTGATCATTGGTAGCTTCCCTGAGGTATTTGGTGTTCATGGTCTGCCATCTCTCCTGCTTCCACTCCTGCTGTTGCTCTTGCAGGGTTCTCACGGTGTCCCAGACCTCATGCAGGTTGTGTAGCTCATGACGGCACCTAAAGAATAAAAAATAAAATCATTTTACATTTGGCACTATTAATACAGAAATGAGCAGAACTTTTGGATATGCAAATCTATCTGCACGTGACATGTATTGGGATTCTCATTTCTTAATTTAATTCATATTTTTTTTTTTTTTTGCTGCTGTTGTTTTTCTATAGAGTTCTAACAGTGCTCCATGCCTAATGGAGGTTGTGTGGCTCATTTTCGCACTGTATGTTTTTGTTGTAATAGTGTAAGAAATTAATTGTTAATATTGTAAATATTTGCAAGGGCTGAAAACACAATGGCAAACAAAAATAAGCTAGTGATGTCATTGACAAAAAGTAAGAATCATTTATAAAGCAAACAAATCATCAACTTACTCTGGCAAGATGGTGAAGTTCACTACAGCTGTCTCCAGCAGATCCTGAAGCTCAATCAAGTCCTACAATGACAAAGAACGGTGTAGAAATAAAAAATGAAAATTTAGAAACGTAGAAAAAGCGCAAAGCGTAAAAATAAAGGTCATTCACCAACTTTAGGATTAGAGCCATTCTGCACTAGTTTGGCCAGGAGGGATTAGACCTCCCTGCGTGGTCACTGACAGGTGGTTATCTCATCAAATCAGCCCTCAATTAACATAAGAAAAAGGGGACCAAGGGGGACCAATGGTCACTGATTAGGCATTGTTTGCTATATAGAGGGCGCAGGTAGCTATAAGTAGTGCAGTGGGTTTTAATGAAAGGAAATCTTTAGAACTCATTACAACCATAGCATTTTTAATCAATGCCGCAGATGTAATTTTTGTGTCTTAGAATGAAATTTGTTCTTGGTTCACTAATGATATATACTTCATTTCTCCTGGGCTACTGCATGAATATAGCCTTTAATGAAAAAATAATACTTCATAATCATGCAGACAGTAGCAAAACTTAGAAAAGGTGCTATGGATGGACACTCAATTTGCCACAGCAGCAACTGAGCGTAAATGTCACTTCCTCAATCTGTCATGAGAAATATGTAGTCAAAAGCAATTTAAGAAATAAAACAGAACATGCAAAAATATAAGTGCGATCTGTGCTAATAAATGCTAGAATACATGTTTCAACTGTATTGCCAAAGTAGCAAGCTATTACAATAAAAGCATTTCCTACCATTTAAATACAACTTGAGGCCTTTTTTTTTTCTTTATACCAGTTAGGCTTTTTTTTAATGTACAAAATACATGTGCTCATTTGTTATATTTTCCAAGCAATGCAGATTAAACATTGACCAAAAACACAAATGAAAGCAACTAGGCATGACATGGTGCAGATAAACAGAATATGCGAATCAACTAATACTCATGCAAAGCAATTGTACATTAATAAATGTGGCTGATACATTTGTGCCCTTTTTCTACGAAACATGAAACAAAATTGCAGCATATATATATCGTGCGAGCTCGTCTGACTTCATTTTGTCTAATAAACATATATTTTACCTCGGCCAATGGTTTAATAGCTGTTGATGTCCATATGGGATAGTTTGGGAATAACAATTATGTAAATTTCTTGAATAGTGAAGTAAGTTATATCATTCAAAATCATACATACACTAAATAAAGTTTCTCTGGTCTTCTTGATCATCAAACCAGTAAAACATGACCTACAACAATGGTTTTTATCATAAATTCCCATTTACATATTTGTGCTTATCTCTCATTACATTTATACACATTTTCTTCAAAACTAGTGGCTTTTTTCAGCCTTTTTCTTTGCAGTCAATCATGACAGCTAAAACTCAAAAAAATGTCATTCAAAAAGAAATATTTAGAATACACTTTCAACCTCTCAACCATCAACCTTTCACATTCACCTTCAACATTCACCTTCAACGTTCACCTTCAACATTCCGTATCCGGACACCTACCCCCTGGACATCCACCCCCCGGATAACCACCCCCAGTCAACTATCCCCTAGGAAAATTACCCCCTGGACAACTACCCCCAGGACAACTACCCCCCCCCCCCGGACAACTACCCCCCAGACAACTATTCCCCTAGGACAACTACCCCTTAGGATAGTTGTCCCAGGGGTAGTTGTCCTAGAGGATGGTTGTGTTTTCTATGTCAGAATCTAGTATGTAATGTCTGTATCGATACTTTACCTGTGCTTCATTGTCTAGCTCCTCCAGCTTCCTCTGAAACTTGTCAATCTCAGAGAAGGCATCGTCCAGGAAGCACTCCCAGGTGTAGACCTCTGACGCAGCGAGGGCAGAGTTCAATGCTTCCACTCGCTCACCAAACTCAGCAAGGTCCTAAAAAGAGAAAAGAATGGACATAGTGATTGGGATTGCAGAGACAGCATAGTTTGAGACCTCTACTTGCTCATAATACTTGGCAAGCTCCAAAAAAAACTAGAACAAGTTTCTCTGTTTAACTATAAAATGAATGAGAGAATCCAGTGCTAACTCAGTAACAAATGGGAAAGTCCATCCTGGTATTAAGTTGGTTTTCATAGAAGCTGAAAAATAAGAGAAACAAGTCATTGAAAGCTTGCGTAAATTCCAGTTTAAAAAAGAAATGTGCTCTGAAAATCAAATTTAATAAACTTTTTATTTTCCTTTGTTATTGATGACGGAATAGATTTTTTACCATACAGGGGTTGTTTAGAAACGTATTAGCAGTAACTATATTTAAGGTGCATGTATGATTTTAAATTGTGATGAGGGAAAAATGAAAATTTCAGATTTTCCTTTTGACTGGGGAAATTGTTCCATTCAAGTTTTACCCTACCTTTGTGATACTGGCTGATTCTCCCTGGATTCTTGGTCCAAGTCTCTGCTTGGCGAGGGAGACCTTGGTCTTGAGGTTGTTCCATCGGCCTGGGGCTGCGTCGTAGAGGGACTTAGTCCTCTCCGGCAGGGCCTGGCCATACTTCTTGAGAAGCAGGACCGTTCTGTTCATGGCAGTGAACTGACCGTCCATCTCCTGTTGTTTGGCAGAGACCTATGATGAGCATCAAGAAAGAAAAAAATATTATTTTAAAGCCTATCTGTACTAGTTTGGCCAGGAGGGATTAGACCATCAGGCGCAGTCACTGACGGGTGGTTATCTCATCAACTCAGCTCTCAATTAACCTAGGAAAAAGAGTATCATGGGGGACCAATGGGCACTGCTTAGGAATTGTTTTCTATATAGAGGGAGCAAGTAGCTACAAGTAGAACAGTGGGGATTTAAGCCTTAAATCTTGAGAAACAGTTCTCTCTGGTAGGGCCGTGTTATACTTCCTAGAGAGTAGGACCGTTCTGTTAATGGCGGTGAACTGACAATCCATCTCTTTCTGTTTAGTAGACACCTATGGAGATCTATCACACCCACCAAACTAACTCCAAATCGACTCCAAACCAGCTTGGCCAATAGTGGTAACGTAATATTTAGGTCGGTCTGGTGTCGAAATGGTATTGGTCTTGTTGCTGTGACTGTGGTAACAGAAGAGATAATCATTCACATCCATCAAAAGGTGTGCAGACATCCAAAAGAATGGCTAAATTAACCAACTTACCTCATTGAATATGCGCATCATCTTCATGAAGGAGGCGGTATCTCTCTCCTCTCCTGAGATACACTCAATCTCAGGCTCAATGCGCTTCAGGAAGAAGTCCAGATCCTGGAGCAGTGCAGTCACCTACAACAAATGAGAATAGAACATAGAATAATTATGTTAAAGGGGGTGTAGCATGGCAAATACTGGTTAAAGTCATCTACAAGTTCTTTTGGACAACTGCACGTAAACAAATGGACTTGATTAATGGTCAGCCAGGCTAGCGTTCGCTTAACAGACCAAAGTTCTCCTCACGCTTTAGTTTTGCATAAGTTGCACGCACGTGAATACTGCGTCTGTTGTCTGTAGTCGTATTATACCCGATTAGCCCCAAGTCAGGCCATGGAAAAGACACATAGTCTCGTCATGCTACACCCCCTTTAAGTATTGGTATATTAGTCCTCTTTCAGTAGTAACAGTAGTACAGTCCTCTAGACGCCTTACTTCTTCTTGTTCTGACCTTGGCCCTGTTTCATGAAACTTGTCATCCAAAACAAGATACAATAATTGTTTCAAGCTACTGAAATCCTTACATATGATTGACTAGAAGCAGATTTGTCATAGATTTGTCATATGAGACAATTGGTAAGGCAATGAATGATTTCAAGTTGGGTGTTCAGGGCTCGTGTTAGTGTTTAATAATCACTAAGACCAGCACTATATAAACACTGAAATGGAAATCAGCTGGTGTTAAGGCTTTGACCTCTGAATATTGTCAACTTCCGGTAGCTAGTGTTATCGATTTTGAAAAATTGTTGTGTGCTGAATCGACCTTTGTGAGCTCTCGACTACTCTAAACACTAACACTAATACCCAACTTGAAATCATTAAATGTCATACCTAAATACAATCACTAAAGGATCTAAAACTGAATGTAACAAAAGTTCTGCAAGGTTTACCTGATCTGAGAGATACTTGGTAAAGGTCCACATCCACCGGCTGGCGTAGGTCGTCAGGACCTGCTTGATTGGTTCCAGGTCACAACGGGTCCAGCCCACATCACGCTGATCTACCACTGCAACGATCTCATCTCGGGCAGTCTAAAAAAATTAAGAAATAAAATAAAGCAAAAGTAATAAAATTGAAGTATGTATGCTGTTTTCCCAAAATGGCTTTGAATGGCATACAACCACTGCAACTACCGGTATCTCATCTCTGGCAGTCTAAATGTATGCTGTTTTCCCAAAATGGCTTTGAATGGCATACAGGTGTATAAGCTTGCTGTCTACTGCCAGCTCCACCATGAAGCAGAAAATTATACTATCAATCTACTACAATACTACGTAATAAATTGTATAGGACTCTACATAATATGTTTCCCCCCTCACCATGTATATGTCAATCTCGCTATCAAACAGGTCAAGGGACGGCACATCAACCTCCTCGTCTTCATCTTTGGGTGAGAGGAAAGCCTTCTCTGCTGTTCCCATGGCTCCTGTGTGACTGATGCTGTAGTTAGATGCAGAACTTGCCCTGAAAATGAAACAAAAATGGCAATTTTTGTATCTAGTACAGTCAAACCTGCTTTAGTGACCACTAGTCTACAAAGATCACATTTTTGTATCTCTTGAAAAGGTTTCTCATTGAAAAATGTACAATAGGCACCTGTCTACAATGACCACCTACCTATCAAAACCACTTTTCTTGTCTCCCTTGGGTGGTCTTTATAGACTGGTTTCACTGTAATTCTGAAATGCCTTAAAATATATAGCTAGACCCTGAAACTAATGACTATGAAGTACTACTCCTTGGCCCTGTTTCATAAAAATTGATATCAAGTTACAGTAACTGCTATAAGTTACTGGAATTGTGACATCTGATTGGCTGAGAGCTTATTTGTCATAGAAGTTTAGCATTCGTTACTGATAACAAGTTTTAAGGCCCAGGTTAAAACTACACTGTACACTTCAAACATCTATTCCTATCATCATCCTAAATCTTACCTTCCACTGTGAGCAGACTTGACCGAGCGCTCGGAGGCAGCTGACCTCAGGCGTGCAGACGGACTGAGTTTCTGAGGGTCACGGAGCGGATTGGGGGTCAAGCGGCCATGAAGGAACTCATCAAATGTCTCATTGATGTCATGCATCCATAAAAAGGTGTAACTCTTGAAGAGCTCCAGGAGTTTCTGTAAGATAAGAAAAACAATTGATTAATTTGGATCATCAAAGCTGACTGATTGCAGATGCAATTGTCCTTGTGATCATTTGTAAATAATTGAATGTTTGAATGAAAGAGTTTATGCACGTTTATAAAAGGGGAAATACCTTTATCTACATAAAACTTTAACTGAGCAAGTACATCATAATTAAATAAAATATAAGACAAAGCAAAATGTGTGTTCAGGATCCTGCTTTCTTGCAAGAAAAGGAGGAACACTTTTCTTCCAAAATGGCTGCCCAACCCTTCTTCTGGCTAAGCTTTTAATCACAAACGCTGCCAGCATTTTCTTTATACATGCCACTTGGACTCGGGGAAATGACATAACTGCTTTATATTGGCAAGACACACCCTAAAATCCATTTTTTAATCATTGTTGTAGTCAAGGCCCAAATCCTCAAGGCCAAGGCATTGACCGGCCAAAGACAAGGCCAATGCTTTGACCCCTCAAAGACAAAGCTTGAGCCCTCAAGGCCAAAGCCAAGGCATCCATGCCCAAGGGCCAAGACCAAGGGATGGTTAAAAAGTAGGCTTTAAGGTGCCTTAAGGCCAGGACCTACTACAACACTGTTACATTTAACGATCTTCTATTGTATTTCTAAAGTACAGAAAGGCCAAAATACAAGTGATTTCAACAAAAAGAAAGCAAGTGAAAACACAAAACATTGATTTGTCTTCTTTTCTTAACAAATGCTATAATCAACAAGAATTGTAGGATCTTTTGTTGCATCTTACCTTGCATTCTTCACTGTTCTCTCTGACCAGACTGATGATCTTCTCACAAAGTTCAATGACCTCATCATCTACACTGATGTAATCCTTGTATCCTCCCTGGAAACAAAGAAGATTTGTTTAAATGTCAGGAAAAATGCAATCATGTAAACATTGCATTGTAATGACTCCTTTTAAATATTAGTGTCAAACTGAGGTTAACTACTAAATGGATGTATGACAATGGTATGAATGCAAGTTGCTTGCATTACCAAAGCAACATCTACACACACTAAAAATCTACAAAATTACAATGGTTTCCTGGGGCTTCATCACCAACAAAAACTGAGTGTGAGAACCTTATTGCCTGACAAATGCTCAATCCTAAAACCTAAAACCCAATCGCAACCCTAACCTTAAAATATCTTTGATGAAATCAAGCCTAGAAGCATTGTCAGTAAAGCATATAATAGTCCACTGAGAGCTTACGGGTCTGTATTCTATTGGCAGTCTGGTTTGCAGGAAGGTTTACTAAATAGTCATCTTAGATCTTGACACTTCCTAAACTCTACTAAAAGCCCCACTGCACTACTTATAGCTACTTGCGCCCTCTATATAGCAAACAATGCCGAAGCAGTGACCATTGGTCCCCCATAATCTCCTTTTTCTTATGTTAATTGAGAGTTGATTTGATGAGATAACCACCTGTCAGTGACCACGCTGGGTGGTCTAATCCCTCCTGGCCAAACTAGTACAGACAGGCTTAACACCTTCTAAAACTCTACTTAAACTAGGCCTTAACCCAGCATCAGCTTTAACTAGTTTGGTAAAGAAATGCCCAACTGCATCTATAAATGACATCTATAAATGACATCAAAGGCAACTAGGCGTTGTGGCGTGCGCCTGTTATCCAGCTAACAATGGAAGTTACAAACTGATTCAGCCGAGGATGCAAGTTCGAAACTGAGTCACGTTTTTAGATAGAGACGCTTAAAGGTTGGTCCCCAGTCGTAAATAATCATATCTGATTGAAACACGTCTGTAAAAACCAAATATACACACACACACACATAAAGAGTTTTGATGACCTCTCACCTCTGCCAGAGGGCTGAGCATCTTGACCAGTGCCCCTCGAGCCCTGAACTGCTCCAGCCATCGGTTGACGTTCTCCAGGACGCTGGTCACTGCGGTGCTCTGGTCAAGGGGAGGGGTGTAGGTCACTGTGTTTTCCACCAGCTCCATGCGTATGGTCAAGATTGGGATGTTTGGCTCTTCGGTCTGAAACACAGAGGAAGAGATGGACAAATATTTTAAATATATCACAATGATAGTGTTAGATTCCAGAGACTCCTCAAATGTTCCTACTTTCAAATTTGAATGACATGGGGAGTGTTTCACAAAGACTAAGATTGACTTTAAGTTGGACTTAACTATGGCAAGCCATTCACGCCAATGATTGCTCTCACTATTGGTCTTTCAATCATGATCCTTAGATAATGTTTTTTCCTTCAATAATGAACTATCAAAAAGATGTAAATTCTGTAGATTTGAGACCACGATTTATACGTCTCTCAATTATGATCTTCGGACAATGTTTTTTCCTTCAATAATGAACAATCAGAAAGATGTAAACTCTGTAGATTTGTGACCACGATTTATACGTCCCTTGAGAAACTAATGCCAGGAATGGTTAGAGGAACTATTGGCATGAACGGCCTGCCATAGTTAAGTCCAACTTAAAGTCAATGTTAGTCTTTGTGAAACACCCTCATGATCTGTAAACCATCCTTATGTGGGCTTTCCAGGTAACACAAAGACTTAACTCCACCCAACACCCCATTGGAGTCAATGGCTAGTGAATCATAGACTTAACTCCTTAAGGCCCAAGTGCTCAGTGACACATAAACCACTTTTTCTCAAAATAGCCAAAATGGGAGTTACGTCTTTGTGTCACTGACCCCTTGAAATCCTCCTTACCTCAGACACGTTTGCCAGGACCAGGGTGTTGAGCATGGACCTGAGACTCTTCAGACAGGTCTGCTTGAGTCCATCCAGGACCAGGGCATCGATGTGGTCCACGTACTCCTCCCAGGCTGGAGAGGCCCGACTGATCTGGACCACCTCAAACGAGTTCTGCAGCATGGCATGGATCCGTAGACCCGAGGGCTTGATAAGTCTCTCCATTTCTTCATTCAGGGACCTATAATAATAACAATAATAATAATAACGTTTTATTTACCCAGGGTAGCCACTTCAGTTATAAAACTGCTCTTTCAGCGAGGCCCTGCATAACATAATATGTTATTACCACCCTTCTCCAATCTAATATGCTGAGCGCCTAGCTAGAAGGCAGAAGGTCCCATTGTTATAAGTCTTTGGTTTGACTCGGCCGGGTTAGAACCCACGACCTCCCGTTCATGAGGCGGGCGCTCGAACCACTGAGCCACCATGCCCGGTACCTATAGATCAATGTGGATAGTCAAAATTTTAAATGGTAAATGATTACCATAGAAAACAATCTTTCATGCACGAAATGATGTCTAAAATGTCATTTTAACCTCATTTAGGAACCTATAGATAAATGTGGATAGTTTAAATGGTACATGATTACAATAGAAAACAAACTTGCATCTTTAAAATGATGTCTAAAATGTCATTTTCACTTTGATATAAAAGGTGGTCTGATTATAGTGATAAACCGTTGCATTTTCACTATTTTAGCATTCAGGGATCTATAGATCAGTGTGGACAATCAAAGTTTCAAATGGTACATGATTACTATAGAAAACAATCTTGCATGCATCAAATGATGTCTATGATGTCATTTTAACTTTGATATAAAAGGTGATCTGATTATAGTGATGATATTTTAACTAGTTTAGCATTCAGGGATCTATAGATGAGTGTGGATATAGTCAAAGTTTCAAATGGTACATGATTACTATAGAAAACAAATTTGCATACATGAAATGATGTCTAACATGTCTTTTTCACTTTGTTATAGAAGGTGATCTGATTAAAATAGTGATAAACCATTGCATTTTAACCATTTCAGCTAAATTACTGTTTGTCATGAATCATCCAAAAGCGATTTTCCTGCTGTCCAATAATCTTCCAACATTTTTGACAGAAGAGATTCTGGGGGGTTTTCTTCAGTTTTATTATAATTATTATCTGAACAAAATGAAGGTCTGTTTCTTTTCTTTCCTTTTCCGTACATGATTATTTATCTTCTCTATCTGTCCTTACCCTTCTTTAGCTCCTGTGTTTCAATTCTCAAATTTGTTTCTCTCTGAAATTTTATCTCGATCCCTTTCTCTTTCCCCCTTTCACCTTCTGTCTTTCTGCCTTCTTCCCTCTCTGTATCTATTTTCCAGTCTACCCTTCTGTCTGTCTTCCTGCTTATATGTGTTTATGATAGTGTGGGCATGTGTATGTGTGTCTGCCTCTCTCTCTCTCTCTCTCTCTCTCTATTTCCCCCTCTCTTTTTTAATATCTCTCACTCTTTACTGTTTCATTCTGTCTGCCTTGCATTCTTGTCTATATCTCAAATTCTCTCAAATTTTCAAAATTCTCTCTCTCTGAATAGTGTGGCCGTGTGTGTTTCTGCCTCCCTGCCTCCCCCCCCCCCCCCTCCCCTTCCCCTCTCACTCTATCGCTCTCTCTCTCTCTCTCTCTTAATATCTCTCACTCTCTACCGTTTTCTTCTGTCTGCCTTGCATTCTTGTCTACATCTCACTGGACCTACCTTTGCCATTCCAGCAACTTATCCATGGAATAGCTGACAATCGGTGCCCTGCATTCATAGACGTCCAGTGCCCCGCTTGACCACTTCTGCGTAATCTCCACCATCTCTTGGCAGTTGGACTGGACGATGGCCAGCGTCCGGTGGAGGTCAGCTCCGACCAGGGACGAGGCGAGCTCGATGAAATCGGCGCTCTCCGTCGTCTTCCAGGTGTAGTGACTCAGACCTTGCTCCAGCAGCTGAGTGAGACAGAAACAGTGAAAGTCCACAAAGAGGTACAAGGGCAATTTTTCCTCTATATCTATACATCATGGTCCCAAATGATAAATATTTTCTTCAATGTGCCTGTACTGCCAATGCTCAAGCAATTATTAATCCTGTGACCTTTAACATCTGGGCCCCCGTCTTATAAAGAGTTGATATCAATTGTTACTATGTACATACTGTAAGAGATAGGAGACTGCAACTTGCGATCGATTGGAGGACTTGCGATTGATTTGGATAAATCATAACTCTTTTTAAGACAGGGCCCTGAACTCATACACCCAAAGACATGAACATGCAATTAAATACAATAAAGACAATAGAACCAGTGAGACTTACATGGTCGATTTTGCCTAGCTTTCTCTCAAACAGAGGTCTCTCGAAATCCACAATGGACCTCATGGCCTGGTTATACTTGGACACTATAGTTTCTAGCCTGGCCGCTGTCGTGCGTAGCGTCGCCCCGTCGGTGTGCCTCAGGAGTTCTCTTACACCGTCGGGGAGCTTGACGTTGAAGGGTGCCTGGGCGAGGTAGTGGACTTCACGGAGTAGGAGCAGCAACTCGGGGTCAAGGTTTACGTGCAGGACCTGGGGTCGGAGTTCGGTCTCTTCGTCGTAGTCTTCAGCCGTCTGCAAGAGTTAGAAGTTACATGTAGAAGTATATTTAGCTAGTTACAAGAAGGAAATAAAAAAAACTGAAACTAAAGACATGCAGCTGAATGTATTAATTCATTAAGAGCAAAGTAAATACAGATAGCAAACATTTATGAAAAATCAATTAGAGTAACATATTTAATTATAATACATTGATCAATTGCAATGTCAAAAATTACAAATGAAACAGGTAAGTTTTGAGATGGGTTTTGAAAGTCTGTCGGATATGCAGAGGGAGCAAATTCAATGATAAATAGAGAATGGCCTTTGAAAGCAACGCAATGAAGGCTTTAATATCTAGTTTCCTAATCAAAAGCATTAAATCAGAGGCCTCAAAAGTCAATCTTATAATTCTCCACAGATTCTATTTCTACAATAAAAGAAATTATCAATACCACACTAAAATGCTACTAAATCCATTTATATTAAGAGGAAGATATAGAACTCTGTAAATATAAAATTGTCCATCTCTTACAGCTTTCAAGACATTCCTTAAAACACATCATTTCTAATTTCTTTGTATTGTTCTTTTAATTATACTCAATGACACCTGTTTCGTAAACTTTTATTATTAAGTAAGTGCACTTATTTCTTATCTCTAAAAAAAAACCTTTATATGCAAAATGCATGGGTATGATCATGATTCTCATGGATTTTATTTACAACATATTTTTTTCTTTTCATTTCCTCTTCGGCATATTTAAAATATGATATCTGTCATTCTTCATTCATATTGCAAATGTGAGTATAACATTTTTGCCTCACTAAACCTACTACAAGCAGGGACCTGTTTCACAAAACCTTTTTTAATGACAAAAATCAGTGACAAATCTGCTGTTAACCAATCAGAAGCAAGGATTTCAGTAGCTTGTTACAAAAACTGTCATTTGTCACGGATGACAAGTTTTGTAAAACGGGGCCCTGTAGTATACCTATATCGAATTCACATCTGTGATAATCTTACCAGTAATGGCTGCTTGAGTCTATCCCTGAGCTCACTGTGTAGCATCCTCTGCCAATCACTCACACTCTTCTCTTCATACTTATCCAGGTCGGTCATGCTGTCATTAAAAATGTCCCTCAGATGCCAGCCAGCATCCCCATCCAGAGAGTGTGGACTGACCCTCTTCAGTTTTGCCATGGGTTCCTGTGCACAAAATGGACTGTCTCATTATAATATAGGGAATGGAACACGATGGTTTCTTGAGGGGCATATATAATAACAAACATAATGGCAAAATCCCTCAGATATATTTATGGTAGAACATTGTTAAGCCATCATTTCGCATGCATGAAATATTCGCAAATTTGTGAGTGGTTTAGATGTCTAAAAGATTAATGCAGTGAGATAAATTAATCACCATTAACACAACACTACAAGTGTTGCAAATTATGAAGTTTCTAGGTGTGAAAATTACTGCTGGCAACATTTGTGAAGATGTGAATGAGCCTTCAGAATGGGTTCATGATAAATGTAATAATGGGAGACATACAAGCACACAATCTATACCATGCAATATAAAAAATAAAAAATTGCCCACCTTGATCCGCTTTTTGAGTGCTCCGACCCAGGTCAGCTTGCAGACGATGGGTGGCAGGTTGGCATGGAGCGGGGGCTCGCTGGACTTGGCAATGAACATGGTCCGGACGGCTATCAGCTCGTTGGTGAAGGAATTGATCAGGGCCCGGTCCTTGTCCTTGAGGTATTCCTGGACCATCTCTCGGCCGCTGACACCCTCAAAGACCTCCAGGAGACGCAGCTGGGAACCGATGGAGGGACACTGGCAGAAGCTCTGCCGCAGGACACTCGCTAATCGTCTCTCAAGGTCCTATGTGGAATACAAAGAAGCTAGAAATTAATCTATTCAATTCAATTCAATCTTATTTCACATCTCTTTAAAAACACTCAAGAAAGTAAGATTATCCAGAGTCCTTTTCAGGACTTCCCAATCCTCCCTCTCTCTCACAAGGTGCAACTGCATACCTTCTGTACATTAGAAGATATTCACACAAATTAGTTTCAATTAAACAATATAAGTATAACAACATTTATGGACATGGCACTATGAAAGAAGGATGAAGGGTGGTGGATGCGAGGGATCAACAAAGGCCATTGGCCTGTCAAAGGTAATCACCAAAGCTTGGTGATTTATCCACATATACTAAATCCATAAAGGAAAGCAGCTCAAAGAGAGAATCAAATGTGACGATAAATGGTTTGCAGAACAAAACATTACAATCTTGACTAAAACATCAAAAGCAAGTCCTAAATCAAGACCAAGAACAGAAATTCTGTCAAAAGTTGACTACAGTATGACTCAAATCTCAACTACATTATGGAAGGTCTAGTATTTAGTAAGGTCTATTTATCTATCCATAAAACAATGCAAGCAATTTCAAAACCAGGACAAAAATATAGTACATTGAAAAAAGGAGCAATAAATGGATGCAAATCAACAATTCCTTACATAACAAGACTCAGAACAACTGCAGAATATGTTGCAACACAATTAGCCCTATTCCTAACCCTAATTCTAACCACAATCCAAACCCCAACTCCAATCCTAATTCTAACTGTAATGTTCTCCTAAATCTTACCCTACTGCATCGTACTGATGCATGGTGAGGTTAAAGCCTATCTGCATTATTATGGCCAGGAGGAATTAGACCTCCCTGCATGGTCACTGACAAGCGGTTATTTCATCAAGTCAGCTCTCAATTAACATAAGAAAAAGGGGACTAGGGGAATCAACGGGTACCGCTTAGGCATTGTTGGCTGTATAGAGGGCGCAAGTAGCTACAAGCAGTGCAGTCCCGCTTTAAAGAGTTGCAGTTAAACCAAAGACTCAATACAGGGATGCCAGTAAAAATTGATCAGAGAGCCTGAAAATCACCTAGAATGAGCTATTTTGTACGCAAGAAAGCCTTAACTATGGTCTGAAAATTATTCCCCAGGGCCTGAATTCAGGCTTTTGCCTTAAAACCCGCATCCCTGTCAATAACAGTTCAACTTCAGACGCTTTGAGTCCTTTGACACATATTAAAACCAATATTCTTACTTTTACGACAGATCTGAACATGAAGAATGCCCTCTCAAAGGCCTGGCTCTCTGTGATGTCCAAGATATCCTTGACCTCTGACCCGAAGTGATCCATGGAGGTCGTGAACTCAAGATGGATCTCTCTGACGAGGGCATCTAAGCTCTTGGTTCCAGCCCCGCCCACTTCGGCGGCCTTCTGGAGGAGGTTGAAGTGCCTGGTGGTCTGGACCAGCTCTAGTAAGTCGTTGCATCTGGAGGATGAAAAAGATGGTGAAACGTAATTGTATTTAGTATTTATTGTTGATTTCTGGATATTTGATTTTTCAATGGTGTAACATATACAGATTAACATTTACTAATGAAATTGCAAAAATTCTAGACATTAACAGTAAATAAACAAGGTTAACATATGATTAAGCACAATTAACAGAAGGTCTAATGTTGTGTAATGTAATGAGGCTTGAACAAACTTATGGAGAACTTGAAGTGTAAGAAGATAAATGCAGAGGGGAATAATTAGAGACATTAATAGTCAGCATTTTGTCCATTTCCGTGATAATGAACATCTTATGGATCCTAATTGTATGACATTAAACAGATTATATCAATTCACTGCTTGTTTGAAACATTCAACTTTCAAAATCACCACTGATTAATTTTTTTCTTTTTTTATGGAAGATTCGCGAAGAAAAAAAAAGTAGAAAGAAAGTATTATCAATACTGATAATGGTATAGAAGGCTCAGTTCTCAAATGAATTAAACATTTTAATGACGGAAGAGAGTGACCGAACAAAGAATATTCATCCACTGAACTTGATGACATTAAAAAGCTCTGATTTATTTTCTCTCTCTCTCATCTAATGATAAAAATGCAGATTCAACCCCCTGGGATGTAAAGTTATAATAGTTTGCAGTTTTACAAAAATGTTCCTCTAGCATATTACAGCAAGCATCCAGGGGTGGATTCCACCCCCTCCCTTCCCCAACCACCGGGTCATTTCAAGGTTAATACAAAAGGATTGAACCCCTCTGTGAAGCTATTAAGCCAGTTAAAGCACGGAGCAGAAAAAAGAAAGATATTTACCCCAACTTGATATGGTTAAAATAGGCCAAGACTATGGATTGGAGACAAGAGAAAGGATACTTACCTCTCCATGAAGCTGTTCAGCAGGTTGAAGCAAGGAGCGTTCCTTGGAGGCCACGGTGAATCGCTCCACTCATCCTCATTGATCACCACTGCGCTGTTGGTGCTTGTGTCTCGCCACACCTCTGTAGCCGACTGCCGGGTCGGAGGTCGCTTCTGAGCGCCGCTGTAGAGACGGCTGTTGTAGAGCACTCCCTTGGGTGGGTTCAGGTTCCTGAAGATAAGTATATAGTAAAAGAGAAAGGATTCATTCATTCATTCATTTTTTTTCGTCCAATTCTCGTAAAAAATACATTCAACAATACATTATACATATAAGCAAATATATCAACAATTCAAAGAATATGGAGGAGCCAGCAGAGGTTATTGGCCAATAGCCGCAGATAATTATACAAAGTAAAGATAAAAGTAAAGTAAAGAGAAAAGGCTAGTTAAACATAAGATAGAAATTCCTTCATTAGATGATTTTCGTTTGAATGAGGCAAGTTTCAAGATTCAAGTTTTATTGTCCAAACATAACACTGAAATTTGTTTTCCAAAACTGTCCATCATATGCAATATCAATATACCGTAGACAAATCCTGTGATCATAAATGTTTGAGAAAAAGAAGGGTGCGTTAACACTGTAAACATGGGTAAACACACTGCCAGCTCTCAGCAGACGATATATCACAAGAAAAACTCACATGCATGTATGGGAATAAAAGTTCATACATGCACTGCACTTTACATTTTTGTATCTCGTCACACACAGATACCCGAGTACACGCAGGACATTGGCCATTCTTTTATTTTTATCCCCACTTGCCAGTCATTTAGTACACCACACACACAAAAAAAAAAAACACTGTGTTAAACTGAAACTGAATAAAATGCACATATTTCTGACATAAGAATCCAATTCAATACGGCCACAGTTCCATCAAAGGTTTTAAAATAAAAATCCAACTTACATTGCCTCGGCGGTCTCTGAGACCCTTTCAGCGTTGAGTTCATCAGCTTTGTCCTTGTTGTCTAGGTACGTTCCCCGGTAAGCTGCGCAGACCTTGAGGGCTTCCTTCAGACCTGCATAAGACTGGATTCAACAACGTACATGATTACTTAATAGTGTGAAGTGAGCTCGAAGACAAATCATGCCTATACACAGTTTTATCTTCATAATAACATATCAACGGCATTCCTACCAACATTTGAAAATAAGAATTAGGAATTTTTAGCACGGTATGCCTTAGAAAATAAGAAATTGCACTTGCAACGGCAGTGTAACTGGCAATATGAGGTAAATCTGTACCAAAAAGCGAATACTAATTCGCTGCTTTGATCATGCAACCAGACTATGCACGCAATACCTAAACTCTCAAATCCCGGCATATGATTAAACAAGCTTAATTTGGCTTAAGCAACAAAATTTTGAAAAATCTGAATATTCCGGATTATCTGTAAGGGTTGGCAGGTATACAACGGTGCTACATTTAGGCCTGTCTTATAAAGAGTTGCAATTGATCTGAATCAATCGCAAGTTTGCAGTCCCCTATCTGTTATTTGCTTAGTTGCAATTGATATCAATCACAAGTACGTTGTGATAATGTTAACTCTTTATAAGACAGCTAGGGCACTGCTTAAACCAGTTATACAACATACGCTCCTGGCACAAAGGCTTTGCATTCCATTTGATGCAATCAAAATTCTAACCTCAATTTTAAGACACAAGACTGTACCTCACCCTGAACCTTATTATCATAATCAAAATCTCCATCACTACCACAACCTTAACCCTATATCTTTTTACAAAATAAAGCCCCAAGGAAACATCGCCGAAGCAAATAATGGTTCTTCACCAGTGTAAAAATTCCTTTTTTGCAAGCTTTCTTACAGGAGATGGTTGTGTGTAAGTGCAATTTTTTTTCTTTTTTCAAAGTGATATATCAATATTTTATTGCTTTTTACCAGGGCTCTTTTCATGTTTACCACAGCATTAAGGGATGGGGGGGGGGGGGCTTTCAAGAGCTATATTGCCTACCCCTCCTGTGTATTTTATTTTTCGCTGTTCACCACTCAAACCCAACACACAGCAGTCTTTCCACTCCTGGGACCCGTTTCACAAAACTTCTCATCAGTGACAAATGACAGTTGTTATAAGCTACTGAAATCCTTGCTTCTGATTGGTTATCAACAGATTTGTCACTGATGTTTGTCATTTGTCATTGAAAAAAAGCTTTGTGAAACAGGTCCCTGGTGTAACCTAGCTTACCTGTATTGTATTCTTGAGGATGTTCTCACCCACCAGAGACTGTGCCCTGGCTACCACCTCATTGGATACCAACTCCAGAAGGTTGTGGAACACAAAGTCATGATGATAGTACCTAGGATGCAGGATACAATATACAGACTTTGATGCAAAATGATTTCTTTGGTTAGGGTAATCATAATATGATTAAAATTTCTACCATCGGTTTAGAGCTCCACACTAAACAATAACATAGGGGGTCTTGATTGAAATTTGAAGGGTTTGTATGCATGAGGGTTCTGGGGGGTGTTTCACAAAGATCCTAACTTGAACTTATCTCTAAGTTGGACTTAATAATTATGGAAAGCCGTTAGCATGTATGAAAATATTTTTAAAGGGTACTTTAAAAGGCATAAAATGTTGATTCAAATAATTCATTTTCTCTATTATCAAAGAGATTTCATGTTCTTGATGTGGAATTTATAAAGTCTAAAATACTGGAATTTTCGCTTTTGAATATATCCTATTTTAAGGCTACAAATGGCTCTTCATAATGTTTAAGTGAAACTTAGAGTTAAGTTTGACTCAGGATCTTTGTGAAACACCCCCTGAAGTTAGAATTTCAGGACTCATGGGGATTCTCTCTTAATGTCAACCTCTCCTTTTTTTTTAGAGTTTGACAAATAAGCTTTCGTCCCTCCTGTAGGTTAGACTTACTGAAACAAATTATGTTACAGAAAAGATATGGTTGTTTTGGTGATCACTGTGTCATATATGTCAGACAACTATCATAACTTTTGTTGTTAATGCGAGTTTACTTCAGTTTGCTAGTACATGTCTAAGAAACCATAAGAATTAAAAGTGTAACAGGTAATTACTTCTTTTTTTTTCTTCTTAATGTTTCATAGAATTATTAAATTGATAATAATCACTGTTGTTAATATTAATAACCTAATCCGTCCTGATGCATTTTCTAAACAATGTTTCAAAAGCAAACATTTATAAATACCTATAGTAACCAAATACCTAATCAAAGTCCCATTTTCGATAAGTTACCTTGAGTGAGACCAGACCAGCATGAGTGTGTGTACAAGGGGTGGAAAGACTGTCATCAGTTCTTTGGGTTGAGAGGCTGCATGTAGGCGTTCAAACCATGGAAGAAGGGTTACCAGGAACATCAAATTCTCATTGGTCTCTGCTAAAGCCTACATGTACAAAAACACATAATGATACTAACATTAATGATCATTTCTTTAAAAAGTATTTTACCAACTGGTTAAACGATCAAAGCACTTGCAGTATTATCATCACCCAGGTCCCTGGATTCAATTACAAGTCTGCACATTACAGTGATTTACCAATTCGTATCCCACAGGTTTTGGGGGCAAGGTATGATAAAAAACACATTATTATTATGTATTTTATTAAAGTAGCTCTCATTAACAAAAATATTAGACATTCCAATGATATTTTGTTCCATAAATTATTGACAACATCCAAGATTTTCAGTTTTGTGATGACTGTATCAAGCTGAAGCTAGAATCTAAAGCTAAAATTCATCAAACCAAATAAAATATTATTTTTATCAACTTTGATCAAAATTCCATAATACAATTCAATAACGCTTATTAATGTATGGAACTTATTCTTTACATTGCAGACAGCCAAAAAATAAACAATATTTGCTTCCCGATTTTGCTTTACCTGTCCGATCTCCCTGCGTACGTTATGGAAGGAATGTGAATAGGTGCTGTTGGCGTCGTCTAAGTTGAGAAGGATGTTGCTTGCCACTGGTGAATCTAACTGTTTGTTGATAGAGAGCAGTTTCTCTTGACGTTGCCGCCACAGGTTGACCTCGTCCAAGGGGAAAGGTCGCACTCCAAACTTTTCTCGCAGGTCAGAGAGGGGTTCGTGTTTTAACACAAGCTACGGGGGTGAAAATTGATAGATGGTAATAAAATTAGTATTCATTTTATTTCTTGTATTCAGAAGACATTCCTACTGCAAAGTATGACTGTACAACTCTTAAAGCGAGACTGCACTACTTGTAGCTACTTGCACCCTCTATATAGCCAACAATGACTTAGCGGTACCCATTGTTGCCCCATGGTCCCCTTTTTCTTATGTTCATGGAGAGCTGATTTGATGAGATAACCACCTGTCAGTGACCACGCAGGGAAGTTTAATCCCTCCTTGCCAAACTAGTGCAGATAGAATTTAAATTGTTTGAAGAACGATGCACAATGACTGATATGAGAACAATAAAACATGTCCCCGATCCCTCCCCCTCCAGGGGACAGTCCGAGCACTTTAATTATACAGACCTTAATCTGCTTGATCCAGCCGACCACTGTTGACTCCAGGACATGGATGACCGCTGACCTTCTGTTGGCGTTACTTGCTGCCTCGGTCAGCACCTCGATGGATGGCAGGGGCAGGCTGATTTGACCCTAATGAATGATTATTATACGGAAGAAGAAAAAAAGTGGTCAAGGGTGGGGAGAATATATGATTTTTTTTTTGATTTTTTTTTTTACTGGGAGTATTGTAGTATAATAGTGGTCCATTCACTTGACTCTCAAATAAAAGGCTGGTGGTTCAAATCTCTGACTGGTGCTTGTGTCCTTTATCAAGGCATTTCATCAACGATTGACTCACTCATTTTGTTATAATGAATTTGATTTTAACTGTTATACCAGTATCTACTTTAAGTTTAAACTTTAGACCGAGGTCTTTTGAATAAATGTAATGGGGTTTCAGCACATCCAATCAATATGACAACACTTAATAACATATACCTTATATGAAATATAATTATATCTTAGAACATATTGCAGTCAAAGGAGGCATAATGAAAGATGTCTGTAGATTATTCAAAATCTAAATCTTAAAATGGAGGCTGGAGGTGTTTTGCCTTTTTCCCCTTTCACTTGATATAGGACTACAAAGTAAGTTCAACATAGGCAGAGCAGTGAAATATTTTTATCTAGCTAGCCTATTAAAGGCATCGTTTAACAAGGCTAAATCTTAGATGCATGGCCGTAAGTATTAGCAGTGTCTGTGATATGGTATAATATTGAAGCCCTAAAAAAATTGCACTTCAACACGATCATGAAGTGCCTCTAAAAAGTAAAATCTTTGAGTGACCCGTTTTACCATAGTCATTTTCCCCAATAGACTGTAGTATTAATTTTTTTTAAGTTAGGAAAACAAAAAATGAAATTTGGATTTCCAATTATAAATATCTTGATAATCAGACAGGTGATCGGCTTGTAAAAGCCATGGGATTCCTGATTGATCTTATGATTGCAGCATGAGCTAAATCCAGGATATTGTTCAGAATCTGAGGCAATTACAGAGTCACTTCGAGCATTAATTTAGAGTCTATCAAATATATCATGGTTATCAAATTTATCAGGGATGACAAACATACCTCCACATGCCCTTCTGTGACGTTGGTATTGGCCATCAATCTGTGAAGGATGTCCATGAGCTTGTCTGAGCTAACCCCGCCATAGGTCTGCACTCCATCCGTACACAGCAGGGGTAGGTACAACTGATTCGTTAAGCAAAACGAGAAAGAATTAAGTGATGAAAAACTGCCTCAATGAATCATTACCACTATTACATGGAGGGGCAAATTCAATGAAAATTATCAATTGTTTACAGAATAAAACAATTCTCACTTACATGAATGAAGTATAACCTATAAAGTACAAATAAATTATCCTTAATGTAAGCCTTTTGTCGTATAAAACAGCTTTTTAGTTTAAATCAACATTACCAGTATATCAAGAAAACAGGCTAAATGTTATTTATATATATATCATAACAATACAATTAGACCTAAACACATTCACTATAGTGTTTGTGGCAACTTTTCAAAAAATTTGAAAGCAAAAAATTTGTTTTTTGTGACGGGAAACAATTCCTTTTTACATGACAAAAGAAAAAGCAGGTAACTATGTGAGTGCACGGAATGTATAATGGAAATGCCATACAAATAATAATAATCGATTTGTTGAATATTTAAAAAAATCAGATGTTGAAAGCATCAGAAAGAACTGTTCCTTACTTTTTTAGAAAGTAGTTCCAGCTGATTGAGTACTAATTTATTACTGTCCGAAAATACCACATCAGTTCTGATGTTCTCTTTGGTCAATTTGTTGAATATAAAAAATCAGATGTTGAAAGTATCAGAAAGAACTGTTTCTTTAGAAAGTAGCTCCAGCTGGTTAAGTACTAATTTATTACTGTCCGAAAATACCACATCGGTTCTGATGTTCTCTTTGGTCAATTTTTTTAATATAAAAAATCAGATTTTGAAAACATTGGAAAGAACTGTTTCTTACTTCTTTAGAAAGTAGTTCCAGCTGATTGAGTACTAATTTATTACTGTCCGAAAATACCACATCCGTTCTGATGTTCTCTTTGGTCAGCTTAGTGGCCTGATTGGTCTTGATGAAGATGACCCCCTTGGACCTAACGTCCTGCGGTGGAAGGAGAGAGGCCACGAGCGTGTTCTTGGGCTCCCTGGTGTAGATGAAGAGTCTGCGGACGTCTTCGTTGTTGCAGAACTCCAGAAATGCATGTCTGACGGATAGAAAATTGAACAAGAATTTTAACTCTCTTTAATACAAAGTCTTTGAATAAACAAAAGAATCCATGCACAAAGAACTTAAATTTGAAGTGATGGATTTTGGTTTTTTGTCTGGTGTTTGGGGGGTTCGTTTGTTTGTTTTATGCTTCTTAGAATAATTCTATTATGTCTGAACTTAATTTCAATAAACTCCCTGTGCATGATCTGATTCGATCCAAAAATTATACAACTACCTGTTCTCATCTCCAGCAAAGAGGGCTTCGAGGTCATCATTCCTTTAGTAAGCTCCTACCATTTCCTGTGAATTTTGGTTGTTTGTCTTTTTAGTTTTGGGGAATTTTTTGTTATTTAAAGAATAATCGTATTACATGTATGTCTGAATTTAATTTCAATAAACTCCCTGTACCTACATGGATATGATCTGATTTGATCATGATTATACAACTACACTGTACCTGTTTTCATCTCCAGCAAAGAGGGCTTTGAGGTCATCATTCCTAGGACGAAGGCTTGACGTGATTCGAGTCTCAAGGAATCTCAGCCTTTCGTCCACCTCCATGCTGCCGGGCTTAGTGATGGTCAATTACAACAATCTTGATTCCTGTCATACCTGGAAAGATACAAGAAGTTCAAACAGTTAATACATTTGAGAGTGTAGATGGTATCTTCATTGAACATTTTATAATACCGGTAATAATAATAGCGGGTTCTTGCAATGGCAGATTTGGGAGTGTGGGATGGAGACAACCAGCTTAATTGTGCCTCCCCCCCCCCCCCCTTTTTTTAGGTAATTTCTTGTTCCTCTTTCCATTATAAATTTAGAAATCTTACATATTTTTTTAAAGATATAAATGGAACTGTCTCCCTAATCATTGCATGTCTTTTGCACCCAAATAACCCAATATTCAGTCAATTCACTGCTTTTATACATACCCTAAAGCAGATTTCAAGAAACGCTCATTCTTATATAAAGCAAGTTTTCTGTTCAACAAACTTCCAAATTCTGTCAAATGAACTGTGCAAGCACGGTTTGCCAATCAGGGGGACATTTAAACAAAACCGCCTGTATAAACGTAACGGTTTAACGTTTAGTAAAAAAGCTGAATGACTCGGGCCTACCAATTTTGCATGAGCACGCAATGCACATAGCCTGACAGGGATGCGTGCAATTTCTATGGGAATGGTTTTAGCACACAAAACCGAGTGCACGATCAGACACCAGGGAATAATTTTCCTCAAATTTTTTGATTAGCAATTTCAGCTGATGGATAAATATTTCAAATGAAATTCTGTACATTTCTATGGAAGAAAACTGCTACACAAAAGATATTTTGTATAGCAGTCGTGCAAAAATGCATAGCAAATTGCGATGCGATACCAGGAAAATTATTCCCTGGACACCCTAATATTTCTAACCTGAATTATTACTTGCGTAGTGGTTGGATGCACATTTAATTTTGTGGAAAAATTTGGTTTATAATGTCCAAATGAAAGTAGAAACATCGATCAGATTAAGCATGATGTTGTCGTTTAGTTTTAGAGACAGTCAGAGCCAGATCCTATTTTTTGGGGGGTGGCATTTAGAATTAGATTACCATGGCATGCCTATAATATTGTTAAAACTAGTAGGATGCCCCCTCCTGAACAACTGCAGAATAATACGTACACCGAGATTTCCAGACCCTAGCTAGCTTGGCTGATTGACATATCATTAACAGCTTCGAAAAAGGTTACAATTCAACTCCAATGTAACTTGTGCTGTCCTTACCGATTGAGCTAACAATGCCAATGGGTTGATGAAAGGTGGGTTTGCATGATCATTATGACCCTATCACTAACGGTTGACTCACCTTAACGGTTACCATGTGCGCATACACAGGTTTAGGCCAATAGCTAGCTAGACTCTTCTGATTGGTGGCTTGTCAACGTTGTACTTGGTACTACTACTGGTAGTCTAAATGTGCGGGGTATCATTCTGCAGTTAAGCCACCCATTACTACAAATACAATGAAGTCTAAGTCTAACTGTAAACTAGACAGAAATAAACGTCTGGTATATGGGTCATTCTTTAATAAAACTGACATTTGTCAACATTCCCAGAGGCGGTCAGAGGATGAAGAGCCAGATCAGATGTAATCTCAGCGGAACAACCATTGATACGGTCTACTTTACTTTTACATGTACTTGTTTACTTCGGTGTAGAGACTGGAAGCTCAGCTTATTTGTCCCTCTTTTATACTGATGCATCCCGTCAAAAGTATGGTTCAAACTTAATTGGATTGTTTCTCCAATAGTAATAATACCCTTCTAGGCCTAGGGATGACTTGAATCGGTTAATGGTGGCAGCATTGACTATTGTTAGGCAGGGCATTCCAATTATTAACACTCCTTACTGAGAAACTATACTGCCTAATTCTTGTATTGGCACATTAATTGTTGGACAATCTTGAAAGTATGGCCTCTTGACTTGTTGTTGAGTCAGTGGCTAGTTCAATAAAAGATAATAGCTGGAAGAATTTTGAGGAATTCACTCTGTCATTGTCAAAATCAAGCCTCTCATCTCAGGAGGCATTAGGTCTAACTTTAGACTACAGGGGCTCGTTCCTAGAAACCAACGACAAGACAGTCATAACTTTATCCGCCAACTACAGAGATGTCTCTGATCTTCCTAAACCGTTTCACGAAGAGCTTACTAGCTAAGTATCTCGTGAGATCGATATTATCGGCGAGAAGAGGAGCCGAGAATTAGCCGTAGTCGCAATACCACCAGATTATTACAAAATTAATATTAGGGAAAATGCAATTATTTAAATGAATTAGTATAAAAAAGATTAAAAATGATACCAAGAAATAAGAGATCCAATATACTTCCAAATTTGTGTAGATTAAACAATTGAAGTACTTGTAAAATATAATTGTGAGTTTTTCATTACATGACCAGTGAATCAGTTTTGTTGTTGAGATGGGCACCCCCGAATATTTTCATTTGATAGTTTATAAAAATACACCCTTATATTATTCTTTGAAAAAATACGATGTAATGAAATTTGTGTTCAATGTTTTTGGCGTCAGCACAATATAAAAATTACAAAACTTCAATATTTTTCAAACGTTAAAACATATGTTTAAACCATTCACTTTGCATAATTTAAAATAAAATTCATCTCGAAATTAATATGGGTCTGAAAACTAAAGAATACATTTCAAACTATGGCTTGCCTGCCGTGGCAAAATACATATCCCTTCGATGAGTTTACAATGTGGAAATAAGGCGTATAATCAGTTTATTTAAGTGGGAAAATCCTTAAATACAAACATGGCATATTTTCATGAGATTTTCAAATACAAAAAACGATAATTCACTGTTTAAGTGAATGTGTAGAAAAATCATAGTTGGAGGATTTATTGTCCTTTTTTGCCAGCCATAGTCTACCCAATAAATGACATGTGATGGCGCTGCCCATCGGCATCGACTAAATAGTTATGACAGAGATACGACGGTGTCAGAGGTGTCATAACTCCTTAGTCAGGATGTTGTCGTTGATCTTGGCAAAGAGGGCTTGGTGAAACACGTAGCGGACAAGTTGTTCACTAACGCTGATTTAGTCAAGAAGTTAGACTTATGACGGTTTGTAGGAACGGGCCCCAGCATTTTGGAAAATAAGTCCTAACATAAAAGTAACAACATTGATGTAAAACTTGATCACACAACCTTCTTGAAATTGCCATTAGTTAGGGGTCTAGATCTAGACTAGATCTACTCTAGGCCCTAAATCATAAATGCCTCGATCAGCAATCAACGTGAATCCAAGGGGCATATAGATCTAGGCCTAGACTAGTCATAGAACTCATACTCATACTTAGTCATAGTCATAGATCGAGATCTGACTAGACTTCTATCACAACTAATTAGCTGAAGCTTCAAGCCTCAACACCAAAGTGGGCCTAAACCAAAGTAATTAAGTAAATCTATCTAGCAAGGCCTAGGGGTCTACCTCATGACCTATCTAGTATGAGCCTCGCAAGGGCAAGACCCTGTGCCCGTTTCTAGAATGGCAGTAGTCTAGATCTACTCTGCATTATTTTGAGCTGAGCAACACTGCGCCGCGCAGTGCTGTACACGCGCACGTACCTGCGGCGATCGACGGCCATCCGACCCCGAGTTTTCGGGGCCAGGCAGGACTCTCGAACCGCAGCTCACTGATGCATCGCGCATAACGGGACACGATAATTGATTGGTTGTGCAATTGTGTTAGCAATGGTACCTACGATTAGTTCAACGAAATTGGATTTTCATGATTCAATAGAAATTACTAATGCTACTTACCACTACTGTGAAAGTTAAAATAGCCATGTAATTATATATCGTTCAAATATTTCCAAATGATCTCTTGATAATCCGCCATATATTGTTGACTGCGTCGCGCGTTGCCAGGATATACGCCCTCTACTGCCGATTAATGTGAGCAAATCTATCAAAATCACACAAGATCATAATTATCATGATTCATTCAAAATGCCGCTTAGCAGATGCATGGTACATTTGTTTTGTCCCATTTATTTTTAAGTGCTTTTTATTGTTGTTGCAATCCATGTAAAGTGACAAATAAGGTTGCAAGTGTTTAAATATAGGAGTAAAAAGTAAAAACCCTTCTGGCTCTTGCTCTCAGCCCGCTGCAAGGCTCTGCATGCACAAGTTGGGGCACAATTAATTAAATTTTGTCTTGCTTGCATATGCATGCTCATTTTTTTTATTGTGCCCCCCCCCCCTTCGGGAAATCTTTGATTTGCTCTAGTATACAAGCCAGGGGCAGCCGAGCGACTTCCAAAGTGGGGGGGGGCACCGAGAAAAAAGGGCACTTTCTGGAATAAAAGGGCACCTACAGGCTGAGGGAAATCTCAAAGCGAAAAAGTTAATACACTTCTTCGTTTTTTTTTTACATTGGAACCCCGACATTGTAATTACATTATCAGGGATGATTTCAATATTTGTTTCACTTTATACACCATACAAGATATTACTTTAGCATCATACTAATGTACAGCTGGGTGTGATGGTCTGACAAATTATTTGCTAGCGCGAGGACAAAGTTAGTAAGATTTTTGAGGTCGCAGTGCGAAAAATTACTTCTTATAAAGAGAAAATACCCGGTACTGATGGGGTTATAAGCACATGATTATCATAACGGAAGACTGAAAAGGCCTTTGCTAAGTAACATAAGTATATCATCTATAAATACGCGCGAGCGTAATGAGCGAGCTTTGGGGGAGTTTCTCTTAGTCGCGTAAACGTGAACAAATTTGTTGCGACTCAGCCAGCCTGTGAATAAGCGGCGGGGGGTGGGGGGGGGGGGGGGTGTAAGAGAACTATTTTTATTATTTTTGTTTTGCCTAATTCGTGAGAAAATTCTTTTTGGGGGGCAGGGGGGCCAGGTCCCTCGCCCCCTCTCCCCCCCCCCCCCCCCCCCCCCCCGATTATTCAGTGGCTGGCTGAGTCGTTGCGATTTTTTTTTTTTGCGCATGTCCCTTATTGGCGGCGCAAAAAAAAAGAGGAAGAAAGGAAGAGAAAATAGAAAGAGAAGGAAAAAAAAAGAGAAAAACAGAAGAGAAAAGAAAATAGAGAGAGACTGAGAAGAAGAAAAAAGAGATAATCCGGGTTAGAAAGGGAGAGAGTAAATAAGAAATTGCACTAAGTAACAGTAACGACGAATAAGTCGAAAACTGGGGGGGGGGTGGCAGGCGCGGATCCAGGGGGGGGGCGAGCGGGCCTTGGCCCCCCCCCCCCCCCCAAAAAAAAAAAAAAGAGAGAGAGAGAGAGAGAGAAGAAAGGAAAAGAAGGGAAAGGGAAAGAGGAGAGAAAGGGAAAGAGAAAGAAGAAGAAGAAGAAGAAAAGAAAAGGGGGAAGAAGGAAATCGGGGGGGGGACCGAAAGGGCCTTGCCTCCCAGGCTGTTTGACCCCCCCCCCCCCCCCCCCCCCACCCCCCCCCCCCCCCCCCCCCCCCCCCCCGAATAAAAAAATTGGAAGAAGGAAGGAAAGGGAATTAAAGAATAAAGAAAAGAGGAGATACTGGCGTACTAATAGGGGGGGGGGGGGGCTTTGGAGAAATCAAATTCAAACGTGATTTATTTCTAATTCCACAACGGTGGATTACAAATAATGCTGAAATGATATAATTTCCCAGATTTGTCCTCATTTTTTAGTAAATTATACGTTTGTATATGTGTTTGTTGGAAAATGACAAATCCTAAATTTACAGCCAGGCACGAAATATGATTCTTGAGATTCCTACATGTCAGGGCCCGAGGTACGGCAGGGATCGGGAGCCTCGAGCTCCCTCCCCCCCCCCCCCCCCCCCCCCCCACTTTATTTGAAAAAGTATATTAAAGAGAAAAAAATAGAATGAGAGCAAGAAAGAAAGAATAGTTAACTGCAGTGCTAAAAAATGAGGCATCAAAATATGCTCATCTGACCGTGATTAAATGCCTAAAACCCCTAAGCTCCGGGGGCTCTGCCCCCTGGATTCCACCTAGGGTGCTACGGCGGGCCCTTAGATGCTCATCTGACGGTAATTTAATGCCTAAAATCCCTCTTTTGGGGGGATCCGCCCCCCAAATAGTGACCTGCCAGTGTCACAAAATAATAGGTATTAAAAAAAAATAATCATCTGACCTTAATTAAACGCCTAAACCCCTGAGCTTCCGGGCCGGACAAGTTATCAAAATGTGTTTATCTGACCGCAGGCGCGTAGCCAGGGGGGGGGGGGGGCGGTCCCCCCCAAATCGGAAGAGGACGTAGGAAGTAAAAGGAGCAGACAAAGAACATCTTTGAAATTCAGACAAGGATTAAGAGTATAGAGAACGGTACAACGCATCGTCTTCTTTCTCTAATAATTTAATGAAACGTCAAAGCTTTGCGCAGGAGGGGAGGGGGGGGGGCTGAATTCAGACAAGGATTAAGAATCGAGAACGGTACAACGAATCGTCTTCTTTCTCTAATGATTTAATGAAAAGCTTTCGCGCTTAGCGCGGGATGGGGAGGGGCCTGAATTCAGACGAGGATTAAAGTCGAGAACTCTACAACGAATCGTCTTCTTTCTCTCATAATCTTATGAAACTTAAAAGCTTCCGCGCTTCGCGCGGGAGGGGGGGGGGACCTGAATTCAGACGAGGATTAAGAGTCGAGAACTCTACAACGAATCGTATTCTTTCTTTAATAGTTTAATGAAACGTCAAAGCTTCCGCGCTTCGCGCAGGAAGGGGAGGGGGGGGGACTGAATTTAGACGAGGATTAAGAGTCGAGAACGGTACAACGAATCGTCTTCTTTCTCTAATGATTTAATGAAACGTAAAAGCTTCCGCGCTTCGCGCGGGAGGGGGGGGGGGACCTGAATTCAGACGAGAATTAAGAGTCGAGAACTCTACAACGAATCGTCTACTTTCTCTAATAATTTAAAAAACGTAAAATTCGCGCGGAAGGGGAAAAACTAAATTCAGACGAGGATAAAGAGACGAGAACGGTACAACGAATCGTCTTCTTTCTTTAATAGTTTAATGAAACGTCAAAGCTTCCGCGCTTCGCGCAGGAGGGGGAGGGGTGGACTTAGACAAGGATTAAGAGACGAGAACTCTACAACGAATCGTCTTATTTCTCTATAATTTAATAAATCGTAAAATTTTTCGCGCTTCGCGCGGGAGGGAAAACCAAAATTAGACGAAGATTTTGAGTCGAAAACGGTACAAAGAATCGTTTTCTTTCTCTAATAATTTAATGAAACTTCAAAGCTTCCGGGTAGGGGAAAACTCGCCCCCCCTCCCTGCACCGACCCCCCCCCCCGCATTACGTCACTGTTGGTCACCATTACGTACCAATATTTGGCTCGCATAATTTCAAATTTGGGCCCCCCCCCCCCCTAAGAAATCCTGGATCCGCGCCTAGGTGGTGGTATATGCGCGCGTGTGAAATGCCGACCGCGATCTTTAGGTTGTGCAAAACTCAGTCGGAAATTCGGAATTCAGCTTATTAAAAAAAAAATACGAGCATGCTTGTTCATTTTAAGCCGTAATCAGGGGGCGGCCGAGCGACTTCCAAAGTATGGGTGGGGGGGGGGGGCACCAAGAAAAAGGGCACTTTCTGAAGAAGAAAGGCACGGCAAATTTCAAAGCAAAATATACATTTGTTTAGACATTGGTATATACCCCAACATTGTGATTACTTTATCAGGGATGATTTCAATATTTGTTTCACTTTATACACCATATAAGATATTACTTTAGCATCATACTAAGTGCAGCTGGGTGTGATGGTCTGACAAATTATTTGCTAGCGCGAGGACAAAGTTAGTAAGATTTTTGAGGTCGCAGTGCGAAAATTACTTCTTATAAAGAGGAAAATACCGGTACCGATGGGGTTATAAGCACATTCTCATAACGGAAGACTGAAAAGGCCTTTGCTAAGTAACATAAGTATATCATCAGGGGCGGATCTAGCTTTTTGCTAAGGGGGGGGGTTGACCAATAATGACGATGCGGAGCATCGTCCACGAGCCGCGAAGCGGCGAACCGATTTTTTTTGGGGTGTTTATTTGAACCCCGTAAGTGATGTTTTCCTGGCATCTATTAACACAATGGAGACCATAAAAAGCAGTGCATGATAACGTCTTTTTAAATCAAGTAACAGTTAAATACACAGTTATATCCAGAGTTATCATGTGTTTGGTTAAGTTACCAGATGAGTTGAATATCTTCTCACAATATTTGCACTTGAAAGGGTTTCTCTCCAGCGTGCGTTCTTTTTTTTTTTTTTTTTTTTTTTTTCCTTCCCCCCCCCCTTTTTTTGGTTTGTTTTTTGGGCCGTCCAGGGAGGGGTTTAAACCCCCTAAACCCCCCCCCCGTAGATCCGCGCCTGTTTCCCCGCGAAGCGTGGGCGCTGGATGTGTTTTATTTACTCAAATTGTAGTATTACAACACGTCCGTATTACACCCCCATGTATGGTAATTTACCCTGTATGCCAACTTATTTGCATGATTCAAACATACCTTCCAGTAAAAAAGATGCGAGACTGGATTGCCGCAACTTCTTTGCCCTGTTTGCTTCCATATTGCTTGTCACTACACTCAGACCAGACTGATAAAAAAGTGAGCAACTTGAACAAGTAATCCAGGAAATGAGCAGCCCAGCTCAGCGTGCGTTGCCAGGTTAAATCTTCACAAAATCCCCACCCAAACGACACTTAAAATATCCCCAAAGTTGCCAAATTTTGACAGAAAATCCCCAAATTCGTTTTTCATAAAACTCAATATTATTTTCATTCCCAAATATTTATTTTTCATCCCCAAAGACTTCAACAATCCCCCAATTTTTTAAATTTTTTTAATGTGGGGATTTTGGGGATGAGAATCGGCAACGCTGGCCTAGCTTGTCACTTCGGCGGTGACCCGTGTCCTCAAAAATGCTGATGGGGGGGGGGGGGGGCAAGGGACTCTGTGACATTTTTTCGCCCAACCCCCCCCCCCCCCTCCCCCAAAAAGAAATAATAATAATAATAATAATAATAATAATAATAATAATAATAATAATAATAATAATAAATGAAATAAATACATAGAAATAGAATAAAATAAAATTACAAGTTAAAAAAAAAGATAAGATTTAAAAAAATGGTCCCCGGATTTTTTTTTTTTGGGGGGGGGGGGGGTTGCCCCCCCCCCCCCAACCCCCCCCCCCCCCCCCCCCCCCCCACCCCCCCCCCCCCCCCCCCCCCCCCCCCCCCCCCCCCCCCCCCCCCTCTAGATCCGCTTTGATCATCTATAAATACGTGCGAGCGTAATGAGCGAGCTTTGGGGGAGTTTCTCTTAGTCGCGTAAACGTGAACAAATTTGTTGCGACTCAGCCAGCCTGTGAATAAGCGGCGTGGGGGTGGGGGGGGGGGGGGGTGTAAGAGAACTATTTTTTATTATTTTTGTTTTGCCTAATTCGTGAGAAAATTCTTTTTGGGGGCAGGGAGGCCAGGTCTGTCGCCCCCTCCCCCCCCCCCCCCCCCCGATTATTCAGTGGCTGGCTGAGTCGTTACGATTTTTTTGGGGACTCCAAAAAAAAAAATGTCCGCTTTCCCCCCCCCCCCCCCCACCCATCTCTCTCTCTCCTTTTTTTTTTTTTTTTTTTTTTGCGGGGGGGGGGGGCAAGGCCCGCTTGCCCCCCCCCCCTGGATCCGCGCCTGTCCCTTATTGGCGGCGCAAAAAAAAGAGGAAGAAAGGAAGAGAAAAAAGAAAGGAGAAGGAAAAAAAAGAGAGAAGAGAAAAGCCTAAGCGGGAAATGAGAAAAGAAAAAAAACGAGAAAAACAGAAGAGAAAAGAAAGAGAGAGAGAGAGAGAGACTGAGAAGAAAACAAAAGAGACAATCCGGGTTAGAAAGGGAGAAAGTTAATAGGAGATGGCACTAAGTAACAGTAACGACGAATAAGTCGAAAACTGGGGGGGGGGGGGGGGGGTAGGTATATGCGCGCGTGTGAAATGCCGACCGCGATCTTTAGGTTGTGCAAAACTGAGTCGGAAATTCGGAATTCAGCTTATTAAAAAAAAATACGAGCATGCTTGTTCATTTTAAGCCGTAATCAGGGGGCGGCCAAGCGACTTCCAAAGTATGGGTGGGGGGGGGGGCCAAGAAAAAAGGGCACTTTCTGAAGAAAAAAAGGCACGGCAAATTTCAAAGCAAAAATATACATTTGTTTAGACTATGGTATATACCCCCGGCCAACATTGTGATTACTTTATCAGGGATGATTTCAATGTTTGTTTCACTTTTTACACCATACAAGATATTGCTTAAGCATCATAATTGCGGTGTGATGATCTGAAAAATAATTTGCGAGCGAGCGAGGCGAGCGAGAAAAAATATTAAGATTTTTGAAGTCGCAGTGACAAATATAACATCTTATAAGAGGAAAGAACCAATCCTGATGGGATTATATATATATCACATTCTCATAACAGAAGACTGAAAAGGTCTTTGATAAGTAACATAAGTATGTTATAATGCGTACGAGCGACTATAGCGAGTGAGCTTTGGGGGAAATTGCTCTTAGTCGCTTGAGATGATTAGGGGCGCGTCAATGATGAGAGGAAAAGGGGACACTTATTAGAAAAGAAAAGGAGCATGTGTCAAAGTACAAAGAGATATTATCAGATGTGAAAATAGGGCACTTCTTAGGCCTACACCCTCAAAAACAGGCACTCACCAGGGATGAAAAAAAGTCAGTCATGAGAATAGGAAATGGGCATTTGTCGACGGAAAATGGGCTCCCATCAGATTTTGATAGGGGCATTGATAAGAGGTGAAAAGGGGCTGGATCCGCCACTGGTTGGTCCATCCAGTGGCGTACGCAGGATTTTTTCAAGGGGGGGGGGGGTTAAAATCGGGCCCAAAATTTCGCAACGACTTAGCTTTACTTTTTTGCTCCCGAAAATTTGAAAAAGTGGACACTTTTGGCCTAAGAAAAGGTGACCATACCACCAGGGGCGTAGACAACGGGGGGGAGGGGGATGCATCCCCCCCACCTCACAAGGTGGGGGGATGGCATGTACAATCATCCCCCCCCCCAGGTTTTGGGGAATGATATTTGCTTACTTAATAAGTCATAATGATAAAAATAATAGTAATAATAATAATGATAACAATTATAATATTAATAATAATAATAATTATGATGATGATAATAATAATCCTCATCATTATTGTAATTGTGTTTATTGTTATTAGCCGCATTCACACTCGTGAAAGCCAATTCAGACGGTAAAAAAAAAAGAAAATCTTACAAGTATTTTGTGGTTATCTTGTGGTTTGGAAACCACAAGATAACCACAAGATTAAACAGGCGCGGATCTACGGGGCGGCCCAAAAAACAAACAACAAAAAAAAGGGGGGAAAAAAAAGAAGAAAAAAAAGAAAAAAAAGAAAGAAAAAAGAACGCACGCTGGAGAGAAACCCTTTCAAGTGCAAATATTGTGAGAAGATATTCAACTCATCTGGTAACTTAACCAAACACATGATAACTCTGGATATAACTGTGTATTTAAATGTTACTTGATTTAAAAAGACGTTATCATGCACTGCTTTTTATGGTCTCCATTGTGTTAATAGATGCCAGGAAAACATCACTTACGGGGTTCAAATAAACACCAAAAAAAAAAAATCGGCTCGCCGCTTTGCGGCTCGTGGACTTAGCAAAAAGCTAGATCCGCCCCTGAGTCATCCCCCAGGTGTACGAACCTGTCTACGCCACTGCATACCACCCCCCCCCCCCCCCAACGGAACAAAATGTCAATTTTTCAAATTTCGGGGTTTTCAAACAGATCATACAAAAAACATACACATAAACCCCAACCCCAACCCCAACCCCCAACCCCTCCGTACGCACCGGGGTCTATCTGAACACTTTTCTGTGGGGGGGGGGGGGGGGGGGGCGTGTTGGCCCAAAAGATATTTTCTATTGGTTTCTGTGGATCCGATATTTCACTTTCCTTATTAAAACCAATATAGACACCATGGTTTCTGATGGATCGGAATTTCGACCTCTCCCCCCCCCCCATCCCAAACTGCTTCCGGCGCGCCTGACTGTAATTATACTTGTTTTAGTATATTCTTGTGATCATTTTATGCCTTTGAATGAAAACATAATTTATAGGCCTATATACTAACTTTGTAAAAATAGGACCCCAATTCTAAATAGTGCTTTTTCAGCTTTACTAATGGTCATATCCTATCAAGTTCTTCTAATTATTATTATTTTTTGTTGTCGATAGTATCATTTTACTTTTGTATTTAAGGTACTTTGAACTTAAATACTAAATCAAATCAAAATCGACCCAAATCCGCCGGAATAGAGATATATATGCCTCGTGTTATTCCTGAAAAGGAAGACTCTATTTACTCTACCTATGATAAAAGTAAACTGCCGTGTAAATCCGATCCCTATTGTGAGTTTGTTCGGGGCGAGTTGTACAAGGCCCATGGCCGGCCCGCGAATTTTTTTCCGTACTCGAGAGGGCAAATACCCCATGTGCGCATGCGCGTGGACTTGTGATTTCTCTGCTACTTCCCATACGAAATGTACATGTATTCGCATCTACTGTGCACGATTCACGTTCTACGAGTAAACGATGGCATAGTAGTCTTCAAACACAGACTCTGATTTGCCAGTTTGACAAAACAATTACGCATATATCGTGCGTAGCAATAGTACTAGTATTCAAGTCTGAGTAGTTGTATGATTCAGACATTTTAGTGCTTACAGAAATGCATCCCAAATTGAATAGCATGGTATAGTAGTCTGCAAGCACAGACGCTAATCGGACAGTTTGACAACATAGTGTCTTGAGTAGTGCTTTATATTCAAATATGTGTAGTTTTATGATTCAGACCCTACTGGTGCGTGTATTGGAAAGGCATCTCAACTTGCAGAGTGGCATTGTAGTCTGCAAGCACAGACGCTAATCTGACAGTTTGACAAAATAGTGTTATAGAGAGAGAAAGAGAGAGAGATATGGAGAGAGAGAGAGAGAGAGAGAAAGAGTGTGAGAGAGCAGTGGCACAATACATAGGCCTACCATGGGGTCTGGAATCATTAAACTACACAAACTTGCATAAAATCACTACTCATCAATACACAATATATTATTATGTCCTTGCAGACTACTATACTACACTCTACACATTGAGATGCATTTCTAACGCACGCACCAGTAGGGTCTGAATCATACATCTACGCAGACTTGAATAAAGTACTTCTCAGCACACTACTAGTATGTTGTCAAACTGTCAGATTAGCGTCTGTGCTTGCAGACTACTATACCATTCTATACAAGTTGGCGACTTGAATAAAGTACTTCTCAGCACACTACTAGTATGTTGTCAAACTGTCAGATTAGCGTCTGTGCTTGCAGACTACTATACCATTCTATACAAGTTGCAATGTATTTCCATATGCACTACTGGGTCTGAATCATACAACTACACAGACTTGAATAAGCACATCGCGACACATACGCATATTGATTTGTCAAACTGGCAAATCAGAGTCTGTGTTTGAAGACTACTATGCCATCGTTTACTCGTAGAACGCGAATCGTGCACAGTACATGCGAATACATGTACATTTCGTATGGGAAGTAGCAGAGAAATCATAAGTCCACGCGCATGCGCACATGGGATTTTTGCTCTCTCGAGTACGGAAAAAAAATTCGCGGCCGGCCCACGTCGAACGTAGAGAGCTGATCCGTCCATTTATTTGGAAAAAGCAGATAGATTTAGGCCTAGTCTAGTCTAGACTAGATCTATGTTTTAGAAATTTAGTCTCGATCTCTGCTGAGCTGAGAAGGACTTATCTGTCATCTTGTATATTTGATACTGCATGCCGTCGACTTTCATGTGTCCACAATGTAAGTTTTTTTCGCATTAATTGTTGTCCATTTGACAAGATTCTTTGCCTTGCCTGCCCCTTTGCATTTGTCTTTGTTTCGACTTGACCATCGTCAATGATCATGACCATATGTGAACATGGTGAAGCAAGCTATCCCCCTCTCTCTCTCTTGATCTTTTGATCTCTTGTATCCTTCCTGCATGCGCTAATGCACATGGGGAATGTCAACAAATGTCAGTTTTCTTAAAGAAATGATTAAAAGTTGTGCTATTGATTCTCAACATTTCTTCAAATCAAACACCTGGCACTGCACTGTACTCTGTAGATCTACATACAAAACTCAACTGATTTCACTCAAAATCAGTAGACTTTAGATCTAGTGACGATTGATGACACCTAAAAAAGCAGTAAAAAAATATGTTGAAAAGAATATAATTTAAAAATTCAAATTGTGACTGTGAGTCTTCTTCTTCTTCTTCAAGATAATCTGCCTCCTTCAATGCTGAAGATGCTTGCAAGTTACAGATGCAGTCTACTGTCAAACTTGCTGATCAGCTGCATCGGCATGATTTTGTGCATTTGTGTGTTGTGAGCTGGTGAGTGTATTGACTAGTCATGTATTCAAATGCTGCCTATTATAAACAGTAGTGCAGAACTAAAGGTCAATACGCATTAATAGTAGGGTGTCTGATCGCGCACCCGATGTTGTGTGCTAAAATTCTTCCCATAGAGATTACACGCATCCCTATGCAGCCTACGTGCATTGCGCGACCATGCAAAAAAAGTCAATTTTTTTTTTTCAAATCGAGATTCAAACCTTTATCTGTTGTGATCCTGAAGGTGAAAATCAATGAATGAGGTGTCATATGAAAGAGCAGGTGAATTCCAATATTTCCAAAGGGGCGTAGCCCCCGAAATTCTAAAAATATCTTGGTCAAAACAGCAATTTAAACATTGTGTCCTGGCTAACTCTGAGGTTTGTCACTTTTGAGATATGACGCCCCGATCGATAAGTAGTCCCAGTCCCAAGGAACAATTCTATGTGATTATATTTTCGCTAGCCCCCAGGGATCACAACTGATAACAGTTTAAAAATACCCTTCTCGCTATTTGGTGGATCAGCTAATTAGGGGGCGTGCGCTCCGCTCAGTCCAAACCATGGTTACATCGCGTAACATCTCCGCCCCACGAACGAAACCCCAAATTCAATTACACATTATAGTGACTGAAATTATGGTTGGCAATTCCCTCGATAAACCCGGAAGTGAATACACGCTATAGTCAATGGCAATATCGCGGAGACAACGTGCGTTGTCTCCGCGATATTGCCATTGACTACAACGTGTATTCACTTCCGGGTTCTACAGCGGGATTGCCAACCATACTAGTCAATGGCACATGTCGCGGAGACAGCGTAGCTCAAGCTGCAAGTCGCGGATTGGCTTAGCAGCATGCGTACCATATGCATACGCTTGCATATCGCGCGATACAGCTGTTTGGCTAAATTTAGCAAAACAACATCACTCTGCGTGGACGTCTTTTTCGTCGATTTTGACCAAAAAATGATATGAATATACCAGCGTTTTGGAGGAGCTGTAACTTTTGATAGAAACATCGGTGAGACTTGAAATTTGAAATGTATTATTCTGATAACGTTTTTTATTCAAATATCAAACAAAAATGGTGAAAAACGATCCCAAATTGAAAATTGAAAAATCGTTCAGACACCCTATTAATAGCATTGACTCCCTTGAACATACCCCCTCAAGAGTCAAGACTTCACTCTTATTCACTTTTTTTTGTTTTGAACCTCCAACACAAATATTCACATCTAATTCACCTTGCCTCGTAAAAAATAAGGTTGAGATTCACTCTTCCAAATTATATTCACCCATCTCCAAGAAAAATGGGGTGCAGTCTATGCAGATTCACCTCGCCGCTACAAAAAGGTGCAGATTCACCACATGTTCACAAAGAACTTTGCGCATTGAGCGCTCTACAGTGAGTTTAATGGAGTCAGGCTAACTCGGACCAGGAGACAACTCGGCCCAGCTGTAAACACGGTCATTTTTTGCATGTTTAGGTTTAGGGTTAGGGTTAGGGTTATAGAGTTAGGGTTAGAGTTAAGGTAAAATGACAAAAAATGACCGTTTTTGCAGCTGGGCCAAGTTGTCCCCTGGTCCGAGTTAGCCCGGATCCAGTTTAATTACGCGCTCTCATTGGCCGATCCGCTCGAGTGACTTCAAATTTAAGTGAGAGATTGCCTTTAAACAGGTGACGCACTTCACACATAACTGACGCACGCATGAAATTTGCACACACATAAAATAGAAAAATTAAAGAACATTACTGAATAAATTTTCAGTTTGTACCTTAAAGCCCCACTGTCCTACTTGTAGGTACTTGCTCCCTCTATATAGAAAACTTCCCTAATCGGTGCCTGTTGGTCCCCCATGATCCTCTATTTCTTATGTTATTTGAGAGCTGAGATGATGAGATAGCTACCTGTCAGTGACCTCCCTGTGTGGTCTAATCCCTCCTAGCCACACTAGTGTTGATAAGTTTTAAATATGACGAAAATGAGAATTGTTCAAACTTAAGAAATAGTTACGTAAGTCTTAAACTTAAAGTGAAATAATTAGCCTTTTATGGATGCTGAAAAAATAGTAACACATTTTAAAAACTGCTCCCTCCATGCACCTTCACCCCCCCCCCCCCATATGGAGCGCACTTCGCATGCTCACTACCGCCCCCACCCCCTAAATAAATTCGCTGCTACGCGGTTGCTACTAGGTTAGTTGCTACGATATCCCGCCAATAATAATTATTATCGGGTCTCCGTATCAGCTACGGCGTCTTGCCAATAATCATCTTCTTATCTCGAGTTCGGAGAAGCCAATGTTCATTCTCCGATTATTTTTAAATCATGACAGATCGTTTTAAAGTTGATACTCTAAGCAAATAAATGTCCCTTAATTTGTTACCTACGGCAAGTATATGTTATTTTTAAGTTTTTCAATTACTTAGTATATCACAAAAAATTCTGTCTACTCGAAATCCTCAATTGAAATGTCTAAAATATCCGCCTCTCTTTGCATAGAAAATCAGTCACGACGCTGGTCTACTATTTATGACCTCACGTCCGGGAGAGAGTATATTCACGTACCCGGATGTTCCATAGCAAACATGTGCAGAGTGATACGATTTTCTGCATATTTTTGTTTCAAAGGCTGAAAAGTCTAATAAATCATAATTCTATGTACAATCTTTACCTTCCCCTAGTAATAATAATAATAATTAACAACATTTGTATAGCGCTTATCACAAAATATGTCTCTAAGCGCTTAAGAAAAATAGAAAGAGAAGGAATTACAGCCAAATATTAAGTTATACATAATAGATAGTGGACAATCGAGGGGGCTGCATATGCAAATGAAAAAGGCTATTTAACAAAAAAGTAGGTTTTTAACATGGATTTGAATTTGTCTGTTGAATCTGCTTGTTTTATACATTGAGGTAAATTGTTCCAGAGTTGAGGGGATGCTGCATAAAAAGTTCGGGAACCATAAGACTGGGTATTGGTGGCAGGAACTATTAAGAGTGATTTCTTGTTTGAGCGCAGGTTGCGGGAGGGTAAGTATTCTGATATCAGCCTTTGAAGGTAGACTGGAGCTGTTTTTGTCAAACATTGGAAAGTCAGCAAGAGGATCTTAAAATCAATTCGTTCCCGGACTCTTAGCATGTGAAGCTCCCTCAACAGTGGAGTGATGGACTCACGTGAACGACGCTTTGCAATAAGTCTAGCAGCTGAATTTTGTACTCTCTGCAATTTGTTAATTTGTGCATCAGGAAGACCATACAGAAGACTGTTGCAAAAGTCAATACGAGACATGACCAGTGACTGAACAAGTCTCTGGGTGGTCTTTTTAGTAAGAAACTGACGGATGCTACCGATTTTATGCAACGCAAATGAGGCAGATCTGCATACATTGTTCACATGAGTCTTCAGAGATAGATTATTATCAAATGTGACCCCAAGGTTTCTAGCACCTGTAGAACATTCTATGTCAGTACCATCAAGACATACATCATCAATCGGACTACAAGTCCGATAATACTTCATAGTATTAATATCAATTCCCCTTTGACATATACATGCCAACGATGTGCTATTAGTCGATATTTTCACCATGTAATTTTTGTTTTGGTGTTGAAATCGGCCCAGGCACGGAGTGAACAGTAGCTGTCTACCCATGCACAGTTCATTACCATACACTACAGCGATCTCCCGATGGTTTCTTCTTCCTTTTTCCCATGTCTTTCGCCTTCCTTGGCCCTGAACATCCTTCATCTACCAATTCTGACACCGGTAGTCAGGAGCAAGTCTTTGTTAGTTGTTTTTCTTAGCTGGCAACGTCGCTTTCATTCTCTTGCAATTGCCGATAAACATATAACTAGTGCACGTACGTTCCATCACAAGCAAGCAGCACCTAGAGCAGCGGCTTGGTCTTACCTCCCGATTCTGCTCGCTCCACGAACGTTCATGCAAGAGCCGCATCACTCGCCAAAATATTATAGAGGAAGCGCGCTTGCATGATCTCGTTCAAGTTTGATATTTTACAACATAAAATGTTTAACTGGTACTGTATCCTTTTTTGAGGCAGTCACACACATCTATGATAAGTACTATCATAGTTCTAGACCTATTCGTTTTACAAAACTGCTCATGTACATCTGATGACAATATAATGCATCCGCCTATTCATAGTGCACGATTTAACTTTAATTCCTAAGCAGTAAACTCGTCTTAAATTTCTACCAAATAGGTGAGTATGAGGATATAAAAAGAAATCAGCGACTGGAAAATGTTGCTTCGTTATTCTTCATTCAAATGAAAACAGAAAATCCATCAAATATACTCCTTAACAACAACAAATCTAAGCTCTGACAGGATAGCATTTACGTAGGGATATCACTGCCATTCACTCTCACTGAGCCCATGACTCCCGTTCGTGACGTCACGGATAGAGGCCCGACTCTACGTGCACTTCCGGGTTTCAGACTTAGATATTTTGGTAGAGTTTACTCGAATAAATTCATTATTCTAAACTTGTTTTGTCGGGTGGACACCATTTGGTGTTATTATGGGGGTTAAAAGCTTTCTATTTATGTAATTATCTCAGTATTTGGGATTGTCTTAGAGTATCAACTTTAATTGTGTTCCGACCAGTGGCGTACGCAGGATTTTTTCAAGGGGGGGGGGGGGGGGGGTTAACATTTTGAAATCGGGGTGTGGGAAGTGGGGGGGGGGGGTCTCGTAATTTTTCTTCGTAAGGGGGGGGGGAGGTCACCTTTTTTTGCTTTTTTTGGTCAGCCATGGGCATAATATTAAAATATATTTAAAAATAAAAAATAAAAAAAATCTCAAAGGGGGGGGGGGGGTTTCCCTCACAACTACAGACATTAAAATTCCAAGGGGGGGGGGGGGGTTAACCCACCAAACAACCCCCCCCCCCCCCCCCCTGCGTACGCGCCTGGTTCCGACCATTGTACCGAATGGTCATAGGTTTCGTACTGCGCAAAGATACAATCAGTTTAATTTTGGCCATTACAAGAAGTGGGTTATTGATGTAGACAAATGCTCATGTACCCTTTACAGCTCATTCTATGTATGTTATTACCAAAGAAGAAAAAAAATGCCAGTCAGTCTCTCAATAGTGTCTGACAGCGAAGTCGAGCAAGTATAGCCTTCCATAATTTGAATATTATCTAGGACACTGCTTTAACTGCACCGTTCAAATTCGACAGGACAAACATGACATATTCATAAATCCTGCAAAGTTCTTCAGAATTCGATGTTGGCGGCAAAAGGACATAGTATCTTTAAGGGTCTTTTCCCCGGATTTCCTTCATCGAAATTGAGATCCGTGTTGAAATTCTTGTAGCCATATTCTGTTACTGTCATTGGATGGCGTCGTCTTCTTTCACAGTTTAAAAAACGGCTGCAAGAATTTCAACATGGAGCTCAATTTCGATGAAGAAAATCCGGAAAAAAGACCCTTAAACGCATCATACAGTCACAAGAGTGATGGACCGTGGCAAAGACTACCGGTATATATTTTTTAGCCGATAGTATAGAAATAATAAATTTTTGCTCTTCATGGTTTGGTGAAACGGTTTATCAACTTCCTGACATCTCCGTAGGTCGCCGACAAAGATATGACTGTCTTGGAGTTGGTTTTATGGAACAACCCCTAGGAATCCGAGGGTCAATCCTAATTATTGAATTGTCCCAGACTACATGGCCTCTATAACTTTATGTCTATTTTCCTCCAAGATTCTGTTTTAATGTATTGTTAACCTCTTTCACAGAATCATGGCAGACAAGAAGACCAGTCTGGAAGTGATCAAGAGAGAGATCAAAGAGGAACCTCAGTCATCAGAGGAACCATACAAGACCTACATCGTGAAGGAAGAAGACTTGGAAGATGACTGGACAGAGAATGATGCCAAAGAGGTATCGGAAGAGCCACAATCACCAGACACAGCTGAAAAGTGTTTGGTTGAGGAAGACCACTTGAAAGGAGGTCAGCAAGGAGAAGAAATTCAGAGACGATTTCATACTGATTCCGTGCAGGAAGCAGATTCAGAAGATGGTTGGACAGAGGATGATGATGCTAAGGAGATGGAGGCCCAACAATCAAAAGAAGCTGACCACCAGACTTTGACATACTTTATAAAGGAAGAACCTGTGGATAGTGACAGTGCAGATGATAATGAAGGGACTGCTCTGCAGGCAACATCACCGTCATGTAGCAAACAAGGTTTGTATCGACGACCATTCAGACCACCTTGGTATTAAAAGAAAGATGAAACAAAATCATATGAGTGCACTTTACATTTCTGTATCTCAATATCAGTGATTAAATGCATAGGGATGAAAGGGGATACATTAATGTATGTTGCTACATGTACTTGTATGCTTTTTACCCCGCTCCACTTGTACTCTTTTTTTGTGAAATTGTTTTCAATGTTTACATTTGAATGTATACTTTTGAATTGAATAAAAGGGGAACACCAGTACCATGTTGTAGTTGTCTGCACGTACAGATAGCTTACTTGAGAAGCTTCGATTTTAAATCAAAGATTCATATTTCATCCTGCTCTTTGTGCTCAGGTGGGGATTCAAGTTTGCAGAGCTCCTATCAAAGTATGAGAAACACTCAGGAAATGTCAAATGATGGACCATGTGACGGTGCGAGAGGTCCGAGTCTTCCAGAGGATTTCCCATTAGAAGCTGGCAGAGAAACTCAATCTGATTCATCTGAAAGAGAGAGTTGCCCAAGTGAGTATGACTCTTGTCTCATACCAAGCCAAGTGGCTTATTTGCATGAAAAACAAGCAGCTGACGGAGAGACACCGGATGCTACCACATCATATCATAAACATGGAGGAATGGATAAAAATAGGAATGAAGACATCACGATGGAATTTGATGAGACGATCAATCAGTCTTCCCAGCTTCGTGCAACAGGAAGCGATCGTAATGATCCTAGCTGCAGCCTAGCTAAAGAAAAACCCTTTCTCTGTTGTGTTTGTAGCAAAGGATTTACCGTCAGGTCTAGTTTGTCTAGACACATGACAATCCATGGAGGAGAAAAGCCCCATGAGTGTATGTTTTGCACCATGAGATTTATGTACATTTACAGTCTAAAGGAACACCTGAGAATCCATACGGGAGAAAAGCCTTATCGGTGTACAGTTTGTGACAAAGGCTTTCGTGCAAGTCGTAATCTCGCCCTACATATGAAAGTTCATATGGGAAAAAACAGATTTTAGTGTAAATTTTGTAATAAGAAATATACCTGGAGTAATGGTCTCCAAGAGCACATGAGAACCCATACAGGCGAAAAGCCACATCAGTGTAAGCTTTGTGATAAGAAATATAGCCAGAACTCTAGCCTGGGTGTGCATATGAGAACCCATACAGGCAAAGAGCCATATCAGTGTAAGAACTGCGATGTGAGTTTTAGTCGTGTTGAAACACTCTCAAGACACATAGGTACCCATACAGGAAAAGAGCCTTTTGAGTGTTATTTTAAAAAAAAACGTTTTCCCAAAACTGTCACCTTTCAATGCACTTAAAAATCCACACAGGAGAAAGGCCCTTCAAATGTTCTGTATGTAACAAAACCTTTTCCGAACGGGATTATCTGACAGATCATCAAAAAACTCACACAGGAGAAAAGTGATATTTGTGTCCCGTCTGTGGCAAAAGCTTTTCCCGCAATGCTTCTCTTACACATCATATGACAATTCACACTGGAGAAAAACCCTTTACCTGCTCCGTCTGTGACAAGAGCTTCAGGGAAAAAAGTACCCGTAAGAAGCATATGAAAACCCACACTTGACAATTGATAACTGAATTCTCTCATGTCCATAGACTTAATACAGGATCCTCCCGGTTCCTGTAGGCAATGGGTTCATCCACCTTTTCTCCTGCAGGCAATAGGTTTAAAGGTACTATGTCGCATTTGCAGGCAAAACAAATGAAAAGGTTAAATTCCAACGGCATTTGAAAGCTAACACTAATTTAGAACTTCATATTTTGAAACTGCATAGCCCGGGGGGGGGGGGGGGGGGGGGGGGGGGGGGGGGGGGCTTCTAAGGCCCCCCCCCCCCCCCTATGATCTCGGCCGTTAAAACGATCTATTGCTGCAAAAATTTGCATGCATGTCAAGTGAAGTGTATAGAATACTATGGTAATTTCATTTTTTTGAAAAAATCACTCATTTGCATAATTATGGTGATTTATGCAAATATGGTAATAACATTCACATTTGTATCCATAACTCATATATTCTTCATATTTAAACATTAATTTTCACTACACATATTATTTAGACCATTTGGGATAATAATACAGTCAACAAAATTAGAAGAGCCAGGTTATTCCTTATGTTATCTATTGTTTTGATAATTTCTTATGTATTTCTTTGTTTTTTTAACTTATGTATTTATTTTTGTTGTTGTTTTATTTCATTTCCAACTGTAATTCAACTATTTTGACCCCAAAATAAACACCTAAACTATAAACAAGACCAAATAACCAATGATTTATCTCTTTATTTGAAAAATGAGATTTCCATATGTTTTGTACACATATCACAAAAATGAGCGATTTTTGGGCTGACATGCAAAGACAAAAGGCAAGTGACTTTTTAATGGTAGGTCCGATTTTCGAAAAATTTCTTTCAAAAAATGGGCAAGACTCGAAAGAAAAAAGTCACAAAATTTCAGTGCAAGATTTTTTTGCGTTAAAAAATTATCACAAAAAATGTCGAGGGGGGGGCTTCTAAAGGCCCCCCCCCCCCCCTCCCCCGGGCTAATACAGAATCCACCCAATTCCTGTAGGCAATGGGATTAAATTCATGACCAGAGTTGGAGATAAGCTTAAGAGTGCATCGAAAAACTGTCCCCACCTTAGCTCAGTGAGGCCATTAGGAAAAATGAACATTGTTTCTCACAGCTACATGTACACTGTATTATTGTACAAATCAGGTGGATATCAATTTATGTCAACTTTACATTTCATGTGGGAAAGGGGCTTCAGAGTGTAAACTTATCTAAAATTCATATCTAAAAGTTGAAATACTGACTCCCCAGCGTGGGACTTTCAAGAGTTCTGTGGAGTTCTCAACTTCTCATAATCATACACGCCTTACTGTGGCAAATTCCATCACTCTTGCTACATGGGGGAGAAGATAAACTCTCACATTCATTAACTAGTGTGGTTATGTTTGTCATGTGTCCTTTAAGTGTACCACTTAGGCGAAAGCTTTTGTGACACACTGAACACCCATACAGCTTTTCTATGGTATGGGTCCTCGTGTGCACTACTATGGCTGTTGATGGTAAAAGATGTGGTTTTATTTCACTCTTTGTGTAAACCCTTTGTTACACACAGACAGTGAAACAAAAAAAGGGTACTGGTAGGCATGTAGTGCATCAAAAACCTCTAAAATATCCCAAATCAATGAAGAGGTGAAAAAGACATCTTTTTCACACAAAGCTACATGTAATTTGAGTAGGGGTGTCATGGGCACACATGTATGTCTCACCAGACTGAGGATCACATGGCTTGAGTCCCCCCCCCCCCATGTTATTAATGTCGTATAATTGGCAAGACATTCCTACTTTCCACCTAGGTGTAGTAAGTGGGTACCGTACCTGGTAGGAGTTTCAACGAAAGCTTTGAGCACCTCTTAAGGCAGCTGAGCTGGGATAAAGCCAGGTTATCTATTTCAATCATCAAAAACAAAAATAGAAATCAAAGTTTGTTTTGTACTTGTGGTGTATTACTACTAATTATTATGGATGGTCAGCAGCTATTTGCATTCGAACCGGTGTATACCATTCAGGAAATGAGAATAGCTTGAGGCTTGGTCCCAAGCCCTGCGAATTGCAGGTATATATATATCCTCCCATAGTCAACTTTGGCAAATTGGTCACTGTAAAGGCCATGGTACTGGCGGAGTACAGCGCAAATACGTCATAATGGCAGCTCCCTTCTGAACTTATAGCAGACGCTAACCATCTTTTTATTTTGGGAACGTTAGTGAATACGGTATACATATCCTACGAACCTGATTGTTGTATGAAAATGTGAGTTTAAAGGTGAATTTGGAAGAAAGTAGTGAAAATATGCATGTTTGCTATTGTTGCAATGCTTATGACATAAGGAATACAAATATATTGATTGACAGAAATTTGCATGTGTTGTTAAATTATTATTAGACTTGGAAAGATCAAAAGTGTAAGCAGAGGAACCAGGAAGCGTTGATATTCTCCTTCGTGACGTAGTATATGTGACGTAGTTCCGTGGACTGTTCCTAAACCCGGAAGTACAACGTATTATTTCAATGTAAAAACGTACACAAACATGGGTAATTTTGTTAGTAGATTTTGCAATTTTTGTGATATTTAATGAAGTGTTTTATCGAATTTACAATCAAGAAATAAACATTCTTTCAATTATATAAGCATTGGTTACTTCCCGATGTTTGGTTTCCTTGAAATATTGACGTTTGGTACTGTAAAATTGATCGTCTTGCAGATCCTGACACACCGGCTTCGCCTATGTTTTGTTTTGATAATTAGCGTAACTTGAATTTCGCGGCACGGGGAGAACTCGCGATAGCTCAGCTCAGCCGTTCGTAGTGCAGTGTTCACCGCAGTGGGTGAACACTGCACTACGAACGGCTGAGCTGAGCTGAGCTGCAAATTGCAGCGTAACATTTTTTGGAGATAAAGTTGTTTTTCTCGGGTTATAAATTAGCTGAAACGTCTGTCATTCGAACAAATTAAGTATTATTACTCGGCTTGTAATTACTACTGGTCTAGATGAAATGTCTCAGTGCTGATCAAAAAAAAAAACTCGGCAAAGAGACGGCGCGGTAGTGCAGTACTTTCTCTTCGCCATGCATGGTGAATCGACGATATACAACAGGGAAGAATCGTCGGGGTAGGACGAAGAATCTCCCCCTTTTCCCCATCGAAGACTAATTCTTCAAATTATAATTTCAACTGGCCAGCCAGATGCTCAGAGAAGTCGAGCAACCTAGTAAAGTCAAAATTGTAATTACTCCCTTCGCATATTTTGAGACTAATGTCGCCCCACCCGCTGCATGTTTGAATGTTTCTCTATGCACCGGCGAAGCTCGGCGTCGGAGCTTCCTGGAGTAGGCCTAGCTGGCAGCTTGAACTTCCGCATCACGATTCGATCAGCGTTACATTTTCGTCGTCTTTAATTCGCCCAATTCACTATCATCTTCACTTATATACCATCATCTCTGCTACTAACTTCTTCTTCATCATACTCAAAGATCATTTCGAGTTCATCTGAGCTGTTTTCTGTCATTTTTACTGATGATTAATATCCCGATATAACGTCTATACTTTCACTCTGATATGTACACTGCAGTGCTATCTGATTGCGAATAGAATGCGCGCGGTGACCGTGTTGTGAATAGTCCACGGAATGACGTCACATGCTCAAATCTCCTAATGGTATCGTAGACGAAATTCTCTCAGAAAAACTTGATTCTCGTAACTTCATTCCATGATATCTCCTTCCCCTTATGTTTATTGACAATGAACTTAAAAACAAAAATGAAGAACTGAAAATAACCTTTCTAACGATACCTAATTCAATATGAATGGAATTCACCTTTAAATGTCCTCTACATAATGACATAGGTTACAATGAACTGAGTGAAGGGTTTCATTCTCCTTTAAGGTTTGACAACTTCAAGGTCCCCAAAACTGGCAATTGATAACATAATTATTTTGGCACTAGCAGAATACTAAGGAAAAACACAGGTGTTGGGAATATTAAATCAATCATATTCTCAAGGGTTTTCCTGGTATCTCAGAGAATAACATTGCTGTGGCTAATCTCATTGCTCCTCCTACAAAGGCAAGAAATTGCCCCCTCGCATACATAATACTATACTTGTGAACAGGGCTGTATGGAAAAAGGTTTCCACAGAAAGGTTTAAAGCCCATCTGTAATAGTTTACAGGAGGGATTAGACGACCCTGAAAGGTCACTGACGGGTGGTTATCTCATCACATCAGCTCTCACTTAACATATACAAAAAAGAGGATCATAGGGGACCAATGGTCACGGATTAGGCATTGTGTGTTACATGTACATGTATATAGAGGGTGCAAGTAGCTGAATGTAGTGCAGTGGGGCTTTAATAGCCTTCTTGAGGTACATGTAATAGGAGCACAGTTTACATACATGCATTTTAGGTATGTGGCTGTGATAGAAACATGTCTGAAAGGGCGCCATTGTTTTCAAAATCAAGTTTACATTTGAACGTTAAATGTTTCCATTAAAAAAAAAAAGTGAACACCAATACCCTGTTATAGTTGTCTGCATGTACAGATAGCTTACTTGAGAAGCTTCCATTTCAAATCAAAGATACATATTTCATCCTGCTCTTTGTGCTCAGGTGGGGATTCAAGTTTGCAGAGCTCCTATCAAAGTATGAGAAACACTCAGGAAATGTCAGGTGATAGATCATGTGACGGTGCAAGACATCTTCCAGAGGATTTCCCATTACAAGATTACTTAGGAACTCAATCCGATTCATCTGAAAGAGAGAGTTACACAAGTGAGAATGACTCTTATCTCATACCAAGCCAAGTGGCTTATTTTCATGAAAAACGAGCAGCTGACAGAGAGACACCGGATGCTACCACGTCATCGCATAAACCTGGAGGAATGGATATACATGTAGATAGGAATGAAGACATCACAATGGAATATGATGAGATGATCAATCAGTCTTCCCAGCTTCATGCAACAGGAAGCAATCAAAATGATCCTAGCTGCAGCCTAACTGAAGAAAAACGCTTTCTCTGTCATGTTTGTAGCAAAGGTTTTTACTTCAAGTCTAGGTTGTCTAGGCACATGATAATCCATGGAAGAGAAAAGGCCCCAAGCAAGAAGCCACATCAGTGTATGGTCTGTGATTTGAAATTTAGTCGTGTTGATGAGTTCTCAAGACATATCAGATCCCATACAGGATCCTATACAGGAGAAATGCCTTACAAGTGTTCTTTTTGTCAAAAATCACTTTCCACCAGTGGTCACCTTTCAAGGCACATAAAAGTCCACACAGGAGAAAAGCCTTACGAGTGCTCTTTTTGTAAAAAAACATTTTCCCAAACCCATCACCTTTCAAGGCACATAAAAATCCACACAGGAGAAAGGCCCTTCGAGTGTTCCGTCTGTGGCAAAACCTTTTCCGAACGGGGTTATCTGACAGAACATCAGAAAGTTCACTCAGAGGAAAGGTCATATGTTTGTTCCATTTGTGAGAAAAGGTTCACTAGTAACAGTTATTGCAAACGACACATGAGGATCCATACGGGAGAAAAACCCTTTCCATGCTCCATCTGTGACAAAAGCTTTCGGGAAAAGAGTACCCATACGAAGCATATGACAACTCACAGTGGAGAAAAGCCTCATGTATGTTTGATTTGTAACAAAGCATTTTCCCAAAGAAGAACTCTTTTAAGACATAAAACGATACACACCAAAGAAACTAATATAGAAAAATCCTAATGATGTAACATTTGAAACAATGGGTTTTGTTATGAGAAGAGCCTGCTATTGCATATGAAAAGCCACATAGGAGAAATGCCTCATAAAGGATTGGTTTATAACAGAGGGTTCAGCAGTAACTCCTTTCTTGTTAAAGGCGTATAAGAAGCCACACGGGTGAAAAGCCCTATGGGTGTTCTGTCTGTGGCTTGTTTGGTTCCATCTGGTCTTTGTATCAGGTCAGGTTGTCAGGTTACATGAACTATCATGAAAACATGCCCCCATATTCATGAAAGGTCAGGTGCATCACGTCGGGTTACACAAACTTTTGTGTAAAAATGCCAAATAATCATGACAAGGCAACTAAATTGAATACTAATAATCAATTTTTTTCAAGATTGTTCTTGAGATATGGAAATCTTTTTACATCTCCATAAGTGGAAATATGCCTGTACAATTAGACAATGAAGACGTGTCAACTGCTAGCCTTTTGACAAACTCCTGTGAATATTATCTCGTAAGCTTTGGGTCGAGATGAGATTTTTTCGAAGATTTGCTGTAGGTTTTTCAGAAAACCCCTGGTAAACTGGAACGATAAAACGAGTGTCTTTCTCAAACATTACACCCGACTCTTCGGGACTTAGGGATAGATTATTCACAATAGTTTGTGTAACCCAACAACCCTACACGAAGACCCTATGGAACAAAGTGAGCCTACTATTTAAAACAAAAGATTTCCTGTGAATATATCCATAAAATGCACATACATGTACATGTCCCACGCAGGAGATAAGCCGTATGAGTGTTTGTTTTATATGGGTGGCAGTCCTCGAACTACTAATGATAATACTTTATACACTATTCGTGTATAGCGCATAACACATTACATACGCATGTCCCTATAGTGCGCTTGGTAAGAAAAAAGCTACACAGAAAGCAAAGAAAAACAGGTTACTGAGTTCCTTTTATCCGTTTAGGATTTGGAATATAAGTGTTTTTAGGTCAGACTGAAACTTTAAAACATTAAACTGGGGCAGCATGTGCAAATGAAAGTTCACCATCAGATTTTGTCTACGTTTCTGAAGTTTTTTGCCCTTATATATATATAAGGATTTCAACATCGAGTGTTTCTAAGGAGTCATTTAAATAATGCCTTACTATTATACTGTCCAACACTGATTGTTACAAGGGCAAAAAAGAGTACCAATGAAAGGCCATATTCTGATATTTGGAGGAGTACGGTAAGCCACTTTGTAGATGGTATCTGTGCATAGGCAGAGGAAGGTCATTTGTTAAAATAAATTTGTAAAAATAAAACTGTAAAAGCCATCAATAGGAATGCTGGATACATGATATGTTTGTGGAATGTATCGTCGCTGGGGTGACAAAACCTCGTATCTCAATTTTTTTAGCATAATTTTGTACCTAATGGCCTACGACACCACCTGATAAATCCATGGAACGCCTCCTGTCTTGGTTTTTTCACAAATTCCACACAAAGGATGGTGTCACAGCACTAAATCTGTTGAGACAGGAAAGGTTTTTTCACTCTCCTGAAAATTCATGATTTTTGAGAAACAAGGTTTTGTCACCCCACCGACGATATGTAATCTATGCACTGACAGCCACATGTAGTACATTCTATGATACACAGGTGGAAGTTTCCTTTTCAAGATGGCAAACAAAATGTATTCATGTAGCACCTCCATCCCTTTTGCAGTAGCTAAATATTCTACAAACCTCTCCATGTTTGAAAGATCTGTCAATATATTGGGGACATTTGTTCATGATCTATTTCCAAAGTGGTCTATTGATTTCTAAATTATGCCAAAGTGATATTTAGCAAGGTTAACTAAGAAAATCAAATGTAGCTTGCAATATTGAATAGTTAATTATAAAATGGTGCTAATTTTGTGTGCTAGATTTGTATCACCTACAGGTACCCTATGTCAAGATTGCCAACCTTATATTTACTTGTTATTGTGGAGATGTGGTGGTCTAGTGGATATGTCACTGGACTGTAGATCATATGGTTTTGCAGCTCAAGTCCCGCCGTTTCATGAATGTTCTTTGGCAAGACAATCTAATTTTCTTCCTCCACTTACGTTCCGTCAGAAAGTTAATTTATATTCTATATCTACCTTAATACAAAATAAATGACAAGTATGAAACAGGATATTGGTGAACAGATTGGTACGGAGCAGTACTGGCTCTTGACTCTTCTTTATTTTTGTTTACACTTCTTCTTTTTACAAATTCTTCTTTCAATTTGATGGATAATAACACGACGTGTAATATAGACAGTAAACATGAGACACGTTTAAATATGTAGAACCAGGTAGGCTGTATTTAGGCGCCTACGGAAAGCATTACATGCGCACGAAATATATACATCAATTTTGTTAGGTGGAAGCTAATCGTGCGATTTATCTATATTTATTTATTTATGTATTTAGTTTTAAGGATAAACCTAGCGAAAATGGAAAACAAGGCGTCCAGTGCCTAGCTAGTGTTGGACACTAGTTTACGGAGGCCACGAACAACCCCCAATGTATTTGTTATTTTTTGGAGGAAACGTGGTTGCGACCAAGGGAACTGAACGAGGGCGCACTCCCTGTTCCTTGTTTATGAAAAAACCGTGCACCTACAATTATTTTTGGATAAGAGTTTTGTAGGTGTCATGTAAACATACGTGTAAAATAGCGAAATTGTTGGCAGTATACTACGAATATACGAGCTAGATAGTCAAATACGAACAATAGTGATTCAAATTCCGAGGCTCTGTGAAGGTATGAGGTCAGACTTGGCGTCGGGTTGTAAATAAGCGTTCCTGGCCTTTGTCGACTTCCATCGTCCGTGCCTCGAAATCAGAAAAGGTGAGACATTGGCGTTTAAGGCTGCAGTTGCCCCTCCTGACCTCATGCTGTGGAGACCGTAAGCTGAGATGTCAGTTACAAACGGCTTGATGGCGTCTAGCACTATTTCACGGGTACGGGTATAACTGAGAGGGTGAACGGTAGGAGTTAAACCTTTGGTAGATGAGCATAGTCTACGAAGGACAGGTAGAAGCGAGCCCGGAGGATCTCGGAGGGCTGCAAGATATCTCTCAGCTACACGAACTGGACATGATTGCTTGAATGATCTAGCGATAACGACATCAGACCCCTGTCTAAATTGGTCTGTTTTTGAGCTCGCGAGATGAATGACGAGACGATCAGATGTGAATGTGAGGTCGTTATTGGAAATATTTTTCAGATCATCAAATCTCAAGAAACCAGCATAAGAAATGAAGCACGCAAACAAAACCCGTAGATCTGCTAGAGAAGCATGGTCATGCCCGTATTTCTCGTAGATCTTCATCAGAATATCCGGGGTGATCGGATGCTTTCTTAGTGTCGGTGAAGATGTGGCGCGTTTGAAACCTTGCAGGGCGAGCTTGACCATTGGGTTATCGGTAGGAGAATGCAGACCTGCTAAGTTGTGGACCCACTTTATAGCTGCTGTCGCAGAGTCGGCAAGCGACTTCATGCCGGTTGTAGCCAAATGTGATATGTACAGAGATAAATGGAAGGATTGCACCGGGAAAACCGACACACCTTTTTTAGACGTGGCCCAATCCTCCCATCTTTTCCAAGAATGAAGGTATTGCTTGGTGGTTGAAGATGCCTTGGCAGTCATCAGGAGTGAAGGAAGATCATAGAGTGCCAAGGCTTGTAATGATGGATCCTGGAGTGGCGAGGACAGCTTGCTCCATTCTTCTGCCAAATGGAAGATATAAAAAAGAAACCAAACAGCAAAAACCGACAAAAATAGCGTGGTCGCATAAAAGGGCGACAAGTTTTGACGATCATGATCATGACACAAATAATGATCGGCGTAAATAAATGCTATGCATTTGCTTCTTTAATATGATATATGTAATAGTTTTAAAAGGGAAGTTATTTTGGGATGGGAGGGTAACAGAGCTCTGACTGCATAACCGAGAATGAGCGTGTAAGCTCGAATCTCGAATAACGAGAATGCATATAACAAAAGATTACATAATGCAGCTGTTCGCGAAGGTATGCGTTCGATAACGAACATAAATTCCACTTTTAATACACACGACCCAGATTCCTTGAAACGCAATAGTTCATTAATGGCAGCCATGCTAAAGCCAGCGTAATAATATTTGAGCATTATGATTGTCAAGTCTGACAGACATTAGCACTATAACCCACCTTTATAAGTATTATTAATATTATGACTATAATTGTTATTGTTACTATTATTTTGGTAATAATCATGAACATTTCCTGTATGATTATTATCATTATTATAATTATTACAATTATCACTATGATAATAATAATTATTGTAATTAATATTATCATGTTTTCTAGAAAAGTAAGCTGTAAAATGCTTAAATTGCCAACACATTGAGAGGTTCTAAATCATTACACGGTTATTCACAGCCTTAGTTCATCCACTCAGTCCCTGTAGACAATGGGTTCATCCATCCAGTTCCTGTAGGCAAAGGGTTCATCCATCCAGTTCCTGTAGGCAAAGGGTTCATTCACCCAGTTCCTGTAGGCAATGGGTTCATCCATCCAGTTCCTGTAGGCAAAGGGTTCATTCACCCAGTTCCTGTAGGCAATAGGTTCATCTACCCAGTTCTTGTATGCAATGGGTTCATTCACCCAGTTCCTGCAGGCAATGGGTTCATTCACCCAGTTCCTGCAGGCAATGGGTTCATCCACCCAGTTCCTGCAGGCAATGGGTTCATCCATCCAGTTCCTGTAGGCAATAGGTTCATCTACCCAGTTCTTGTATGCAATGGGTTCATTCACCCAGTTCCTGCAGGCAATGGGTTCATTCACCCAGTTCCTGCAGGCAATGGGTTCATCCACCCAGTTCCTGCAGGCAATGGGTTCATCTACCCAGTTCTTGTATGCAATGGGTTCATCCACCCAATTCGCTAAAGCTTTCGTCAAAGTCGTTAACTTATAGGAAATTTGAAAAAACTACACTGGTTCCCCCATGTAGCAGGAGGGATGAAATTTGCCACAGTAAGGTGTGTATGAGTATGAGAATTCCACAGAACTTTTGAAAGTCCCACATTTGGGAATCAGTATTTCAAATTTTAGATAGGAATTTTAGATAAGTTTACACTCCGAAGCCCCTTGCCCACATGAAATGTTAAGTTGCCGTAAATTGATATGCACCTGATGTGTAAATGAAAGGCCAGCTGCAAATGGCAATGTTTTGTGGGTAAACAATAATACAGTGTACATGTAGCTGTGAGAAACAATGTTCATTTTTCCTACTTGCCTCACTGAGTGTAGATAAGATACAGTTTTGTGATGCACTCTTAAGCTTATCTCATACTTTGGTCATGGCTTTGATACTATACTTGTGAACAGAAATGGTTAACATTCTTGAGTTAATAGGAGCACAGTATATAATACCTGTATGTGTTTTGGGGTATGTGGCTGTGATAGAAACACATCTCAGGTACCCATTTTTTCCATGAAATTGTTCTCAATGTTTACATTGAATGTATACTTTTGAATTTAATAAAAGGTGAACACCAGTACCCTGTTGTAGTTGTCTGCATGTACAGGTAGCTTACTTGAGAAGGTTTCATTTAAAATCTAAGATACATATTTCATCCTGCTCTTTGTGCTCAGGTGGGGATTCAAGTTTGCAGAGCTCCTATCAAATTATGAGAAACACTCAGGAAATGTCAGGTGATAGATCACGTGATGGCGCAAGACATCTTCCAGAGGATTTCCCGTTACAAGATTACTTAGGAACTCAATCTGATTCATCTGAAAGAGAGAGTTGCACAAGTGAGAATGACTCTTATCTCATACCAAGCCAAGTGGCTTATTTTCATGAAAAACGGGCAGCTGACAGAGAGACACCGGATGCTACCACGTCATCTCATGAACCTGGAAGAATGGATATAGATAGGAATGCAGACATCACGATGGAATATAATGAGATGAACAATCAGTCTTCCCAGCTTCATGCAACAGGAAGCGATCAAAATGATCCTAGCTGCAGCCTAACTGAAGAAAAACGCTTTCTTTGTCATGTTTGTAGCAAGGGTTTTTACTTCAAGTGTAGGTTGTCTAGGCACATGGAAATCCATGGAATAGAAAAGGCCCCAAGCAAGAAGTCACATCAGTGTATGGTCTGTGATTTGAGATTTAGTCGTGTTGATGAGTTCTTAAGACATATAAGATCCCATACAGGATCCTATACAGGAGAAATGCCTTACAAGTGTTCTTTTTGTCAAAAATCATTTTCCTCCAGCGGTCACCTTTCAAGGCACAAAAGATCCCACACAGGAGAAAGGCCTTACGAGTGTTCTTTTTGTAAAAAAACATTTTCCCAAACCCATCACCTTTCAAGGCACATAAAAATCCACACAGGTGAAAAGCCCTTCAAGTGTTCAGTATGTAGCAAAACCTTTTCCGAACGGGGTTATCTGACAGATCATCAGAAAATTCACTCAGATGAAAAGCCATATTTGTGTCCTGTCTGTGACAAAAGCTTTCGAGAAAAGAGTACCATTACAGATCATATGAGAATTCACACAGGAGAAAAGCCATATTTTTGTTCCATTTGTGAGAAAAGGTTCACTAGTAACAGTTATTGCAAACGACACATGAAGATCCATACGGGAGAAAAAAACCTTTCCATGCTCCATCTGTGACAAAAGCTTTCGAGAAAAGAGTACCACTACAAAGCATATGACAACTCACAGTGGAGAAAAGTATTATGTATGTTTGATTTGTAACAAAGCATTTTCCCAAAGAAGAACTCTTTTAAGACATAAAACGATACACACCAAAGAAACTTTATATGGAAAAGTCCTAATGATGTAACGTTTGTAACAAGGGGTTTTGCTATGAGAAGAGCCTGCTATTGCATATGTTCAAGTTCAATTTATTTCTCCACAAATGCAAAACTTAGGGAGCTACATAAAATGAAATACATACATACAATACAATAATAGAACATGTACATTATATATAAAATGACTCCAGTTGGAGCAATGTATGTTTTAAAAAGAAAAAATTCAGCAAATGTGGAAGAGGAAGTCAAAAATCAAAAATGATTTGTCAAGAACTACCCCCAGTAATACAAAAAAAAATTATACAATTAAAACTTAAAAGTAAATATAAGGTAAAATGATGAGGTAGTACCAATACAGGAGAAAGAAGAGGGAGAAAAATATCAAAGACAGGGGGGGAGGGGGTGCATCTACCTACATGTATATGTGAATGTTGTGAAAGATGGGTTACATAGGAGAAATGCCTCATAAACGATTGGTTTGTAACAGTGGGTTCAGCAGTAACTCTTTTCTTGTAAGGCATATAAGAAGCCACACGGGTGAAAGGCCATTTGAGTGTTCTGTATGTACCAAAACCTTTTCCGAATGGGGTTATCTGACAGAACATCAGAAAGTTCACACAGGAGAAAAGCCACATTTTTGTTTTGTTTGTGAGAAAAGGTTCACTAGCAGCAGTACTTGCAAACGACACATGAGGATCCATACGGGAGAAAAACCCTTTCCGTGCTTCGTCTGTAACAAAATTTTTAGGGAAAAGAGTACCTGTACTAAGCATATGAAAACCCACACTTGACATTTGATTACTGCATTCTCTCGAGCCCATAGACTTTAATAATAATAATAATACATATGATTTATAAGGCGCCAAATCCACTTGACAGTCAAATGCTCAAGGCGCAGCTTGTGCAAAAGATGAAATACGTACATGATACATTTATACAAAGTGCGATAGGAAAGGTACAGACATGAAAGGTAATGGTGATCAATTATAAGCTAAATTAAACAGATATTTCTTAAGATTGTTTTTTAACACTTCAGCAGAACTGCTATTCTTAACCCATTGAGGGAGAGTATTCCATAACGAAGGCCCAGCATGAGCGAAGGTTCGCTCCCCCCACTTTGTTTTAACCCTAGGAGTAACAAGTAAGCCAGAGTTTTGAGAACGTATTTGTCTAGAAGGAAAGTAATGCTTAATCAAGCCGATGTTATACTGCGGAGCAGAGCCATGTATACAGTGAAATAATAGCAAAATAATCTTGAAAACAACACGTTTTTCTACGGGCAACCAATGGAGTGATTTGAGGACTGGTGTGATGTGACTGTACTTGTTGGACAGGGTCACGACACGAGCAGCAGCATTCTGTAATCTTTGTAATTTTGCGAGTAGGATGTGAGGCGAACTAAACAAAAGGCCATTACCAAAATCCAAGCGAGAAGAAATCAAAGCATGAGTAATTTTCTCAGTGGCACCACGGTTAAGATATTTACGAATAAAACCCAAATTGCATAACTGATAACGTACTGATTTTGAGACATATTGAATTTAAGTAGACATTTTCATGTTTGGGTCGAGAAACACACCAAGGTTGCGACATACATTAGATAGGGTAATTTCATGTCCAGCAAGAGTAATTGAAGTGATGAAAGAAATCTTCTCTAACTGAGTCTCAGAACCATACATTATAAATTCGCATTTGGCGAGATTTAATTTCAGTGAATGTGAGTTTAACCAATTATGAACATCTTGTACACAAGTCTCAATGTTATGGATAGCGCTGGCTGCATTGCTCTGATTGGGTTTGAAAGAAGTATATATTTGAATATCATCAGCATAAACATGATAAGAGAGAGAATGGTGATGAAAAATACTCTTCAAACCCGTTAAATATAACGAAAAAAGTGTGGATCCACCCGATTCCTGCTGGCGATTGGTTCATCCACCCAGTTCCTGTAGGCAATTGGTTCATCCACCCAGTTCCTGTAGGCAATAGGTTCATCCATCTAGTTCCTGTAGGCAATAGGTTCATCCATCCAGTTCCTGTAGGCAATAGGTTCATCCATCCAGTTCTTGCAGGCAATGGGTTCATCCAACTAGTTCCTGTTGGCAATGGGTTTAAGTATGCAAGGGGGCATTTTCTTGCCTTTGTAGGAGGAGCATTGAGATTAGCTCCAGTAATGTTCACATTATTTCCTGAGATATGCACAGAACTCTGTAGAATATGATTGATTTAATATCCCCAACACCTGTGCTCTTCATAAGGTTTTTATCTTCTGCCAAAATGATTATGTTATTAATTAATTACCAGTGAAAAAGCTGTATGGGTGATCAGTGTGTTGCTAAAGTTTTCGCCAAAGTGGTTCACTTAAAGGAAATATGAAAAACTACACTGGTTAATGAAAGTGAGAGTTTTTTTTCTCCCCCATGTAGCAGGAGGGATGAAATTTGCCACAGTAAGGTGTGTATGAGTATGAGAATTCCACAGAACTCTTGAAAGTCCCACATTTGGGAATCAGTATTTCAAATTTTAGATATGAATTTTAGATAAGTTTACACTCCGAAGCCCCTTGCCCACATGAAATGTTAAGTTGCCGTAAATTGATATCCACCTGATGTGTAAATGAAAGGCCAGCTGCAAATGGCACTGTTTTGTGGGTAATGTAGCTGTGAGAAACAATGTTCATTTTTCCTACTTGCCTCAATGAGTGTAGATAAGATACAGTTTTGTGATGCACTCTTAAGCTTATCTCATACTTTGGTCATGACTTTGATACTATACTTGTGAACAGAAATGATAAACATTCTTGAGGTAATAGGAGCACAGTATATAATACATGTATGTGTTTTGGGGTATGTGACTGTGATAGAAACATATCTCAGGTACCCTTTTTTCCATGAAATTGTTCTCAATGTTTACATTTGAATGTATACTTTTGAATTAAATGAAAGGTAAACAACAGTACCCTGTTGTAGTTGTCTGCATGTACAGGTAGCTTACTTGAGAAGGTTCCCATTTCAAATCAAAGATACATATTTCATCCCACTCTTTGTGCTCAGGTGGGGATTCAAGTTTGCAGAGCTCCTATCAAAGTATGAGAAACAGTCAGGAAATGTCAGGTGATAGATCATGTGACGGTGCAAGACATCTTCCAGAGGATTTCCCATTACAAGATTACTTAGGAACTCAATCCGATTCATCTGAAAGAGAGAGTTGCACAAGTGAGAATGACTCTTATCTCATACCAAGCCAAGTGGCTTGTTTTCATGAAAAACAAGCAGCTGACAGAGAGGCACTGGATGCTACCACATCAAATCATAAACCTGAAGGAATAGATATAGATAGGAATGAAGACATCATGATGGAATATGATGAGATGATCAATCAGTCTTCCCAACTTTGTGCAACAGGAAGCGATCAAAATGATCCTAACTGCAGCCTAACTGAAGAAAAACGCTTTCTCTGTCGTGTTTGTAGCAAAGGTTTTTACATCAAGTCTAGGTTGTCTAGGCACATGGAAAGTCATGGAAGAGAAAAGGCCCCTAGCAAGAAGCCACATCAGTGTATGGTCTGTGATTTGAGATTTAGTCGTGTTGATGAGTTCTCAAGACATATAAGATCCCATACAGGATCCTATCCAGGAGAAATGCCTTACAAGTGTTCTTTTTGTCAAAAATCACTTTCCACCAGCGGTCACCTTTCAAGGCACATGAGATCCCACACAGGAGAAAGGCCTTACGAGTGTTCTTTTTGTAAAAAAACTTTTTCCCACACCCATCACCTTTCAAGGCACATAAAAATCCACACAGGTGAAAGGCCCTTCCAGTGTTCCATATGTAGCAAAACCTTTTCCGAGCGGGATTTTCTGACACAACATCAGAAAGTTCACGCAGGAGAAAAGCCATATTTGTGTCCCGTCTGTGGCAAAAGCTTTTCCGAACGGTTTCAACTGACAGAACATCAGAAAGTTCACACAGGAGAAAAGCCATATTTTTGTTCCATTTGTGAGAAAAGGTTCACTAGTAAAAGTTATTGCAAACGACACATGAGGATCCATACGGGAGAAAAACCCTTTCCATGCTCCATCTGTGACAAAAGCTTTCGGGAAAAGAGTACCCATACAAAGCATATGTCAACTCACAGTGGAGAAAAGCCTCATGTATGTTTGATTTGTAACAAAGCATTTTCCCAAAGAAGATCTCTTTTAAGACATAAAACGATACACACCAAAGAAACTAATATGGAAAAGTCCTAATGATGTAACGTTTGTAACAAGGGGTTTTTCTATGAGAAGAGCCTGCTATTGCATATGAAAAGTCACATAGGAGAAATGCCTCATAAATGATTCGTTTGTAAGTTGTAACAGAGGGTTCAGCAGTAACTCCTTTCTTGTAGGCATATAAGAAGCCACACAGGTTGTACAGACACTGAAAATCAAATGTAGCTTGCAATATTGAATAGTTAATAATGAAATGGTGCTAATTTTGTGTGCTTGATTTTTATCACCTACAGGTACCCTATGTCAAGATTGCCAACCTTATATTTACTTGTTCTTTTTTGTTTTGGTTGGAGTTGTGGTGGTCTTGTGGATATGTCACTGGACTGTAGATCACATGGTTTTCAGCTCGAGTCCTGCCGTTTTATGTATGTTCTTTGTCAAGACATTAATCTAATTTTTAATACACACGACCCAAATTCTTTGAAATGCAATTGTTCATTAATGGCAGCCATGCTAAAGCAAGTGTAATAATGTTTGAGTATTTGGATTGAGTCAGACAGACATAAGCACTATAACCCACTATTATAAGTATTATTAATATTATTACTATTGCTATTGTTAAACAGTTACTAACTTACTATCATTTTAATAATAATCATGAAAATTACCTGTATGATTATTATCATTATTATAATCATTATAATTATCACTATGATATTAATAATAATTATTGTTATTATTAGTATCATGTTTTCTAGAAAAGAAGTAAGCTGTAAAATGCTTAAATTGCCAAAACATTGAGAGGTTCTAAATCTTTTCTTATTATTGTTTTCATAGACATTACTTTTTATGAGAACACTGTAGCAATGGAATATAAGTACATGTATAATTGTTGCCAATTTGAAGAACAGCATGTGATCAGTTTAGCCTTTAAGAAAATACCTGTCCTGGAAGGTTGTACATTAAGGTGGATTAAAACGCTGCTTTAGACAAAATTAATGACATGATCTTGGTTGTTTTGTTTATAATTGTACCAATTCTCATATTTGAGTAATGATGTGTGTATGGAGATTTTGTAGTTACTATTTCACTGGAGATGTGACTGCCTGAAGTATTTCGATAAATGTTAAGAGATAGTGAGAAAGAGAGAGAAAGAGATCGAACTAGAGAAAGAGGGATCAGCAGAAGATTTAAATGAGATATTAGAGGATAAGAACACGTGCAGAAAAATTGATAAATTATCTGAAGAGAGAGAGAGAGAGAAAGAGAGAGAGGATGGGGGGGGGGGGGGAGATATCGGGCTAGAGAAAGGGGATTCAGCAGAACACTAGAAGGAGATATTAGAGGGGAACAGAGGGTTTCTAGATTCTAGATTATCTAAGGAGGAATCGGATATCGCACTAGAGATAGAGGGATCAGCAGAACATTAGAAGAAGATACATAAGAGAAAATACAGAAAATGTATAAATTATCTTAAGAGAGAGAAAGAGGGGAAGCTAGGGAGGGAGGAAATATCGAACTACAGAAAAAGCGATCAGTAGAAGATTAGGAGAGATTATAGGACAGAGATATTTCTATATTATCTAAAGAGAGAGATTCGAGACTGTTGAAGGTAGAGAAAGTGCTAAAGATACTATGTCCCTTTTGCAGCCAACTTCAAATTATGTAGAACTTTGCAGGAATTATGAATATGTCATGTATGTCCTATCTGTGAAATTTAAACATTAGCAATGTCCTAATATTCAAATTATGCAAGGAAACCTGTTTACTTGCTAGACTTCACTGTCAGACACTATTGAGTGACTGACTGGCCTTTTTTTTCATCTTTGGTAATAACATACATAAAATGAGCTGTAAAGGGTACATATGCATTTGTCTACATCAATAGCCCACTTCTTGTAATGGCCAAAATTAAACTGATTAAATATTTGCGCAGCATAAAACGTACGACCAAATGGTCTGAAAATCAGACTATTACTTACTGGCTCTATAACTCCTAAGTCGATTTGACAACTAATAGTCGTTATTTTCCCACTTAAAGACATTTTTAAGCCCCCCCCCCCTTTTTTTTTAGGGAAGTTCTAAATTAGTATTGTCTTTCAAATGTAGTTGGAATTTTGAGAAGCAGTCAACCTCAATTCACAACCTTACACTGGCGATGAATGAGGCTGATCAATACTCTCGCCGCAATTGTCTGAAGTTTTACGGCGTGAAAGAGAGCAACACGGAAATCACAGATGACGTCATCTGCCAACTAGCGAGTGAACGACTGGGCGTCAACCTAACAGCAGTCGACATAGATCGTTCACATCGCGTCGCTCCGAGGGGCGGAATCGCAAACGATGCCGGGTCTGCAGACGCCAACCCCAAGAACAAAAGACCTCGCGCCATCATTGCAAAGTTTTGCTCATATCGTGTACGGAGCGCTGTCCTGCGTGCACGTAGGAAGCTGAAGGGCACAGGCATGGCCATCGATGAAGCGCTCACGTCCACAAACCAGGACCTCCTGTGGGCAGCAAAAAAGCACCACAGAGTAAACGAGGCGTGGTCCTTCGACGGACGGATAATCGTCCTACTCCCAGCCACGAACGGAAAGACAGTAAAACGAACTATCCACAGCAAACGTGATTTGGACAAGTTATAGCAGTACTGAGTGATCACATGTATCATGCTGATACATTCCACTCCTGAACATTTCTACTTTGACGTTGAACTTTGATTTTGTTGTATTTGTTGTTCTGTTGTTTGGTTTTTTCTTTGTTATTTATTTTAGTTTTAGTTAGTTTTGCATGCCCGTTAAATACTGTGATACATCTGACTTTAATGTATACAGTTGCATTGCCAACGAATTAAACTCAAATATAGATGATTTAAATTTTGTAAATTGTCTCCCCTTTCAAGAAGTTAATAATGAAGATTTTGAACGATTATTCTCACCTGTAAATCAATATGATGTCTCTCTAAATGGCTTTAATTTTGAAGATGAAAGTTTGAATGAAAATGAAGAAGACACACATTCAAATCCTCCTGTAAAGTATTATTTATCATCTGAATTTAATGAAATTATAGATAATTCAGTTAATCAAAACTTTAGCATAATTCATTTTAATGCCCGAAGTATGTTTCGTAATTTTGAAGAAATACATGCCTATCTTTCTAATCTTCAATATCAATTCTCAGTCATAGGAATATCAGAGACATGGATTAATTCCAATTCACATGTTCCTTTTGTAATAGAAGGTTATACATTATTTTGTGCATGTTGACCGTCCGTCCGGACGTGGTGGTGGAGTTGGTCTATTTATTCGAAAGGACTTGAATTATAAACTTGTCCAGTTCTCTGAACAATGCGAAGGTGTTGATTGTTTATGTATAGAAATAGATTGCAAAACATCTAAAAATATTGTTGTAGCGATTATTTATCGTCAACCTAAATCAAACGTTATTCAGTTTTCTTCTTTCTTTGATAAATTAATGAATTATAATGAAATAAAAAATAAACGTGCATATTTAATGGGCGACTTGAATATTGATTTGATGAAGAAATACACAAACTCGCAAATATTCGATTTTATCAATACAGTCGCATCATCTGGTTTTTATCCTATAATAAATAGACCAACCCGTGTTAATTCAAGGTCAGCAACAAATATTGATAATATTTATACGAACGTCTTTTGTAGCTCCATTATTTCCGGTATTTTTGTAACAGACATAACAGACCACTTTCCTATTTTCTATATTTCACACTTTTTAGACAGGGTAAATAACAGTAAATCAAAGTCATTCTCATTTAGAAAAGTCACTATTGAAAATTGTAATAGGCTGAGTGTTGATCTTGCAAATGCTGATTGGTCTGAAGTATACCAGGAGAATGATACTGAAAGGGCCTATGATGTATTTTATGAAAAGTTTATTGGCTATTATAATGAACATTTTCTTGTACAAACTAAACATATTAAAAAACGCAAACGAAATAGAAAACCGTGGGTATCTCTTGATATGTTAAAACTTATTAAAACGAAAAATAAATTGTATAAGAATTACTTGAAAAGATCGATTCAAGCAAACTATGATAAATACAAAAAGCTCCGTAATATGGTCACAACTCGTTTACGCAGAGCAAAAAGGGATTATTATTTTAAAAAGTTTGACTCTGTAAAAAATAACTCTAAAAAAACATGGACACTTATTAATGAAATTTTAGGAAAGCAAAAGAGTGCTGTGGAAGAAGGAAAATCTTTTTGCCACAATGGTTCTTACATTAGTAATCCGGATGACATTGCGGGAAACTTTAATGAATATTTTGTGAACATTGGATCAAATATTGCTAATTGTATTGCGGAGGATGAAAATGCAATTGATACATTTAATGTTTATATGGGCCAACCATCGCCACATATATTATTTTTTAAACCAGTTACAAAAGAAGAAATAATAGATATTGTAAAGTCAAATCTTAAATCTGGTAAAAGTTGTGGTTTTGATGAAATTGATTCAATAGTTGTGAAACATATACTACCTTTTATTGTTGAACCACTACTTTATATTTGTAATTCATCATTACGCACTGGTTGTGTTCCTTCTAAGATGAAGATATCTAAGGTTGTGCCAATTTTTAAAAAGGATGACCCGAGTCTTTTTACAAATTATCGACCAATTTCAATTTTACCTTGTTTTTCTAAAATTTTGGAAAAGTTAGTTTTTAATAGATTATATGACTATTTATTGCAGCATAACTTTTTATATGATAGTCAGTATGGCTTCCGACAAAATTACTCAACAGACATGGCAGTCATTGAAATTCATGATAGAATAGTTAAAGAACTTAATGAAGGTAAAAGTGTTATTGGCGTATTCATGGACCTATCCAAGGCCTTTGACTCCCTTTCACACGATATTTTATTACAAAAAATGCAGCATTATGGCATTAAAGGTCTTTCCTTAAAATGGTTTCAATCTTATTTATTACATCGACAACAATTTACAGTTTATAACTCACATAATTCGTCTTTCGGTAATATAAACACAGGTGTCCCTCAAGGGTCAATTCTTGGACCATTACTATTTTTAATTTATATTAATGATATTGTGAATTCTTGCCATGAATGTGACTGTATTTTGTATGCGGATGACACCTCACTCCTTGCCTCTCATAATGATATTGAAGCTTTAGTTGAATCTTTGAATACAAGTCTTGCCCACATATCAGCATGGTTTAAATGTAATAAGCTCTCTTTAAATACTAGTAAAACCCAATGTGTTCTGTTTAAAAAGGGTGGTGTGCAATTTAATGTCGATGATATATTGTTGAAAATAGATGCAGTTCCTTTGAAATTCTATGATTCTGTTAAGTTTTTAGGTGTAGTATTAAATAGTAGTTTGTCTTGGAAGGATCACATTGATTTAGTACGCTTGAAGATTTCACGATTCATAGGGATTTTAAGTCGATTGAAGTATGAATTGCCTAGTAACATATTATTTCTTCTTTATAATGCTTATGTTTTGTCACACTTGTCGTATTGTAACTCAATATGGGGTAACACATATTCGAGCCATTTACATAAACTAATAATGTTACAAAAGAAAGCCATACGAGTATGTACGAAGTCCGAGTATACTGCTTCTACTTCCACATTATTTAAATTATTATATACTCTCAAATTACAAGATATAAATAAGATCCAAATTGCTTCGTTTATGCAACGTTTTCACTCTCAAACACTCTCCCCATATTTAATGAATATGTTTGTAAAAAATAGAAATATCCATAATTATAATACAAGATCTTGCAATCATTTTCACCGTTGGACGTATTTAAATAATAAATCAAAATACTCATTACGCCACACAGGCCCAATCCTTTGGAATAGTCTAAATTTAAGTAACTTTAATATTCAATTTAATAACTCATTTAAAAGGCAATATAAAAAATATTTGATTGGAAATTATTGATTTTTTTGTTGTTGTTGTTTTTGTTGATTTTTTATTTTGGTATATGATGATACAGTATTGTTGGTACTTGTTATTTTTTTGCAATATATATTCATACATTATTTAAATTGTAGGGTCGTACACTCTTACAAGCCTACCCTTGGCTTTTTACGTACGCCTCCTTTTCCATTCATTTTTACAATATTATTATGAAACTTATGTATTTATTTTTTGTACCATTTTTACTAAATGTTGTATATAATGCTATTGTGTTTTATATTTGATGTTGTTGTATTTTTATAAATTGGAATAAAGATTGAAATGAAACCTTTTCTTTTTTTTGGCCTGCAAATGGGACATATTACCTTTAACAGGTATTGGAGAAAGCGAGACGAGAAAGAGAGAAAAAAAGGGGGGAGGGCTGCATTTGCTCCGGCTGACTTCATCGAAAATACTTCAGGGAAGATCTCAACATGTGTAAACCAATTGCTCGATCAGACACATCCACTCCGAACGGGAGGTAAGATGCTATACCCTGTAAAGAATTTGGAATAAATTTTCATTTTGATCTCTCTGCATTGAACACATTTCCAAATACTTCCGAAAAACTGAAGGCAATTTCAATAATGTTTAGCTTTTGAAATGTGTTAATATTACAATCGCGTATTAGGCCTATATATGATTTTATGGGACATACAGTACAGACGGTGGTCTCGATCGTTACCGGGAAGTCCCGGGTGCGAAACCCAGTCGATGCGCTAGTGTCCTTTGGTATGGCTTAATCTTCACCATACCAAGTCCCTCGGAGAAAACTTACGGTGACTCGGTAACATTGTTGAAGGTTGATGAAAAAATGAGTAATTTTTGTATGAAATGTTACTCATTAATTCCTTCTACTGCACTTACCCTCTAACATGCAAAAAATACGTGAAAAAATACTCAACCCACAAAGATTTATGGTTTTCTTTGAAGGCGTCACTGTACGACACCCTCGAACAGTCAATTCTCCCAACCATTATTTAATTTTCTTAACCGCTTTTCCACGAAAATAAGACAGACAGGCTTTTAAAAAGCTCTCAACACTTAAATGTCTGGAATGGTAACAGTGGTGGATCCAGTAATTTCTTACCGGGGGGGGGGGGGGGCACAAAATCGCATGGGTGAAATATACGAAAAACGATGGAGCGAGGCGTCAGAAGCGAGGGAGCGGAGCGACGTACCAATCGGGGGATGGGAACCTCCTCCCAGAATAGGAAGCATTCGCAGTTTTAGAACCAAATTAGGCGCGTTTTCAGGCGCTTCCTGGGGTAGTATGACGTGAAATTGCTTTCTCCTACCCCTCCAAGAATAGGGATCTCTTTGCAATTTGAGAACCACATTTGGCGCATTAATGTCGACCGGCACTTCCTGGAAAAAACGAGGCCTTCTGATTGGCTAGAAGTTAGAGAAAAGGATATGCTTCGTTGCTGCACAATGCACAAAGATGGCGGTCTGGTACCAGTAGTACTTGCACAAAGTAATCTCGAGTGTCTAAACTGTGTTGTTATCGGGGCGTCGCTATATATAGACCTTTTTTCAGTGGGGGAGGGGGGTGTAGAGGCCACCGATTACCGACAAAACTCCGCGAAGCGCGGAAGCTTTGACACTTCATTAAGTTATTAGAAAAAGGGGAGGATTCGTTGTACCGTTCCCGACTCTTAATTCTTGTTTCACCCCTCCCACGCGAAGCGCAGAAGCTATGACGTTTCATTTAATTATTAGAGAAAGAATAAGACGATTCGTTGTACCGTTCTCGACTCTTATAATCCTTGTCTAAATATAGTTTTCCCCCTCCCGCGCGAAGCACGGAAGTTTTGACGTTTCATCGAATTATTACTCTTTATCCTTGTCTAAATTCATCCACCCCCCCCCTTCCGTGCTACGCGCGAAAGCTTTCAGGTATCATTAAATTATTAGATACAGAAAACGAATCGGTGTTCCGTTCTCGTCTCTTAATCCTATTCTGAATTCAGTTCCCCCCACCCTCACAAGCGCCACACACGCGAAGCGCAGAAGCTTTGACGTTTCATTAAATCATTAGAGAAAGAAGACGATTCGTTGTACTGTTTTCGACTCTTAATCCTTGTCTGAATTCAGTCCCCCCCCCCTTTTGACCATTACATTCAACTATTACTCTTACGCCTTGTCTGAATTGGCTTTCGCCCATCCCGCGCTTCGAGCGGAAGATTTCACGTTTTAATAAATAATTAGTACTTATAATTAACTTATAATTGTACCGTTCCCGACTCTTAATTCTTGTTTCACCCCTCCCACGCGAAGCGCAGAAGCTATGACGTTTCATTTAATTATTAGAGAAAGAATAAGACGATTCGTTGTACCGTTCTCGACTCTTAATCCTTGTCTGAATTCAGTTTTCCCCTCTTTGGCGAAGCGCGGAAGTTTTGACGTTTCATTCAATTATTAAAGAAAGAAGACGTTTCATTGTACTGAAAGCACGGAAATTTTGACGTTTCATTAAATTATTAGTGGAAGAAGACGATTCGTTGTACTGTTTTCGATTCTTTATCCCCTGGTTGCTATCCCATTATTCTTTCAAAGAAATCCAATTCCTCATGCTCTCGCACCTCTCTTCTATCGTTGTTTAATTCTCTCTCATGTTTGTCTTTCTCTACTCCCTGTTTTCTTCTTCTTTCTCTCTTCCCTTTCCTTTCCTTTTCCCCTTATTTTTCTTTCCCCTCCTTTTTTCTCTCTTTTTCTTTTCCCCCTTCCTCCTTTTCCTTTTTTTTTTACCGGGGGGGGGGGGGGGTGCACGTGCCCCCTGTGCCCCCCTGAATCCGCCACTGTTATTGATACACTGGCAGGTCACTAATTGGTGTGGGGTCCAGGGGGGCTGATCATTATGAAGCTCAGTGTTTAAGCATTTAATCGTGGTGAGACGAGCATTTGGGGTCCCGTTTTAGAGCCCCTGATGGGGTCCAGGGGGCAGAGCTCCCGGAATCTGAATGGTTTTAGGCATTTTATTACGGTCAGATGACCATCAAGAGGCCCTCTTCAGGGCCCTTGAAAAGTCCGAGAGGCAGAGCTCCCGGAAGCTCCGTGGTGTTAGACAATTAATTACGGTCAGATGAGCATATTTTGATACCTCATTTTGTGACCCTGGCAGCTATAGCAAGATCACTAATTTTTGTCTTGCTCTATTTCTTTCTTTTTCTCTATAACATACTTTTTCAAAAAAGTGAGGGGTGTTTAGCAATAAAAAATAGTGGGGGCGGAAGGATACCCCCCCCCCATTTTTGACTGAGTGGGCTACCCCCTAGCCCACCCCCCCCCCCCCCCCCAAGATCCTACGCCACTGTTGATGATGAATTTCATTGTATATTATTTTGTTTGTGTGTCCTTACGTTAAGATCGTAGTACTCTTGTCTTATTCATTATTTTGTTCGACTCCTATTTTCAGGCAGTACGTGTCTGCATTATTTGCTTCTTTTTTGTTAGTGTTATGTTAGTATGATTTATATTTTTTTACTCTAGTTTGATATATCTATATTCAGAGATTTAGAACTGTCTCTGTATGTCTCTCTTACCCTCTTATAATCCCCTTCTCATTTTTTGCTGATTTCTCTTTCTCTACAGTGCGATATCTCCCTCTCTCTCTCTCTCTTTTAAAATAATTTAAAAATTAATCTGTACGTCTCTCTTACACTCGAATAATCTCCTTCTTATGTTCTGCTAATCTATACATTTTCTGCACATTTTCTTACCATCTAATATCTCCTTTTAATCCTCTGCTGATCCCTCTTTCTCTACTTTGATATCTTCCTCTCTCTCTCTCTCTCTCTTCAGATATTGAGAAATGTCTCTGTATGTCTCTCTTACCCTCTAATATCTTCTTCTTACCTTCTGCTGACCCCCTTTCTTTAGTTCGATCTCTCTTCCTCTCTCTCTCTCTCTCTCTCTCTCTCTCTTTCTCGCTATCTCTTATTATTTATCTAAATTACTTGAGGATGGATATTCAGGCAGTCACATCTCCAGTGGAATAGACCTACAAAATCTTCATACACACATCACTACCCAAATATGAGAATTGAGAATTGTAACAACAATAAACACAGCAACCAAGATCATGTTATTAAATTTGTCTAAAGCAGGGTTTTAATCCACTTCAATGTGTGCGCCATTAGGTACAACCTTGCCGGACGGACGCGTATTTTTAAAGGGCTATCACATGCTCTGTTCTTCAAATTGGCAACAATTAAACATGTACTTATATATTTTTTTTTTAGCAGATGTTTCTGCATTTATTGATAAATCAAATATAAAACATTCAAATAACAATATTAATATATAATATAATTGATTTACATAAAGAATGACAACTTAAATACACACAAATAGAAAATGCATAATTGAAAGCTTGAAAGTATCGAGGTAAGTAAAAATAATCAAGATAAATGCAGAGGCCAACTATTAAAGGGCAAGTCCACTCCAAAAATAAGTTAATTTCAATAGAAGCAGAATAATCAGAAAAACCAATCAAAAAAGGTGTGAGCATCATCGGATAACTAATAAGAAAGTTATGAATTTTTGAAAAAATATGTAAAACCATGAAACAATGGAAATCACTACACAAATTGCAAATTTGGTTATCAGTTTGTGACGTCATGTCCTCATCATTTATCAATTGCTTTATCCCATTAATTTCCCTTTTTATCGCCCAAAACTTGATTTCCCCATGCCTTTGCCCAGGCTCATATGATTTGTATCATATTGGATGCATGACATTTCACAAAATCTTCTATGATCTTTGAAGAATTGATACTATTTTCTGAATATTGTATATTCATAATTAATTCATTTTTTATATAAATAGTTTATGAAAATTCACTTTTGTCATGATTTAACTGAAACAAATTACTCTATATTAGTGCATCCACACAAAAACATTAATATCAATCTGTCTTGGATGCTGATGTGAAGAAATAAGATTCAAAGGGGGGGGGGGGGGAATAGGTAATTCTATTATCAATATAAAAAAAAAAACAATCGATAGATATAGTGAGGCAATGACGTCATAGACTCATGAGTGAGTTGCCAATTTGTCTTGTGATTTTCAAAGCTGTTCATGTCATCAAAAATTCATAACTTTCTTATTAGTTATCAGATTTTGCTCAAACTTTTTTTCATTGGTTTGTCTAACTTTTCTGCTTCTATTGAAACTAAGTTATTTTTTAGTGTTATTGCCCTTTAATTGGTACAGTGTTCTCATGAAAAGTAAGTTCCATTGAGAAAGAAAGAAGAAAAAGAATATGGCCAAGTTTCCTAAAAATCTAATGATTTTGAACCTCTCAATGCGTTGGCAATTTAAGCATTTTACAGCTTACCTTCTTTTCAAAGAACATGATAATAATAATAATAATAATAATATTAATTATTATTATTATTATTATTATTTTAATCATAGTGATAATTATCATAAAACATGTACTAGTCATAACAATAATAATAATATTAAAAGTACCAAAACATGTTTTACAGATATTGAACAGACTATTATTTTGTTTCTTATGGAACTCCAAAAAAGATAAAATTAAACGTAATGTAATTATAAGTGATATTGAAAATGGTGGATTGAATATGATTGATATTGCTAGTAAAATATCTTCACTTCGTTTGGCATGGATATCTCGTTTTTTTTAATATAATGGCTCTTATTGGAAAAACATGTTTAGATACTGGTCCGACAAAATAGGGGGTTTGCCACTATGTTTACATTTCAATTGTAACATAAAGGATATGAATTGATTATGCTCTAAACATAATTTGCCAGAATTCTATGTAGATCTTTTTTGTACTTGGTCAGAACTAAAATTCATTGATATGTTTAAAGTAAGAAATATTCCAAATGAAATTATTTGGAAAAATAGTAACATTACCTTTAAGAAAAAAATACTGTTTTATCGAGAATGGCAAGAGGCCGGTTTATTGAAAATTCACAATTTGATTACAAATGGTATTTGGAATGATTCTACAATACTAAATACAAAGGTAAGAGCACACCAGCTCTTATTTGATTTTAAATATACAAAATTAAAGAAAGCATTTCCAGTGTTGGTTGGATAGATGAAGATATGAATTTGAACAAGAATGTGATATTTCGAATATGATAGAAATAGAAACAGGGGATAAAGTGAATGTTTTGTTATGAAAGTGAAGGATTACTATCGTTTGTTATTAAGTAAAAAGTCAAAGGAACCAAATATCATTTACTTTTGGAATTTCTTTTTAGATTTGGATAATGATCGACTTTGTTTGGAAGCTAGCTAGGATGTATTTTTATTTAAATTAAAGCAAATTCGTAATAATAAAGTTAAACAATTTAATTTCAAGATGATTCATAGGTTTATTGCCTCAAAAGAAAATTTATATAAATGGCAAATTATTAATAATAATTTATGCAACTCTTGTGGACAAGTTGACTCAACTTTTCATTTTATGTTATATTGCAAGGATGTGACTTTGTTTTGGAAAATAATATGTAATTTGATATTTAATCTATTCCAAATAGAAATACAAATAGACCAGAAGATAATAGTTGTAGGTAAGTATATTGGAAACAAGAAATATTCACTTCTGAATGTTATTTTAAATTATGCGCAATATGCAATTTATAAATGTTACGTTAAGAAGATTGTTAATGGTTCTGTTTACTACCCACATACTTTGTTTTTTGAATTCAAGTCGTTGCTAAGATTATTTTTAAGATATGAATGTCTTAGCAAAGAAAATAATACTAAGCTGGAAGAATTGTTGAATGTACTTTAATCTTTGGCCTATGTTATGTTCCACTCAATCATTGAGTTATTAATGTACAAATGTATTACTATAATGGAATAAAAACCTCGCTTGAGGATAAGAGAAAAAAAATATTAAAAGTAAACATAATATTTATCATAAAAGTGGGTTCTTGTATAGTGTTATGTCTGTCAGACTTGACAATTCTAATGCTCAAATATTATTACCCTGGCTTTAGCATGGCTGTCATTAATCAACTCTAGCATTTCAAGGAACCTGGGTCGTGTGTATTAAAAATTAGATTCATGTCTTGCCAAAGAACCTTCACGAAACGGCGGGACTCGAACTGCAAACCATGTGATCTACAGTCCAGTGACATAATCACTAGACCTCCACAATAATAACAACAACCATCGATTAAATATAAGGTTGGCAAACTTTACATAGGGTACCTGTACGTGACACAAGTCTAGCACAAAAATAGCACCATTTCATTATTAACTATTCAATATTGCAAGCTACATTTGATTTTTCTTAGTTAACCTTGCTAAATATCACTTTGGCATAATTTGAAAAATAGACCACTTTGCATGGAGAGAGCACATGTACAAATGACCCCCAGTATATTGACAGATATTCAAATATGGAGAAGTTTGTAGATTTAGTTACTGCCAAAATGATAGAGGTGCTACTTGAAAACATTTTGTTTGCCCTCTTGAAAAGGAAACTTCCACTGTGTATAAAAGAATGAACTACATTTAGGTGTCAGTGCATCGATAACATATTTTTCACGGACATATCATGTATCCACTTGATATTGAAACCCATCAGGGCAAAAAACAAAAGACAACATAGACAAATAAAAACATATGAACTTTCATTTGCCCATGCTGCCCAAGTTTAATGTAATAGCCTCTTAGAAAGATTAATAATAATACTAGTATAAACTTATAGAGCACACACACCGTCAACGGACGCCCATGGCGCTAGCTCAGCTACAATTTTCTTAAATACATGTACAAGTAAAGTAAATGTTTATTGGAATAAAAACAATTTTGATTAAAAACAATCATCAGCTCTGCCCGGTGCCCTCCAGCTGCTCCGTTTACTGACAATTCAAGGGACTCAGGCCCTACACGGGCAGCCAATGAGACTGAAGAGTGATAAGTTATTAAGTTCAGATGTATTAAAAATATAATGTTAATTATGGATTCAGTAAAATAAAATTATAAAACTTAAGGAAATACTGGGTTACATATGGAATGGTAAACTCAGTTTTATTTTCATTTATGTTAAGACCGTTGAAATCCATCCAGCCTTCCATGTCACGAATACAGGCTTCTAACACAATATATTAAAGTTTCAGTCTGCTCTCAATACACCCTCTTATATTCCAACCTTTAACAGATAAAAAGGAACTCAGTAACCATTTTTTTCTTTGCTCTCTTCTTACCAAGGGCACTACAGGGACATGCTTATGTAATGTGTTATGCGCTATACAAGAATAGTTTATTAAGTATTATCACTAGTACAAGGACTGCTGCCTTTATAAAACGAACGCATTTTTAAGGCTATATTCACAGGAAACCTTGTTACAAAAAGAAGGCTCACTTTGTTTCACTTTTCATGTTTTCTCCAGTGTGAATTGTCATGATGATCTGTAAGAGAACCATTGCGGAAAAGCTTTTGCACAGATGGAACACTGATATAAGGTCTTTCTTGAGTGTGGGTTCCCATGTACGTGTTGTTTAAAAACTATGCTTTGGGAAAGCCCTTTGCTACACAAAGAACAGTTGTAGGATTTGTCTTCTGGGTGGATTTTCTTATGTTGTTTGAGCATACTCTTGAGTCTTATTGGAAAATCTCTTGTTACAAATTGGACACTGCAATTTTTTTTCATCCTAGATGGACTTATGCAAATTAAGGAAGATTTTAAAATCTCTTGGTACACACATTACAAGGATAAAACTTATCCCTATCACTTCCTTTGTCGTGTATTGTTCTACATGTATGTCTAATTGTAAGAGACTCACCTCTGGAAAATGCTTTATTACAAATCAAAGTATCAAACACACACATGAGACTTTTCTCCATTGTGAATTGTAATATGATCTTAAGAGTAGCATTGTGAGGAAAGCTTTTGCCACGGACGCCCTGATAGGGTTTTTCTTGAGTGAGGGTTTTCATATGTCATTTAAAGTCAATCCTTTGGGAAAACCTTTTGCTACAAACAGAAAAGTGAAAGGGCTTTTCTTTTCGGTGGATTTTCTTATGTTTCTTGAGATTGCCATGATTGGAAAAGTCTTTGTTACAAATGGAACACTGAATCAGTCCTGAATGGATTTTCATATGTCTCTTTATATTGAGAAATCTCTTGTTGCAAACTGTACACTGATCATAAAGCTTTTCATCTGTGTGAGTTCTAACGTGTGCAGTCAGACTCTTTTCATAGCAATATCCTTTGTAACAATTTAACACTATGGGGCTTAAAGATGAAGTTGAGTTGTGGTCATGCGATTGCATTATGAAAGAAACGGTGTGGAATTGATAAAAAAAGGTTGATCATTTAGCATATAAGTATTGGTGTGTACTGCAAGGTTCTGGAATCATCAAAATTATAAGAAATTTGACCCAGTCTTGGTACAGTTACAAGCACTGTACACAGAAAGATGTATTATGGGACTACACAAACACGTGGCGAAAAAAAATCTGTCCCGATTTTTATGTTACATGCCATATTTAGAATATTAAAGCATTAAAAGAGCCATGGATTTCAGGGAGCATTTTGTAGCTGATGTTCTTCCACCCTTGCATCATAACGATGATAACGCTCACACATTATTTTTCACCTCTTCCCAGAACTCAACCTTCTCTTTAACGTCACTGTGAATTATCATGTGCACAAAAAAAATGATGTGAAAATGACCAGTTACGTTTTAGCCTCTTCTCCACTGCCAATTTCCATGTGTACTGACAAAATGGTCCCTTTTCTTTTGGTACCATAATAACACTTGAAACACTTTGAAAGGCCTCTCTTCTGCATGAATTTTTATATGATATCAGGAATAATCACAGCATGAAAATGCGTTGCGACAACCAGTACACCAACAGAGCTTCCCATCTGTGTACGTTTCTATGGGTTCGAAAAAAGTTAATTAAAATACCGTTTTACAGACAGAAATGGTCCTTTGCCTGTTAAGCATCCTTGAGGTTTGCATTGCATGTTCTGTCTTGTATCATGCTGGGAAGACATACAAACATTAAGTGATGTTGGAAGGGTAAAATACAAAGTACACATACATTATTAATTGAATTTGTACAAAATAAGCCGAACAAAGCGCCCATTATCAAAAGTCGTTATCAAAGGTCCCCGTAATCGGCAATTAAAAACATAATTATTTTGGCACTAGTGCAATACTAAGGAAAAACACAGGTGTTTGGGAATATAAATCAATCATATTCTCCATGGTTCTGTGCAAATCTCAAAGAATAATGTGAACATTGCTGTGTGGCTTACTCACTGCTCCTCCCACAAAGGCAAGAAAATGCCCCTTTGCATATACTTAAACCCTTTTTCTACATGAACCGTGTGGATGACCCCATAATTGCCTGCAGGAACTGGGTAGATTAACCCATTGCCGACATGAAACGTGTGGATAAACCCATTGCCTACAGGAACTGGTTGGATGAACCCATTGCCTACAGGAACTGTGTGGATAAACCCATTGCCTACAGGAACTGGTTGGATGAACCCATTGCCTACAGGAACTGTGTGGATACCCAGGACCAAAATCCAGTTGAAACCAATTGGAACAAAACCAATTGAAACCAGTTGCCAACTGGTTTCAATGGGGAAATTGGAACAACTGGTTCCAATTGAAACCAGTTGCCAACTGGTTCCAATTGAAACCAGTTGAAACCAATTGCCAACTGGTTCCAATTGAAACCAGTTGAAACCAATTGCCAACTGGTTCCAGTTGCCTAATTGGTTTCAACTGGAACCAGTTGTTCCAATTTCCCTATTGAAACCAGTTGGCTTCAATTGGTTTCAATTGGTTTCAACTGGTTTCAATTGGTTTCAACTGGTTTCAATTGGTTTCAATTGGATCCAATTGAAACTTACAGTTGGCATAAACTTAATTAGTTATAAGTTAATTAGCTCTTGCACTAATTATCGCTCATGTCAACACAGAGGCATTGTTATATGTGTCTACATTAAGTACAATGTAAAGGGCATTATAATATGCAGACCATATAATATACTTAACAAGGAAGGCATTGCCATTATATATGTTTGTATTTGATGTATTTTGTACATGGTTAGTGTTTTACTAATCAACTTTTAATCTGTGTAATTACAAAAATATGTTACTAATGAACATGCTTATCATTGCTAATTAATCTTTATATTTATCTAAAACAAATGCATTACTTGCAAATGAAAATTAATTAATAAGTACATTGTAAATCAAAATAAATTACATAAAACATTGATCTGCACACAAGCAGATAATATGCAAATTAACTGGTTTCAATTGGATCCAGTTGGGTAACTGGAAATATTTCCAATTGGAACCAATTGTGTAACTGGAAATGAATTCTAACTGGAACCAGTTGGGTAACTGGAAATTACTTCTAACTGGAAATGAATGCTAACTGGAACCAATTGGGTAACTGGAAATGAATTCTAACTGGAACCAGTTGGGTAACTGGAAATTACTTCTAACTGGAAATGAATGCTAACTGGAACCAATTGGGTAACTGGAAATAAATTCTAACTGGAACCAGTTGGGTAACTGGAAATGACTTCTAACTGGAAATGAATGCTAACTGGAACCAGTTGGGTAACTGGAAATGAATTTTAACTGGAACCAGTTGGGTTACTGGAAATGACTTCTACCTGGAACCAGTTGGGTAACTGGAAAAGACTTCTAACTGGAAATGAATGCTAACTGGAACCAGTTGGGTAACTGGAAATGACTTCTAACTGGAACCAATTGGGTAATTGGAAATGAATTTTAACTGGAACCAGTTGGGTAACTGGAAATGACTTCTAACTGGAAATGACATCTAACTGGAAATGAATGCTAACTGGAACCAGTTGGGTAACTGGAAATGAATTCTAACTGGAACCAATTGAGTAACAGGAAAATCATCTTACTGTTTCCAGTTGAACTTCTAACTGGAACCAGTTGGGTAACTGGAAATGACTTCTAACTGGAACCAATTGAGTAAATGGAAAAATTACCTTACTGGTTCCAGTTGCACTTCTTATTGGTTTGAACTGGAAATGAGTACCCATAACAATATTTTCCAGTTCGGCAATTGGTTTCAACTGGAAATTTTATACTCCAATTGAAACCAATTGAAACCAATTGAAACCAGTTGAAACCAATTGAAACCAGTTGGAGATTTCAACTGGTTTCAATTGGATTTTGGTCCTGGGTAAACCCATTGCCTACAGGAACTGGTTGGATGAACCCATTGCCTGCAGGAACCGGGTGGATGAACCCATTGCGTGCAGGAACTGGGTGGATGAACCCATTGCGTGCAGGAACTGGTTGGATGAACCCATTGCCTACAGGAACTGTGTGGATAAACCCATTGCCTACAGGAACTGGTTGGATGAACCCATTGCCTGCAGGAACCGGGTGGATGAACCCATTGCGTGCAGGAACTGGGTGGATGAACCCATTGCGTGCAGGAACTGGGTGGATGAACCCATTGCCTGCATGAACTGGGTGGATGAACCCATTGCCTACATGAAATGGGTGGATGAACCCATTGCCAGCATGAACTGGGTGGATGAACCCATTGCCTACAGGAACTGGGTGGATGAACCCATTGCGTGCAGGAACTGGGTGGATGAACCCATTGCCTGCATGAACTGGGTGGATGAACCCATTGCCTACATGAAATGGGTGGATGAACCCATTGCCCGCATGAACTGGGTAGATGAACCCATTGCCTGCAGGAACTGGGTGGATGAACCCATTGCCAGCATGAACTGGGTAGATGAACCCATTGCCTGCAGGAACTGGGCGGATGAACCCATTGCCTGCAGGAATCAGATCGATCCTGTATTATTATAAGTCTATATGGGCATGAGAGTATTCGGTAATCAATTGTCAAGTGTGGGTTTTCATATGCACTTTACAGGTACTCTTTTCCCGAAAGCTCTTGTCACAGACGGAGCACGGAAAGGGTTTTTCTCCCGTATGGATCCTCATGTGTCGTTTGCAACAACTGTTACTAGTGAATCTTTTCTCACAAATAGAACAAAAATATGGCTTTTCCCCTGTGTGAACTCTCTGATGTTCTGTCAGATAACCCCGTTCGGAAAAGGTTTTGCTACATACGGAACACTCGAAGGGCCTTTCACCTGTGTGGATTTTTATGTGCCTTGAAAGGTGATGGGTTTGGGAAAATGTTTTTTTACAAAAAGAACACTCGTAAGGCCTTTCTCCTGTGTGGATTTTATTGTGCCTTGAAAGACCTGAGGTGTTGGAAAATGCTTTGTTACAAATCAAACATACATGAGGCTTTTCTCCACTGTGAGTTGTCATATGCTTTGTATGGGTACTCTTTTCCCGAAAGCTTTTGCCACAGACGGAGCACAGAAAGGGGTTCTCTCCCGTATGGATCCTCATGTGTCGTTTGCAATAACTGTTACTAGTGAATCTTTTCTCACAAATAGAACAAAAATATGGCTTTTCCCCTGTGTGAACTCTCTGATGTTCTGTCAGATAACCCCGTTCGGAAAAGGTTTTGCTACATAAGGAACACTCGAAGGGCCTTTCACCTGTATGGGTAACTATGTGTCTTGAGAGTTGTTCAACACGACTAAAACTCACATTGCAGTACATACACTGATATGGCTTTTCGCCTGTATGGGTTCTCATATGCAGACCCAGACTAGAGTTATGGCTATATTTCTTATCACAAAGCTTACACTGATATGGCTTTTCGTTTGTATGGGTTCTCATGTGCTCTACGAGACCATTACTCCGCCTATATTTCTTATCACAAAACTTACACTCATATCTCTTTTTTCCTGTATGAACTGTCATATGTTGTGCAAGATTACCACTTGTATGAAAGCCTTTGTCGCAAACTGTACACCGATAAGGCTTTTCTCCTGTATGGATTCTCAGGTGTTCCTTTAGACTGTTCATGTACAGAAATCTCTTCTTGCAAAACGTACACTCATGGGGCTTTTCTCCTCCATGGGTTCTCTTGTGCCTATATAAACTAGGGCTGTGGGCAAATCCTTTGCTACAAACACAACAGAGAAATGTTTTTTCTTTAGTTAGGCTGCAGCTAGGATCATTTTGATCGCTTCCTTTTGCACAAATCTGGGAAGACTGATTGATCATCTCGTCATATTCCATCGTGATGTCTTCATTCCTATCTATATCCATTCCTCCAGGTTCATGAGATGAGGTGGTAGCATCCAGTGTCTCTCGGTCGGCTGCTTGTTTTTCATGAAAATAAGCCACTTGGCTTGGTATGAGACAAGAGTCATACTCACTAGGGCAACTCTCTCTTTCAGATGAATAGGATTGAGTTCCTATGCCAGCTTCTAATGGGAAATCCTCTGGAAGATGTCTCACACCGTCACATGATCTATCACCTGACATTTCCTGAGTTTTCCTCATACTTTGATGGGAGCTCTGCATTCTTGAATCCCCACCTGAGCACAAAGAGCAGGATGAAATATCTAACTTTGAGTTTAAATGGAAGCTTCCCAAGTAAGTTACATGTACTATGTAGGTACACAGATTTAATTTAAATTTTATTTAAAAACAATATAGCACCCTTTCATAAAAAAGGGTACCTGAGACATATATGTTTCAATCACAACCACATACCTAAAATGCATATATCGATATATAATTTGGTAGTTCTGTGCTCCTATCATGTGATAGATACATCTCAAGCTCAACTCTGAAGTTTGTAAAGATCTGAAATGCTTTTAAGTAGGTTGGTAAGGAATTATAGAATTAGGTCCATTAGAATAAAAACAATTTCAAATTTAATTTCCCTTAAGAACATTATCGGGTAAGGTACAGTTGAATTGAAAATATATATACTACCCTGGGCCACTCATTGTTCTTCAAATGATATTAGCCATGAACTTCACTGTAAATTATTCTGTTTGTGTGTCCTCCTTTGAGATCAAACATAAACAATTATGGTATTATTGGTATTATGGCATGGTGGCTCAGTGGTTAGAGCGCCCGCCTCATGAACGGGAGGTCGTGGGTTCGACCCCGGCCGAGTCATACCAAAGACTTATAAAAATGGGACCTTCTGCCTTCTAGCTAGGCGCTCAGCATATTAGATTGGAGAAGGGTAGTAGTAACAATTTACGTTATGCAGGGCCCGCTGGAAGAGCAGTTTCATAACTGAAGTGGCTACCCTGGATAAATAAAACGTTATTATATTATTATATTATTATTATGTACTCCAACACATTTCAATTCAGATAACCATTCAATTCCCGTGAAATGAAAGACACAGTCAAGAGTTTCAACTTGGTTTTGTGGAGAAATAAAATCTCTCTTTCGTTAAGATCATGTTACTCTGTCTGTATATTCATTATTTTTTTGGCTCATATTTTCAGGCAGTATGTATCTCCTTTATTTCCATTCTTTTTTGTTGTTGTTATTTTGGTGCACTTTATAGTTTTGCTCTTGTTCGATATCTTCCTCTTTCTCTCTTCAGATATTAAGAAAATTTCTCTGTAAGTCTCTCTTATCCTCAATTCTGTAATGTCTTCTTTAAATCTTCTCCTGATCCCTCTTTCTCTAGTTTGATCTCTCTCTTTCCCTCTCTTTCTTGCTCTCTCTTAATATTTATCTAAATTAGGCGAGGATGGATATTCAGGCAGTCACATCTCCAGTGAAATAGTAACTACCGGTACAAAATCTCCATACACACATTATTACCCAAATATGAGAATTGAGAATTGCTATAATAATAAACAAAACAACCAAGATCATGTCATCAATGTTGTCTAAAACAGGGTTTTAATCCACCTCAATGTGTGCACCATTATGTACAACCTTCCTGGACAGGTATTTTTTTAAAGGCCAAACTGATCACATGCTGTTCTTCAAATTGGCAACAATTATACATGTACTTATATTTCATTGCTACAGTGTTCTCATAAAAAGTAATGTCTATGAAGACAATAACATGTTTATATTGAGAGAAAAAAGAAGAAAAAGAAAATGGCCAATTTTCTTAGAAATCTAATGATTTAGAACCTCTCAATGTGTTGGCAATTTAAGCATTTTACAGCTTACTTCTTTTCTAAAAAACATGATAATAATAATAATTATAATAATGATAATAATCATACAGGTAATTTTCATGATTATTATTAAAATATTAGTAAAAACAATAGCAATAGTAATAATATTAATAATACTTATACTGGTGGGTTATAGTGCTTATGTCTCTCAGACTTGACAATTCTAATGCTCAAACATTATTACCCTGGCTTTAGCATGGCTGCCATTAATGAACAATTGCATTTCAAGGAATGTGGGTCGTGTGTATTAAAAATTAGATTAATGTCTTGACAAAGAACATTCATGAAACGGCGGGACTCGAGCTGCAAACCATGTGATCTACAGTCCAGTGACATATCCACAAGACCACCACAACTCCAACCATAACAAAAAATAACAAGTAAATATAAGGTTGGCAATTTTGACATAGGGTACCTGTAGGTGATACAATCTAGCACACAAAATTAGCACCATTTCATTATTAACTATTCAATATTGCAAGCTACATTTGATTTTCTTAGTTAACCTTGCTAAATATCACTTTGGCATAATTTAGAAAGCAATAGACCACTTTGGAGATGATCATGAACAAATGACCCCCAATATATTGACAGATCTTTCAAATATGGAGAGGTTTGTAGAATATTTAGCTACTGCAAAAGGGACGGAGGTGCTACATGAATACATTTTGTTTGCCATCTTGGAAAGGAAACTTCCACCTGTGTATCATAGAATGTACTACATGTACATGTAGCTGTCGGTGCATAGAATACATATATTCCACAAACATATCATGTATCCATCATTCCTATTGATGGCTTTTAAAGTTTTATTTTTACAAATTTATTTTTACAAATGACCTTCCTCTGCCCATGCACAGATACCATCTACAAAGTGGTGTACCGTACTCCTCCAAATATCATGATATTGCCTGTCATTGGTACTCTTTTTTGCCCTTGTAACAATCAGTGTTGGACAGTATTACAGTAAGGCATTATTTAAATGACTCCTTAGGAACACTCGATGTTGAAATTCTTGTATATAAAGGCAAAAAACTTGCATTGAGTCTGACCTCAAAAAAATTATATTCCTAATCTTAAATGGATAAAAGGAGCTCAGTAAACTTTTTTTCTTTGCTTTCTGTGTAGCTTTTTTCTTACCAAGCGCACTATAGGGACATGCGTATGTAATGTGTTATGCGCTATACAAGAATGGTGTACAAAGTATTATCATTAGCAGTCCAAGGACTGCCACCCATACAAAACTAACACTCATATGGCCTATCTCCTGTGTGGGACATGTATGTGCATTTTGTGGATATATTCACAGGAAATCTTTTGTTATAAATAGTAGGCTCACTTTGTTCCATAGGGTCTTCGCGTCGGAATGTTGGGTTAGTGAATAATCTATCCCTAAGTCCCGAAGAGTCAGGTGTAATGTTTGAGAAAGACACTTGTCTTATTACCAAAAGTGTTGGTTCCAGTTTACCAGGGGTTTTCTGAAAAGCCTACAGCACATCTACGAAAAGATCTTGTCTCGACCCAAAACTTACGTGATAATATCCATAAGAGTTTGTCTGAAAGCTAGCAGTTGACGTCTTCATTGTCTGATTGTATGGGCATTTTTTCAAATTATGGAGATGTAAAAAGATTTCCATACCTCAAGGACAATCTTTGAAAAAATGTGATTATAAGTATTCAATTGAGTTGACCTGTCATGATTGTTTGGGCATGTTTACACAAAAGTTTGTGTAACCCGATGTAATGCACCTGACCTTTCATGAATATTGGGGCATATGTTTTCACGATAGTTCATATAACCTGACAACCTGACCTGATACAAAGACCAGATGGAGCCAACAAGCCACAGACAGAACACCCATATGGCTTTTCACCAGTGTGACTTCTTATATGCCTTACAAGAAAGAAGTTACTGCTGAACCCTCTGTTACAAACCAATCATTTATGAGGCATTTCTGCTATGTGACTTTTCATATGCAATAGCAGGCTCTTCTCATAGCAAAACCCCTTGTTACAAACGTTACATCATTAGGACTTTTCCAAATTAGTTTCTTTGGTGTGTATCATTTTATGTCTTAAAAGAATTCTTCTTTGGGAAAATACTTTGTTACAAATCAAACATACATGAGGCTTTTCTCCACTGTGAGTTGTCATATGGTTTGTATGGGTACTCTTTTCCCGAAAGCTTTTGTCACAGATGGAGCATGGAAAGGGTTTTTCTCCCGTATGGATCCTCATGTGTCGTTTGCAATAACTGTTACTAGTGAACCTTTTCTCACAAATGGAACAAAAATATGGCTTTTCTCCTGTGTGAATTTTCTGATGATCTGTCAGATAACCCCGTTCTGAAAAGGTTTTGCTACATACAGAACACTCGAAGGGCTTTTCACCTGTGTGGATTTTTATGTGCCTTGAAAGGTGATGGGTTTGGGAAAATGTTTTTTTACAAAAAGAACACTCGTAAGGCCTTTCTCGTGTGTGGATTTTATTGTGCCTTGAAAGACCTGCAGTGTTGGAAAATGTTTTGTTGCAAATAAAACACTCGAAAGGCTTTTCTCCTGTATGGGATCTTATGTGTATTGAGAGCATATAACCACAACTAAATCTCACATTGCAGTACGTACACTGATATGGCTTTTCGCCTGTATGGGTTCTCAAGTGCTCATGCAGACCATTACTCCGGGAGTATTTCTTATCACAACATTTACACTGATATGACTTTTCTCCCATGTGAACTTTAATATGTTGTGTGAGATGACCCCTTTCATTAAAGCCTCTGTCACAAACCGTACACTCATGTGGCTTCTCTCCTCCATGGATTTTCATGTGTCTAGACAAGCTAGACCTGAAGGTAAAACCTTTGCTACAAACACTACAGAGAAAGGGTTTATCTTTAGTTAGGCTGCAGCTAGGATCATTTTGATTGCTTCCTGTTGCATGAAGCTCGGAAGACTGATTGATCGTCTCATCATATTCCATCATGATGTCTGTATTCCTATCTATATCCATTCCTCCATGTTTATGAGATGACGTGGTAGCATCCAGTGTCTCTCTGTCAGCTGCTCGTTTTTCATGAAAATAAGCCACTTGGCTTGGTATGAGACAAGAGTCATACTCACTAGGGCAACTCTCTCTTTCAGATGAATCGGATTGAGTTCCTATGCCAGCTTCTACCGGTAATGGGATATCCTCTGGAAGACTCAAACGTCTTTCCCCATCACGTGATCTATCACCTGACATTTCCTGAGTTTTCCTCATACTTTGATAGGAGCTCTGCATTCTTGTATTCCCACCTGAGCACAAAGAGCAGAATGAAATATCTAAGTTTAAGTTTAAATGGAAGCTTCCCAAGTAAGTTACATGTAGGTACACAGACAACTATAACAGAGTACTGGTGTTCACTTTGTTTTCTTTTTATAAAAGGAAACATTTAACATTCAGATGTAAATTTGATTTAAAATCAATATAGCACCCTTTCATAAAAAAGGGTACCTGGGACATACTGTATATGTTTCAATAACAACCACATACCCAAAATGTGTCCTCCTTTGAGATCAAACATCAACAATTATGGTATAATTGGTATTATGGCATGGTGGCTCAGTGGTTAGAGTGCCCGCCTCATGAAAGGGAGGTCGTGGGTTCGAACCCCGGCCGAGTCATACCCAAAGACTTATAAAAATGGGACCTTCTGCCTTCTAGCTAGGCGCTCAGCATATTAGATTGGAGAAGGGTAGTAGTAACATATTATGTTATGCAGGGCCCGCTGGAAGAGCAGTTTTATAACTGCAGTGGCTACCCTGGATAAATAAAACGTTATTATATCATCATATTATTATATTATGTACTCCCAACACATTTCAATTCAGATAACCATTCAATTCCCGTGAAATAAAAGACACAGTCAAAAGTTTCAACTTGGTTTTGTGGAGAAATAAAGTCTCTCTTTCGTTAAGATCATGTTACTCTGTCTGTATATTCATTATTTTTTTGGCTCATATTTTCAGGCCGTATGTATCTCCTTTATTTCCATTCTTTTTTGTTGTTGTTATTTTGGTGCACATTATAGTTTTGCTCTTGTTCGATATCTTCCTCTTTCTCTCTTCAGATATTAAGAAAATTTCTCTGTAAGTCTCTCTTATCCTCAATTCTGTAATGTCTTCTTTAAATCTTCTCCTGATCCCTCTTTCTCTAGTTTGATCTCTCTCTTTCTCTCTCTTTCTCTCTCTTTCTTGCTCTCTCTTAATATTTATCTAAATTAGGCGAGGATGGATATTCAGGCAGTCACATCTCCAGTGAAATAGTAACTACAAAATCTCCATACACACATTATTACCCAAATATGAGAATTGAGAATTGCTATAAAAAATAAACAAAACAACCAAGATCATGTCATTAATGTTGTCTAAAACAGGGTTTTAATCCACCTCAATGTGTGCACCATTATGTACAACCTTCCAGGACAGGTATTTTTTTAAAGGCTAAACTGATCACATGCTGTTCTTCAAATTGGCAACAATTATACATGTATTTATATCTCATTGCTACAGTGTATAATAAAAAGTAATATCTATGAAAACAATAACATGTTTATATTGAGAGAAAAAAGAAGAAAAAGAAAATGGCGAAGTTTCTTAGAAATCTAATGATTTAGAACCTCTCAATGTGTTGGCAATTTAAGCATTTTACAGCTTACTTCTTTTCTAAAAAACATGATAATAATAACAACAATTATTATTATTATCATAGTGATAATTATAATAATTATAATAATGATAATAATCATACAGGTAATTTTCTTGATTATTATTAAAATAATATTAACAACAATAACAATAGTAATAATATTAATAATACTTATACTGGTGGGTTATAGTGCTTATGTCTCTCAGACTTGACAATCCTAATGCTCAAACATTATTACCCTGGCTTTAGCATGGCTGCCATTAATGAACAATTGCATTTCAAGGAATCTGGGTCGTGTGTATTAAAAATTAGATTAATGTCTTGACAAAGAACATTCATGAAACGGCGGGACTCGAGCTGCAAACCATGTGATCTACAGTCCAGTGACATATCCACAAGACCACCACAACTCCAACCATAACAAAAAATAACAAGTAAATATAAGGTTGGCAATCTTGACATAGGGTACCTGTAGGTGATACAATCTAGCACACAAAATTAGCACCATTTCATTATTAACTATTCAATATTGCAAGCTACATTTTATTTTCTTAGTTAACCTTGCTAAATATCACTTTGGCATAATTTAGAAAGCAATAGACCACTTTGGAGATGATCATGAACAAATGCCCCCAATATATTGACAGATCTTTCAAATATGGAGAGGTTTGTAGAATATTTAGCTACTGCAAAAGGGACGGAGGTGCTACATGAATACATTTTGTTTGCCATCTTGGAAAGGAAACTTCCACCTGTGTATCATAGAATGTACTACATGTACATGTAGCTGTCGGTGCATAGAATACATATATTCCACAAACATATCATGTATCCAGCATTCCTATTGATGGCTTTTAAAGTTTTATTTTTACAAATTTATTTTTACAAATGACCTTCCTCTGCCCATGCACAGATACCATCTACAAAGTGGTGTACCGTACTCCTCCAAATATCATGCTATTGCCTGTCATTGGTACTCTTTTTTGCCCTTGTAACAATCAGTGTTGGACAGTATTACAGTAAGGCATTATTTAAATGACTCCTTAGAAACACTCGATGTTGAATTCTTGTATATAAAGGCAAAAAACTTGCATTGAGTCTGACCTCAAAAAAATTATATTCCTAATCTTAAATGGATAAAAGGAGCTCAGTAAACTTTTTTTCTTTGCTTTCTGTGTAGCTTTTTTCTTACCAAGCGCACTATAGGGACATGCGTATGTAATGTGTTATGCGCTATACAAGAATGGTGTACAAAGTATTATCATTAGCAGTCCAAGGACTGCCACCCATACAAAACTAACACTCATATGGCCTATCTCCTGTGTGGGACATGTATGTGCATTTTGTGGATATATTCACAGGAAATCTTTTGTTATAAATAGTAGGCTCACTTTGTTCCATAGGGTCTTCGCGTCGGAATGTTGGGTTAGTGAATAATCTATCCCTAAGTCCCGAAGAGTCAGGTGTAATGTTTGAGAAAGACACTTGTCTTATTACCAAAAGTGTTGGTTCCAGTTTACCAGGGGTTTTCTGAAAAGCCTACAGCACATCTACGAAAAGATCTTGTCTCGACCCAAAACTTACGTGATAATATCCATAAGAGTTTGTCTGAAAGCTAGCAGTTGACGTCTTCATTGTCTGATTGTATGGGCATTTTTTCCAAATTATGGAGATGTAAAAAGATTTCCCGCATATCTCAAGGACAATCTTTGAAAAAATGTAATTATTAGTATTCAATTGAGTTGACTGTCATGATTGTTTGGGCATGTTTACACAAAAGTTTGTGTAAACCGACGTGATGCACCTGACCTTTCATCAATATGGGGGCATGTGTTTTCACGATAATTCATGTAACCCGACAACCTGACCTGATACAAAGACCAGATGGAGCCAACAAGCCACAGACAGAACACCCATAGGGCTTTTCACCAGTGTGACTTCTTATATGCCTTACAAAAAAGAAGTTACTGCTGAACCCTCTGTTACAAACCAATCATTTATGAGGCATTTCTGCTATGTGACTTTTCATATGCAATAGCAGGCTCTTCTCATAGCAAAACCCCTTGTTACAAACGTTACATCATTAGGACTTTTCCAAATTAGTTTCTTTGGTGTGTATCATTTTATGTCTTAAAAGAATTCTTCTTTGGGAAAATACTTTGTTACAAATCAAACATACATGAGGCTTTTCTCCACTGTGAGTTGTCATATGGTTTGTATGGGTACTCTTTTCCCGAAAGCTTTTGTCACAGATGGAGCATGGAAAGGGTTTTTCTCCCGTATGGATCCTCATGTGTCGTTTGCAATAACTGTTACTAGTGAACCTTTTCTCACAAATGGAACAAAAATATGGCTTTTCTCCTGTGTGAATTTTCTGATGATCTGTCAGATAACCCCGTTCTGAAAAGGTTTTGCTACATACAGAACACTCGAAGGGCTTTTCACCTGTGTGGATTTTTATGTGCCTTGAAAGGTGATGGGTTTGGGAAAATGTTTTTTTACAAAAAGAACACTCGTAAGGCCTTTCTCGTGTGTGGATTTTATTGTGCCTTGAAAGACCTGCAGTGTTGGAAAATGTTTTGTTGCAAATAAAACACTCGAAAGGCTTTTCTCCTGTATGGGATCTTATGTGTATTGAGAGCATATAACCACAACTAAATCTCACATTGCAGTACGTACACTGATATGGCTTTTCGCCTGTATGGGTTCTCAAGTGCTCATGCAGACCATTACTCCGGGAGTATTTCTTATCACAACATTTACACTGATATGACTTTTCTCCCATGTGAACTTTAATATGTTGTGTGAGATGACCCCTTTCATTAAAGCCTCTGTCACAAACCGTACACTCATGTGGCTTCTCTCCTCCATGGATTTTCATGTGTCTAGACAAGCTAGACCTGAAGGTAAAACCTTTGCTACAAACACTACAGAGAAAGGGTTTATCTTTAGTTAGGCTGCAGCTAGGATCATTTTGATTGCTTCCTGTTGCACGAAGCTCGGAAGACTGATTGATCGTCTCATCATATTCCATCATGATGTCTGTATTCCTATCTATATCCATTCCTCCATGTTTATGAGATGACGTGGTAGCATCCAGTGTCTCTCTGTCAGCTGCTCGTTTTTCATGAAAATAAGCCACTTGGCTTGGTATGAGACAAGAGTCATACTCACTAGGGCAACTCTCTCTTTCAGATGAATCGGATTGAGTTCCTATGCCAGCTTCTACCGGTAATGGGATATCCTCTGGAAGACTCGAACGTCTAATTTCCCCATCACGTGATCTATCACCTGACATTTCCTGAGTTTTCCTCATACTTTGATAGGAGCTCTGCATTCTTGTATTCCCACCTGAGCACAAAGAGCAGAATGAAATATCTAAGTTTAAGTTTAAATGGAAGCTTCCCAAGTAAGTTACATGTAGGTACACAGACAACTATAACAGGGTACTGGTGTTCACTTTGTTTTCTTTTTATAAAAGGAAACATTTAACATTCAGATGTAAATTTGATTTAAAAACAATATAGCACCCTTTCATAAAAAAGGGTACCTGGGACATACTGTATATGTTTCAATAACAACCACATACCCAAAATGTGTCCTCCTTTGAGATCAAACATCAACAATTATGGTATAATTGGTATTATGGCATGGTGGCTCAGTGGTTAGAGCGCCTGCCTCATGAAAGGGAGGTCGTGGGTTCGACCCCGGCCGAGCCATACCAAAGACTTATAAAAATGGGACCTTCTGCCTTCTAGCTAGGCGCTCAGCATATTAGATTGGAGAAGGGTAGTAGTAACATATTATGTTATGCAGGGCCCGCTGGAAGAGCAGTTTTATAACTGCAGTGGCTACCCTGGATAAATAAAACGTTATTATATTATTATATTATTATATTATGTACTCCCAACACATTTCAATTCAGATAACCATTCAATTCCCGTGAAATAAAAGACACAGTCAAGAGTTCAACTTGGTTTTGTGGAGAAATAAAATCTCTCTTTCGTTAAGATCATGTTACTCTGTCTGTATATTCATTATTTTTTTGGCTCATATTTTCAGGCCGTATGTATCTCCTTTATTTCCATTCTTTGTTGTTGTTGTTATTTTGGTGCACTTTATAGTTTTGCTCTTGTTCGGTATCTTCCTCTTTCTCTCTTCAGATATTAAGAAAATTTCTCTGTAAGTCTCTCTTATCCTCAATTCTGTAATGTCTTCTTTAAATCTTCTCCTGATCCCTCTTTCTCTAGTTTGACCTCTCTCTCTCTCTCTCTCTCTTTCTTGCTCTCTCTTAATATTTATCTAAATTAGGTGAGGATGGATATTCAGGCAGTCACATCTCCAGTGAAATAGTAACTACAAAATCTCCATAAACACATCATTACCCAAATATGAGAATTGAGAATTGGTATAAAAATAAACAAAACAACCAAGATCATGTCATTAATTTTGTCTAAAACAGGGTTTTAATCCACCTCAATGTGTGCACCATTATGTACAACCTTCCGGGACAGGTATTTTCTTAAAGGCTAAACTGATCACATGCTGTTCTTCAAATTGGCAATTATACATGTACTTATATTTCATTGCTCCAGTGTATAATAAAAAGTAATATCTATGAAGACAATAACATGTTTATATTGAGAGAAAAAAGAAGAAAAAGAAAATGGCCAAGTTTCTTAGAAATCTAATGATTTAGAACCTCTCAATGTGTTGGCAATTTAAGTATTTTACAGCTTACTTCATTTCTAAAAAACATGATAATAATAATAACAATAATTATTATTATTATCATAGTGATAATTATGATAATTATAATAATGATAATAATCATACAGGTAATTTTCATGATTATTATTAAAATAATAGTAACAACAATAGCAATAGTAATAATATTAATAATACTTATAATAGTGGGTTATAGTGCTTATGTCTGTCAGACTTGACAATCCTAATGCTCTAACATTATTACCCTGGCTTTAGCATGGCTGCCGTTAATGAACAATTGCATTTCAAGGAATCTGGGTCGTGTGTATTAAAAATCAGATTAATGTCTTGACAAAGAACATTCATGAAACGGCGGGACTCGAGCTGCAAACCTTGTGATCTACAGTCCAGTGACATATCCACAAGACCACCACAACTCCAACAATAACAAAAAATAACAAGTAAATATAAGGTTGGCAATCTTGACATAGGGTACCTGTAGGTGATACAATCTAGCACACAAAATTAGCACCATTTCATTATTAACTATTCAATATTGCAAGCTACATTTGATTTTCTTAGTTAACCTTGCTAAATATCACTTTGGCATAATTTAGAAAGCAATAGACCATTTTGGAGATAGATCATGAAAAAAATGACCCCAAAAATATTGACAGAACTTTCAAACATGGAGTGGTTTGTAGAATATTTAGTTACGGTACTGCGAAAGGGATGGAGGTGCTACCCGAATACATTTTGTTTGCCATCTTGAAAAGGAAACTTCCACCTGTGTATCATAGAATGTACTACATGTACATGTAGCTGTCAGTGCAAAGATTACATATATGTACATTCCACAAACATATCATGTATCCAGCATTCCTATTGATGGCTTTTAAAGTTTTATTTTTACAAATTTATTTTTACAAATGACCTTCCTCTGCCCATGCACAGATACCATCTACAAAGTGGTGTACTGTACTCCTCTAAATATCATGATATTGCCTTTCATTGGTACTCTCTTTTGCCCTTGTAACAATCAGTGTTGGACAGTATAACAGTAAGGCATTATTTAAATGACTCCTTAGGAACACTCGATGTTGAAATTCTTGTATATAAGGGCAAAAAACTTGCATTGAGTCTGACCTCAAAAAAATTATATTCCTAATCTTAAATGGATAGAAGGAACTCAGTAACCTTTTTTTCTTTGCTTTCTGTGTAGCTTTTTTCTTACCAAGCGCACTATAGGGACATGCGTATGTAATGTCTTATGCGCTATACAAGAATAGTGTACAAAGTATTATCATTAGCAGTCCAAGGACTGCCACCCATACAAAACTAACACTCATACGGCCTATCTCCTGTGTGGGACATGTATGTGCATTTTGTGGATATATTCACAGGAAATCTTTTGTTTTAAATAGTAGGCTCACTTTGTTCCATAGGGTCTTCGCGTCAGGTTGTTGGGTTACACAAACTATTGTGAATAATCTATTCCTAAGTCCCGAAGAGTCAGGTGTAATGTTTGATAAAGACACTTGTCTAAAAATCACCAAAAGTGTTGGTTCCAGTTTACCAGGGTTTTTCTGAAAAACCTACAGCAAATGTACAAACAAAATTTGTCTCGACCCCACATTAACGAATAATATTCACAAGAATTTGTCAAAAAGCTAGCAGTTGACACTTCTTCATTGTCTGATTGTATGGGCGTTTTTTCCAATAATAAAATGTAAAAAGATTTCCATATCTCAAGGAAAATCTTTGAAAAAATGTAATTATTAGTATTCAATTGAGTTGACTGTCATGATTGTTTGGGCATGTTTACACAAAAGTTTGTGTAACCCGACGTGATGCACCCGACCTTTCATCAATATGGGGGCATATGTTTTCACGATAGTTCATGTAACCTGACAACCTGTCCTGATACAAAGACCAGATGGAGCCAACAAGCCACAGACAGAACACCCATAGGGCTTTTCACCAGTGTGACTTCTTATATGCCTTACAAGAAAGAAGTTTCTGCTGAACCCTCCGTTACAAACCAATCATTTATGAGGCATTTCTGCTATGTGACTTTTCATATGCAATAGCAGGCTCTTCTCATGGCAAAACCCCTTGTTTACAAACATTACATCATTAGGACTTTTCCAAATTAGTTTCTTTGGTGTGTATCATTTTATGTCTTAAAAGAGTTCTTCTTTGGGAAAATGCTTTGTTACAAATCAAACATACATGAGGCTTTTCTCCACTGTGAGTTGTCATATGCTTTGTATGGGTACTCTTTTCCCGAAAGCTTTTGTCACAGATGGAGCATGGAAAGGGTTTTTCTCCTGTATGGATCCTCATGTGTCGTTTGCAATAACAGTTACTAGTGAACCTTTTCTCACAAATGGAACAAATATATGGCTTTTCTCCTGTGTGAACTTTCTGATGTTCTGTCAGATACCATCGTTCAGAAAAGGTTTTGCTACATACAGAACACTCAAAGGGCCTTTCTCCTGTGTGGATTTTTATGTGCGTTGAAAGGTGGTGGGTTTGGGAAAATGTTTTTTTACAAAAAGAACACTCGTAAGGCTTCTCTCCTGTGTGGACTTTCATGTGCCTTGAAAGGTGACCGCTGGTGGAAAGTGATTTTTGACAAAAAGAACACTTGTAAGGCATTTCTCCTGTATAGGATCCTGTATGGGATCTTATATGTCTTGAGAGCTCATCAACACGACTAAATGTCAAATCACAGACCATACACTGATGTGGTTTCTTGCTTGGGGCCTTTTCTCTTCCATGGATTTTCATGTGCCTAGACAACCTAGACTTGAAGTAAAAACCTTTGCTACAAACACGGCAGAGAAAGCGTTTTTCTTCAGTTAGCCTGCAGCTAGGATCATTTTGATCGCTTCCTGTTGCATGAAGCTGGGAAGACTGATTGATCATCTCATCATATTCCATCGTGATGTCTTCATTCCTATCTATATCCATTCCTTCAGGTTTATGAGATGACGTGGTAGCATCCAGTGTCTCTCTGTCAGCTGCTCGCTTTTCATGAAAATAAGGCACTTGGCTTGGTATGAGATAAGAATCATTCTCACTTGTACAACTCTCTCTTTCAGATGAATCGGATTGAGTTCCTAAGTAATCTTGTAATGGGAAATCCTCTGGAAGATGTCTTGCACCGTCACATGATCTATCACCTGACATTTCCTGAGTGTTTCTTTGATAGGAGCTCTGCAAACTTGAATCCCCACCTGAGCACAAAGAGCAGGATGAAATATGTATCTTTGATTTGAATGGAAGCTTCTCGAGTAAGGCTATCAGTACATGCAGACAACTATAACAGGGTACTGGTGTTCGCTTTTTTTTTTAAACAAAAGAAAGCATTTAACGTTAAAATGTAAACTTGATTTTGAAAACAATGGCGGCCTTTCATAAAAAAGCTGTACCTGAAACATGTTTCTATCACAGCCAAATACCCACAATCCATGTATGTAAAACTGTGCTCCTATTAACTCAAGAAGGCTATTAAAGCCCCACTGCACTACTTACAGCTACTTGCGCCCTCTTTATTCATGTAGCAAACAATGCCTAATCAGTGACCATTGGTCCCCCATTATCCTATTTTCAATATGTTAAGTGGGAGCTGATTTGATGAGATAACCACCTGTCAGTGACATTGCAGGGTGGTCTAATCCCTCCTGTAAACTAGTACAGATGGGCATCAAACATTTCTGTGGAAACCTTTTTGAATACAGCCCTGTTTACAATTATAGTATTAAGTATGCGAGGGGCATTTTCTTGCATTTGTAGGAGTGGTGAGATTAACCACAGCATTGTTCACATTATTCTCTGAGATATGCAGAGAACCCTGGAGAATATGATTGATTTAGTATTCCCAACACCTGTGTTTTTCCTTAGTATTCCTCTAGTGCCAAAATAATTATGTTATCAATTGCCAGTTTTGGGGACCTTGAAGTTGTCAAACCTTAAAGGAGAATGAAACCCTTCATTGTAACCTACGTCATTATGTAGAGGACATTTAAACTCACATTTTCATACAACAATCAGGTTTGTAGGATATGTATACCATATTCACTAAAGTTCCCAAAATAAGAAGATGGTTATCGTCGGCTATAAGTTCAGAAGGGAGCTGCCATTATGACGTATTTGCGCTGTACTCCACCGGTACCACGGCCTTTACAGTGACCAATTTGCCGAAGTTGTCTACGGGAGGATATGTGTGCAATTTGCAAGGCTTGCATACAGGGACCAAGCCTCAAACTATTCTCATTTCGAACGGAAATAGCTGCTGACCATCCATAATAATTAATAGTGAAACACCACAAGTACAAAACAAACTTTGAATTCTATTTTTGTTTTTGATGATTGAAATAGATAACCTGGCTTTATCCCAGCTCAGCTGCCTTAACCCAATTTAGCCCAGGCTATTTTGAAACTGCATAGCCCGAGAGGCTTCTAAGGCCCCCCCCCCATGATCTCGGCCGTGAAACGACCGATCGCCACGAAAATTTGCATACATGTCAAGTGAAGTGTATAGAATACTATGATAATTTCAACTTTTTGAAAAATTCACTCAATTGCATATTTATGGTAATTTATGCAAATAAGGTCATCAAATTCACATTTTTGCCCATGAATTAGACATTATTCATATTTAAGCATTCTTTCTCACTACATATATTTGTTAGACCATTTGGAATTATAATACAACACAAAAAATTGAAAAACCAGGGTTATTCCTTATGTTATCTATTGTTTTGATAATTTCTTATGTATTTCTTTGTTTTTTTAACTTATGTATTTTATTGTTTTTGTTGTTTTATTTTATTTCCATCTATAATTCAACTATTTTGACCCCAAAATAAACACCGAAACTATAAACAAGACCAAATAACCAATGTTTTATCTCTTTATTTGAAAAATGAGATTTCCATATGTTTTGTACACAAATCACAAAAACGAGCGATTTTTGGGCTGACATGCAAAGACAAAAGGACACGTGACTTTGTAATGGTAGGTCCGATTTTCGAAAAATTTCTTTCAAAAGATGCGCAAGACTCAAAAGAAAAAATTCACAAAATTTCAGTGCAAGATTTTCTTGCGTTAAAAAATTAACGCGAAAAATGTCGCAAAGCCCCCCCCCCCCCCCCCCCCCCCCCTCCAGGCCCCCAGGCTAAATAGGGTTAAGGTGCTCAAAGCTTTCGTTGAAACTCTTACCAGGTGCCCACTTACTACACCTACATGTAGGTGGAAAGTAGGAATGTCTTGCTAATTATTGGACATTAATAACATGGGGGGGGGGGGGGGCTCAAGCCATATGATGATGATCCTCAGTTTGGTGAGACATGTTTGCCCAAATTACATGTAGCTATGTGTGAAAAGATGTCTTTTTCACCTCTTCATTGATTTGGGATATTTTAGAGGTTTGTGATGTACTACATGCCTACCCTGTTTTGTTTCACTGTCTGTGTGTAACAAAGGGTTCACACAAAAGAGTGAAATAAAACCATATCTTTTACCGTCAACAACCATGGTCGAGGACCCATACCAGAGAAAAGCTGTATGGGTGTTCAATGTGTCACAAAGCTTTCGCCTAAGTAGTACATACATGTATGACAACCATTACCACACTGGTTAGTGAATGTGAGAGTTTATTTTCTCCCCCATGTAGCAAGAGTGATGGAATTTGCCACAGTAAGGTGTGTATGAGTATGAGAACTCCACAGAACTCTTGAAAGTCCCACATTGGGGAATCAGTATCTCAACTTTTAGATATGAATTTTAGATAAGTTTACACTCCGAAGCACCTTTCCCACATGAAATGTAAAGTTGACATAAATTGATACCCACCTGATTTGTACAATAATACATGTAGCTGTGAGAAACAATGTTCATTTGTCCTTATTGCCTCACTGAGCTAGGGTAGGGACAGTTTTGTGATGCACTCTTAAGCTTATCTCCTACTTTGGTCATGACTTTAAAGTTTAAACCCATTGCCTACAGGAACTGGGTGGATAAACCCATTGCCTACATGAACTGTGTGGATAAACCCATTGCCTACAGGAACTGGTTGGATGAACCCATTGCCTACAGGAACTAGGTGGATGGACCCATTGCCTACAGGAACTGGTTGGATGAACCCATTGCCTACAGGAACTGGTTGGATGAACCCATTGCCTACAGGAACTGGTTGGATGAACCCATTGCCTGCAGGAACTGGGTGGATGAACCCATTGCCTACAGGAACTAGGTGGATGGACCCATTGCCTACAGGAACTGTGTGGATAAACCCATTGCCTACAGGAACTGGTTGGATGAACCCATTGCCTACAGGAACTAGGTGGATGGACCCATTGCCTACAGGAACTGGTTGGATGAACCCATTGCCTACAGGAACTGGTTGGATGAACCCATTGCCTACAGGAACTGGTTGGATGAACCCATTGCCTGCAGGAACTGGGTGGATGAACCCATTGCCTACAGGAACTAGGTGGATGGACCCATTGCCTACAGGAACTGGTTGGATGAACCCATTGCCTACAGGAACTAGGTGGATAAACCCATTGCCTACAGGAACTGGTTGGATGAACCCATTGCCTACAGGAACTAGGTGGATAAACCCATTGCCTACAGGAACTAGGTGGATGGACTCATTGCCTGCAGGAACTGGGTGGATGAACCCATTGCCTACAGGAACCGGGTGGATCCTGTATAAAGTCTATGGACATGAGAGAATTCAGTAATCAATTGTCAAGTGTGGGTTTTCATATGCTTCTTACGGGTACTTTTTTCCCTGAAGCTCTTGTCACAGACGGAGCATGTAAAGGGTTTTTCTCCAGTGTGAATTGTCAAATGATGAGTAAGAGAAGCATTGCGGGTAAAGCTTTTGCTACATACAGAACACTCAAAGGGCTTTTCACCTGTGTGGAATTTTATGTGACTTGAAAGGTGATGGGTTTGGGAAAATGTTTTTTTACAAAAAGAACACTCGTAAGGCCTTTCTCCTGTGTGGGATCTTATGTGCCTTGAAAGGTGACCCCTGCTGGAAAATGATTTTTGACAAAAAGAACACTTGTATGGCTTTTCTCCTGTATGGATTCTCATGTGTTCGTTTAGAGGGTTAATGTACATAAATCTCTTGCTGCAAAACATACACTCATGGGGCTTTTCTCCTCCATGGATTGTCATGTGTCTAGACAAACTAATCCTGAGGGCAAATCCTTTGCTACAAACACAACAGAGAAAGGGTTTTTCTTTAGCTAGGCTGCAGCTAGGATCATTTTGAACGCTTCCTGTTGCACAAAGCTGGGAAGACTGATTGATCGTCTCATCAAGTTCCATCATGATGTCTTCATTCCTCTCTTTATCCATTCCTCCAGGTTTATGATATGACGTGGTAGCATCAGGTGTCTCTCTGTTAGCTGCTCGTTTTTCATGAAAATAAGGCACTTGGCTTGGTATGATATAAGAGTTATTCTCACTTGTGCAACTCTCTCTTTCAGATGAATCGGATTGAGTTCCTAAGTAATCTTGTAATGGGAAATCCTCCGGAAGATGTCTTGCACCGTTACATGACCTATCACCTGACATTTCCTGACTGTTTCTCATACTTTGATAGGAGCTCTGCAAACTTGAATCCCCACCTGAGCACAAAGAGCAGGATGAAATATGTTTTTTTGATTTGAAATGGAAGCTTCTCAATTAAGCTATCTGTGCATGCAGACAACTATAACAGGGTATTGGTTTTCACTTTTTTTTAAACAAAAGGAAACATTTTACGTTCAAATGTAAACTTGATTTTGAAAACAATGGCGGCCTTTCAGACATGTTTCTATCACAGCCACATACCCAAAATGCATGTATGTAAACTGTGCTCCTATTACCTCAAGAAGGCTATTAAAGCCCCACTGCACAACATACAGCTATTTGCACCCTCTATATACATGTACATGTAACACACAATGCCTAATCCGTGACCATTGGTCCCCTATGATCCTCTTTTTTGTATGTTAAGTGAGAGCTGATGTGATGAGATAACCACCCGTCAGTGACCTTGCAGGTCGGTCTAATCCCTCCTGTAAAGTATTACAGATGGGCTTTAAATATTTTTGAGGAAACCTTTTTCCATACAGCCCTGTTCACAAGTATAGTATTAAGTATGCGAGGGGGCAATTTCTTGCCTTTGTAGGAGGAGCAATGAGATTAGCCACAGCAATGTTAACATTATTCTCCGAGATACCAGGAAAACCCTTGAGAATATGATTGATTTAATATTCCCAACACCTTTTTTTTTCCTTAGTATTCCTCTAGTGCCAAAATAATTATGTTATCAATTGCCAGTTTTGGGGACCTTCAAGTTGTCAAACCTTAAAGGAGAATAAAACCCTTCATTCAGTTCATTGTAACCTACATCATTATGTAGAGGACATTTAAACTCACATTTTCATACAACGATCAGGTTCGTAGGATATGTATACCATTTTCACTAAAGTTCCTAAAATAAGAGATGGTTAGCGTCGGCTATAAGTTCAGAAGGGAGCTGTTATTATGACGTAACTGTGCTGTACTCCGCCAGTACCACGGCCTTTACAGCGACCAATTTGCCAAAGTTGACTATGGGAGGATATGCGTGCAATTCGCAGGGCTTACATACAGGGACCAAGCCTCATGCCATTCTCATTTCCTGAATGGTATACACCGGTTCGAATGCGAACAGCTGCTGATCATTCATAATAATTAATAGTGAAACACCACGAGTACAAAACAAACTTTGATTTCTATTTTTGTTTTTGATGATTGAAATAGATAACCTGGCTTTATCCCAGCTCAGCTGCCTTAAGGTGCTCAAAGCTTTTGTTGAAACTCCTACCAGGTACCCACTTACTACACCTACATGTAGGTGGGTAGTAGGAATGTCTTGCTAATTATAGGACATTAATAACATGGGGGGACTCAAGCCATGTGATCCTCAGTCTGGTGAGACATACCTGTTTGCCCATGACACCCCTACTCAAATTACATGTAGCTTGTGTGAAAAGATGTCCTTTTCACCTCCTCGTTGATCTGGGATATTTTGGAGGTTTTTGATGCACTACATGCCTACCAATACCCTTTTTTTGTTTCACTGTCTGTGTGTAACAAAGGGTTCACACAAAAGAGTGAAATAAAACCACATCTTTTACCGTCAACAACCATGGTAGTGCACACGAGGACCCATACCAGAGAAAAGCTGTATGAGTGTTCAATGGGTCAAAAAAGCTTTCGCCTAAGTAGTACGTATGACAAACATTACCACACTCACACTGGTAAGTGAATGTGAGAGTTTATTTTCTCCCCCATGTAGCAGGAGGGATGAAATTTGCCACAGTAAGGTGTGTATGATTATGAGAACTCCACAGAACTCTTGAAAGTCCCACATTGAGGAATCAGTATCTCAACTTTTAGATATGAATTTTAGATAAGTTTACACTCTGAAGCACCTTTCCCACATGAAATGTAAAGTTGACATAAATTGATATCCACCTGATTTATACAATGATACAGTGTACATGTAGCTGTGAGAAACGATGTTCATTTGTCCTTCTTGCCTCCCTGAGCTAGGGTAGGGACAGTTTTGTGCTGCACTCTTAAGCTTATCTCCTACTTTGGTCATGACCTTAAAGTTTAAACCCATTGCCTACAGGAACTGGGTGGATAAACCCATTGCCTACATGAACTATGTGGATAAACCCATTGCCTACATGAACTGTGTGGATAAACCCATTGCCTACAGGAACTAGGTGGATAAACCCATTGCCTGCAGGAACTGGGTGGATGAACCCATTGCCTACAGGAACTGGGTGGATCCTGTATAAAGTCTATGGACATGAGAGAATTCAGTTATCAATTGTCAAGTGTGGGTTTTCATATGCTTTGTACGGGTACTTTTTTCCCTGAAGCTCTTGTCACAGACGGAGCATGTAAAGGGTTTTTCTCCAGTGTGAATTGTCAAATGATGAGTAAGAGAAGCATTGCGGGTAAAGCTTTTGCTACATACAGAACACTCAAAGGGCTTTTCACCTGTGTGGAATTTTATGTGACTTGAAAGGTGATGGGTTTGGGAAAATGTTTTTTTACAAAAAGAACACTCGTAAGGCCTTTCTCCTGTGTGGGATCTTATGTGCCTTGAAAGGTGACCCCTGCTGGAAAATGATTTTTGACAAAAAGAACACTTGTAAGGCTTTTCTCCTGTATGGACTCTCAGGTGTTCCTTTAGAGGGTTAATGTACATAAATCTCTTGCTGCAAAACATACACTCATGGGGCTTTTCTCCTCCATGGATTGTCATGTGTCTAGACAAACTAATCCTGAGGGCAAATCCTTTGCTACAAACACAACAGAGAAAGGGTTTTTCTTTAGCTAGGCTGCAGCTAGGATCATTTTGAACGCTTCCTGTTGCACAAAGCTGGGAAGACTGATTGATCGTCTCATCAAATTCCATCATGATGTCTTCATTCCTATCTTTATCCATTCCTCCAGGTTTATGATATGACGTGGTAGCATCAGGTGTCTCTCTGTTAGCTGCCCGTTTTTCATGAAAATAAGGCACTTGGCTTGGTATGATATAAGAGTTATTCTCACTTGTGCAACTCTCTCTTTCAGATGAATCGGATTGAGTTCCTAAGTAATCTTGTAATGGGAAATCCTCTGGAAGATGTCTTGCACCGTCACATGATTTATCATCTGACATTTCCTGACTGTTTCTCATACTTTGATAGGAGCTCTGCAAACTTGAATCCCCACCTGAGCACAAAGAGCAGGATGAAATATGTATTTTTTATTTGAAATGGAAGCTTCTCAAGTAAGCTATCTGTACACTATGCAGACAACTATAACAGGGTATTGGTTTTCACTTTTTTTTAAACAAAAGGAAACATTTAACGTTCAAATGTAAACTTGATTTTGAAAACAATGGCGCCCTTTCAGACATGTTTCTATCACAGCCACATACCTAAAATGCATGTATGTAAACTGTGCTCCTATTACCTCAAGAAGGCTATTAAAGCCCCACTGCACTACATACAGCTACTTGCACCCTCTATATACATGTACATGTAACACACAATGCCTAATCCGTGAACATTGGTCCCCTATGATCCTCTTTTTTGTATGTTAAGTGAGAGCTGATGTGATGAGATAACCACCCGTCAGTGACCTTGCAGGGTGGTCTAATCCCTCCTGTAAACTATTACAGATGGGCTTTAAACTTTTCTGTGGAAACCTTTTTCCATACAGCCCTGTTCACAAGTATAGTATTATGTATGCGAGGGGGCAATTTCTTGCCTTTGTAGGAGGAGCAATGAGATTAGCCACAGCAATGTTAACATTATTCTCTGAGATACCTGGAAAACCCTTGAGAATATGATTGATTTAATATTCTCAACACCTGTTTTTTTTCCTCAGTATTCCTCTAGTGCCAAAATAATTATGTTATCAATTGCCAGTTTTGGGGACCTTGAAGTTGTCAAACCTTAAAGGAGAATGAAACCCTTCATTCAGTTCATTGTAACCTACGTCATTATGTAGAGGACATTTAAACTCAGATTTTCATACAACGATCAGGTTCGTAGGATATGTACATGTATACCATATTCACTAAAGTTCCCAAAATAAGAAGACGGTTAGCGTCTGCTATAAGTTCAGAAGGGAGCTGTTATTATGACGTAACTGTGCTGTACTCCACCAGTACCACGGCCTTTACAGTGACCAATTTGCCAAAGTTGACTATAGGAGGATATGCGTGCAATTCGCAGGGCTTACATACAGGGACCAAGCCTCATGCCATTCTCATTTCCTGAATGGTATACACCGGTTCGAATGCGAACAGCTGCTGATCATCCATAATAATTAATAGTGAAACACCACAAGTACAAAAGAAAGTTTGATTGTTATTTTTGTTTTTGATGATTGAAATAGATAACCTGGCTTTATCCCAGCTCAGCTGCCTTAAGGTGCTCAAAGCTTTTGTTGAAACTCCTACCAGGTACCCACTTACTACACCTACATGTAGGTGGGAAGTAGGAATGTCTTGCCAATTATAGGACATTAATAACATGGGGGGGGGGGGGGACTCAAGCCATGTGATCCTCAGTCTGGTGAGACATACCTGTTTGCCCATGACACCTCTACTCAAATTACATGTAGCTTGTGTGAAAAGATGTCTTTTTCACCTCCTCATTGATCTGGGATATTTTGGAGGTTTTTGATGCACCACATGCCTACCGGTACCCTTTTTTTGTTTCACTGTCTGTGTGTAACAAAGGGTTTACACAAAAGAGTGAAATAAAACCACACCTTTTATCGTCAACAACCATGGTAGTGAACATGAGGACCCATACCAGAGAAAAGCTGTATGAGTGTTCAGTGTGTCACAAAAGCTTTCGCCGAAGTAGTACATATGACAAACATAACCACACCGGTTAGTGAATGTGAGAGTTTATTTTCTCCCCCATGTAGCAGGAGGGATGAAATTTGCCACAGTAAGGTGTGTATGATTATGAGAACTCCACAGAACTCTTGAAAGTCCGACGTTGGGGAATCAGTATTTCAACTTTTAGATATGAATTTTAGATAAGTTTACACTTTGCAGCACCTTTCCCACATGAAATGTAAAGTTGACATAAATTGATATCCACCTGATTTGTACAATAATACAGTGTACATGTAGCTGTGAGAAACAATGTTCATTTTTCCCACTTGCCTCACTGAGCTAGGGTAGGGACAGTTTTGTGATGCACTCTTAAGCTTATCTCCTACTTTGGTCATGACCTTAAAGTTTAAACCCATTGCCTGCAGGAACTGGGTGGATCCTGTATTAAGTCTATGGACATGAGAGAATTCAGTTATCAATTGTCAAGTGTGGGTTTTCATATGTTTCTTACGGGTACTCCTTTCCCTAAAGCTCTTGTCACAGATGGAGCATGTAAAGGGTTTTTCTCCAGTGTGAATTGTCATATGATGAGTAAGATTAGCATTGCGGGTAAAGCTTTTGTCACAGACGGAGCATGTAAAGGGTTTTTCTCCAGTGTGAATTGTCATATGATGAGTAAGAGTAGCATTGCGGCTAAAGCTTTTGTCACAGAAGGAGCATGTAAAGGGTTTTTCTCCAGTGTGAATTGTCATATGATCTGTAAGAGAAGCATTGTGGGAAAAGCTTTTGCTACATATTGAACACTTGAAGGGCCTTTCTCCTGTGTGGATTTTTAAGTGCGTTGAAAGGTGACAGTTTTGGGAAAACGTTTTTTTACAAAAAGAACACTCGAAAGGCTTCTCTCCTGTATGGGTAACTATGTGTCTTGAGAGTCTTTCAACACGACTAAAACTCACATCACAAAACTTACACTGAGATGGCTTTTCCCCTGTATGGGTTCTCATGTGGTCTTGGAGACCATTACTCCGGCTATATTTCTTATCACAAAACTTACACTCATATCTTTTTTTCCCCGTATGAACTGTCATATGTTGTGCAAGATTACCACTTGCACAAAAGCCTTTGTCGCAAACTGTACACCGATAAGTCTTTTCTCCTGTATGGATTCTCAGGTGTTCCTTTAGAATGTTCATGTACATAAATCTCTTGCTGCAAAGCATACACTCATGGGGCTTTTTTCCTCCATGGGTTCTCATGTGTCTAGACAAACTAGTCCTGAGGGCAAATCCTTTGCTACAAACACAACAGAGAAAGGGTTTTTCTCTAGTTAGGCTGCAGCTAGGATCCTTTTGATCGCTTCCTGTTGCATGAAGCTGGGAAGACTGATTGATCATCTCATCACATTCCATCGTGATGTCTTCATTCCTATCTTTATCCATTCCTCCAGGTTTATGATATGACGTGGTAGCATCCGATGTCTCTCTGTCAGCTGCTCGTTTTTCATGAAAATAAGCCACTTGGCTTGGTATGAGACAAGAGTCATACTCACTTGGGCAACTCTCTCTTTCAGATGAATCGGATTGAGTTCCTCTGCCAGCTTCTAATGGGAAATCCTCTGGAAGACTCGGACCTCTCGCATCGTCAAATGATCTATCATTTGACTTTTCCTCAGTGTTTCTCATACTTTGATAGCAGGTCAGCACACTTGAATCCCCACCTGAGCACAAAGAGCAGGATGAAATATCTAACTTTGATTTAAAATGGAACATTCTCAAGTAAGCTACCTGTACATGCAGACAACTACAACATGGTACTGGTGTTCCTCTTTTATTTAATTCAAAAGTATACATTCAAATGTAAACATTGAAAACAATTTCACCAAAAAAAGGGTACAAGTGGGGTGGGGTAAAAAGCATACTAGTACATGTAGCAACATACATTAATGTATCCCCTTTCATCCCTATGCATAATCACTGATATTGAGATAAAGAAATGTAAAGTGCACTCAAATGATTTTGTTTCATCTTTCTTTTAATACCAAGGTGGTCTGAATGGTCGTCGATACAAACCTTGTTTGCTACATGATTGTGATGTTGCCTGCAGAGCGGTCCTTTCATCATCATCATCTGCACTGTCACTATCCGCAGGTTCTTCCTTTATAAAGTATGTCAAAGTCTGGTGGTCAGCTTCTTTTGATTGTTGGGCCTCCGTCTCCTTAGCGTCATCATCCTCTGTCCAACCATCTTCTGAATCTGCTTCCAGCACGGAATCAGTATGAAATCGTCTCTGGACTTCTTCTCCTTGCTGACCTTCTTTCAAGTGGTCTTCCTTAACCTGAGACTTCTCAGTTCTTTCTGATGATTGTTGCTCTTCCGATACCTCTTTGGCATCATTCTCTGTCCAGTCATCTTCCAAGTCTTCTTCCTTCACGATGTAGGTCTTGTATGGTTCCTCTGATGACTGAGGTTCCTCTTTGATCTCACTCTTGATCACTTCCAGACTGGTCTTCTTGTCTTCCATGATTCTGTGAAAAAGGGTAAAAATACATTAAAAAAAAAAAAGAATTTGCCACGGACCACGGTCCATCACACATCAAGTTAAATCCTGACTGTATGATGCGTTTAAAGGTCTTTTTTTGTGGATTTTCTTCGTCGAAATTGAGCTCCTTGTTGAAATTCTTGCAGCCGTATTTTATATTGTGCGCTTGAAAGAAGACGACGTCATCCATTGACAGTAACAGAATACGGCTGAGAATTTCAACACGTACCATAATTAACGTTGTATTAACCACACTTTTTTGCCGCCGAAAAAAATTCAGAGTCGGGGGTGCGTCTTATACACAGTACACAAAAAAAGTTTCGATTTATGCCCCTCCACCTGGCGCTATGCCTGGCAATGTCTCCCAGCTCAGTAATCGGTGTGTTGACTCACCACTCGGAAACTAGAACACTCAAATTCGTCTGTCATCTTGGTTTGAAAGTAATCTTTCTGATAGATCTCAATATGTAGTTTATAATAATAATTGCTCCAATATTTCTTCTATTACACGGCGTACCACAAGGTAACTTCTATCCTAGGTCCTCTACTGTTTTTTAATTTACATTAATGATCTTACACATTCAGCTGCACCTCGCAGTTAAATGAAAGGCCTGCCTGCGTGGTTTTTTAACACGGACCTAGCTTTTTTTTTCTTTCCTTTCCTTTTTTTTAGGGCGAAAAAGAGGGATGCGGTTAATACACGAGGGCGGTTTATACACCCTTAATTACGGTAGCTCAATTTTGACGAAGAAAATCCGGGAAGAGACCCTTAAAGGGATCGTTTAACAATGTTAAATCTGAGATACACGGCCCTATGTGTTATCAGTGTCTGTGATATGGTGTAATATTGAAGCCCTAAAAAAATTGCGCTTCAAAATGATCAAGAAGTGCCTCAAAAAAGTAAAACTCTTTGAGTGACTGGTTTTATCATACTCGTTTTCCCCAATAGACTGTAGTGTTATGAAAACCGTCAGGCGAACGGTTTTCAAAATTTGTAATTCCAATCATAAATATCTTGATAATCAGACAGGCGACCGGCTTGTAAAAGTCATGGGGTTCCTGACTGACCTAGAGGTGTATAATTATCATTGCATTATGAGCTAAATCCAGAATTTTATTTCAGAATCTGAGACAAAGTTACCGGATCCCTTTAAAGGGGAAGTCCACCCTGAAATTAAGTTAGTTTTAATAGGAGTAGAAAAATGAGAGAAACAAGTCAGTGAAAGTTTGAGCAAATTCCGATTAAAAATAAGGAAGTTAGGATTTTTGAAGTTGTGATCAATCAAACACAAATTGGCAACTCTATGACGTATCATGCGAGCTCAACTTCCATTTGCTCAGTACTAAAAAAATCTAAAATTTTCATTTTCCCTCAAGAAAAATTTCAACCATACATGCACCCTAAATATAATAATTGCAAATATGTTTCTATACTCCCCCTGCAGGGAACAAATATATATTCCGTCATCAATAACGAAGAAAACATGATTTTATGGAATATTATGCACAAAGCAAATGAAGGAGAGCTCGTATGATAAGTCACAGAGTTGCCAATTTGTATTTGATTGATCACAACTTCAATAATTCATAACTTTCTTATTTTCATTCAGAATTTGCTCAAATTTTCACTCACCTGATTTTCTTATTATTCTGCCTCTATCGAAACAAACTTATTTTGGGGGTGGACTTTCCCTTTAAAGGGACTTGGTAACATTGTTCAGATGAGAGATAGTGGTGCTAATTAAGGCAGTGATTTCAATGCTAGATGTACAATTAAAGATAATCTGAAAATTTGAGTGAAAACGGACCATTATTCATGGTACAAATTTAGAAAAAATGATCTGATCAATTCCTTAATTCTCCCAACTATAATATTACAATTTAATTACATTTTAGGTGATTGGAAATCGTCACAAAGCAATAAAATGGCTCTACATTCCATTTCAGACATCAAGTGTTGACAGATTTTGTATAGCCTGTTTTATATATCTTTTTTCATGGAACGGTTTGGAAAATTGGTTGGGAGAATTTACTGTTAATCACTGTTAGAGCGTGGCATACATCGACTCCTTCATGTCAGAGGGTTAGTACAGTACGTAGAAGGAATATAGTAAGTAACATTTTATACAAAATTTAAGCAATTTTTTCATCAACCTTCAACAGTGTTACCAAGTCACTTTAAAGATGTCCAAATGCAGCCGACATCAAATTCTGAAGAATATGTCATGTTTGTCCTACTGTGAAATTTAAACGTTAGCAGTGTCCTCGTATTCAAATTATGCAAAGAAACCTGTTTACTTGCTAGACTTGTCAGACACTATTGAGTGACTGACTGGCTTCTTTTTCTTCTTTGGTAATAAAATGAGCTGTAAAGGGTACATGACCATTACATCAATAACCCACTTCTTGTAATGGCCAAAATGACTATTTGTAACAATTTTTTCAGCATCCTTAAAAGGTTAATTATTTCACATATAAGTCTTATGTACCGGTAACTATTTTTTAAGTTTGAACAATTCTCATTTTAATATTTAAGGTACAAACTGGAAATTTATTCATAAATGTTTTTTAATTTTATGTGTAGATCTATGCAAATTTCATGTGTGCGTCAGTTATGTGTGAAGTGCGTCACCCGTTTATTTAAAGCATGACATGTCAAAATCTGTGGTGTACGTGACTTGCCATAGAACTTATTACTTAGTTAACTTGCACGTTAAGTAGGCAATCTAGCTGTCACGTAATTTGAAGCCACTTGAGCGGATCGGCCAATGAGAGCGAGTATAATTAAACTCACTGCGTACAGCGCTCAATGCGCAAAGTTCTTTGTGAGACACGTGGTGAATGATCTGCACCTATTTGTAGCGGCAAGGTGAATGATGAATCTGCATCTGCACCCCATTTTTCTTGGAGATGGGTGACTCTGCACCCTATAAATTATTTGGAAGAGTAAATCTCGACCTTATTTTTTATGAAGCAAGGTGAATTAGACTCTAGATCTATAGTCTAGATGTCAGAGCTACCAAGTATCACGCATTAGGCGTGACATCGCGCATTTCGAGGGTCTGAAAATGCTCTTACGCACAACGTGCGCGCTAGATTTTTAAAAAACGCTAGACCTTGTAGACTACATGTGTTATAGTACCTCGCACGCGCACTTGCGCGCCGAATCATGAAAATGTCATGCATTGCCGATCTTTGAACTTGGCGTCTCTGAGATGTGAATATTTTTGTCGGAGCTACATGTAGACCAAAGAAGTGAATAAGAGTGAAGTCTTGAGGGGGTAAGGGAGTCAATGCTAATGCGTATTGACCTCTAGCTATGTGTAATAATAGGCCACATTTGAATACATGATTGAATTAATACACAACACACAAATGCACACAATCATGCCGATGCGGCTGATCGTCAAGTTTGACAGTACACTCACACTCACACTCAGTCACAATTTGAATTTTTAAATTATATTCTTTCTTAGTTTCTCCCAACATCAGTAAGTTTGAAAAATAAATTGTATTTTACTGCTAAAGAGAGAGAGAGAGAGACTAGGTCTAGATCTAGGCTAGCTAGCTTGCTTCACCGATATAATGGTAAAGTCGAAACAAAGACAAAAAGCAAAGCGGCAGGCAAAGAATCTTGTCAAATGGACAACAAATAATGCGAACAAGACTTACATTGTGGACGCATGAGAGTCGACAGCATGCAGCATCACAAGATGACAGATAAGGCCTTCTCAATCTCAGCAGAGATCGAGACTAAATAGTAAATTTCTAAAACATAAATCTGTCTGCTTTTTTCAAATAAATGCACGGATCAGCCATCAGCCGTGGGACTTGTACAACTCGCCCCAAACAAACTCACAGGGATCGGATACACGGCAGTGTTTACGGAGTCTTCCTTTTCAGGAGTTACACGAGGCGAGGGGTGTCGATTTGTATCCGTGGTTGGGGGGGGGGGGGGGGGGGGATGATAGATGCCAACATATTTTCGGCAATGGATCAAAGCAACCAAGAGGCCTAGCTAGCGTGTGGCAGCTAGGTTGCACCCTAGCTCTCTTTCAATTTTTAGTTATAACTTTTTCGTTTTATTACAATGCCATAAAACATTGGAATTTCCTTCCCAATGGTGTAAAAGAAATAGGAAACCATTAAAGGAATACCTAATACTTGACAGTCAGACAAGAGAAGTGAATGACATGTTATATGATTGAAATTTTTATTCTTCTGTCGGTTCATACTTTTTCATGTTGTATATACTTATGTTTTCGTACGTTATAGAAATTCTACAAATTCATCATTATTTTCCTCTTCTTCCTTTTCCTCTTTTTCTTCTTCTCCTTCTTCTTTTTCTTCTTGTACTTAATATCATTTCTATCATCAGTTTAATGTTGTTATTATTATTATTATCTTTAATAAGTTGTTCTTTTAATTGTCTTATCTGTCTGTAAATATTACTATTTTAACTTATTAATTTTATACATGTCTGTAAGGGACCCCACTGGAAATAAGCTCTCGAGCTTTCGTGGGTTATCCTGTTCAAGCTGACTTTTTTTTTGATCTGTTATTATTGTATATTGTTGTATGTTGGAAGCTTGTCGAATAAAAATCAATCAATCAATCAATCACCCTCAATAACATTTCAGAGAATATAAGAGTTGTAATATAACATGCTAAATGTTAGTCCTGACTCTTGCCTGCAGTGAAGCTAGCCTACTGCAGACTAATATCATCTATTTTTAAACGAAATTTAGACATTACCAAAAAAATTCTACTGGTGAGGGATATCAACTCGTGAAAGTATTAAGTTACCAGTGGGCAAACGCATTAATAAGCAACCAGGAAAGGTTCATGTAGACAGAAAATTCTTTATTTCCTGGTAATATACATTTTATTATTGATGTCTCCAAACAATTAAGTTCATCGTGAAACTATACCATTTCAATATTCCGTGTAAGGAGATCTAAAAAAAAAAAACATAGTTCTCATTCACAGGCGCGCCGGAAGCAGTTTGGGATTGGGGGGGGGGGGGGTCGAGGGGCATGCAAACATTCCAGGGGGCTCACCTTCCAGGGGCAGTGACGATAATGAGAAAAAACGTTCGAAAGGGGGGGGGGCAGACGAAAAATGTGCATCACCACCAGTCTTGCACGTTACATGCAGGTCCCGCGGAACGTTTTTCAAACTGAGATATATCGATCACTAGAGCGTAAATTGGCGTAGGGTCCAAGGCATTGATCGAGATCGAGCCTCGGCAAGGGGCTAAGGGGCTGAGCCCCCGGAAGCCCAGGGATTTTAGGTATTTAATTACGGTTAGATGAGCTTCCAGGGGCCCTCTTTAAGGCCATTGACGTGTTCCAGGGGGCCGGGGGGGGGGGAAGCCCCCAGAAACTCAGAGGTTTTAATATTTAACTACGGTCAGATGAGCATCCAGGGGCCTTAGGGCCCTTGATGGGGTCCAGGGGCAGAGCCCCCGGAAGCTCAGGGGTTTTAGGTATTTAATTACGGTCAGATGAGCATCCAGGGGCCCGCTTTAGGGCCCTTGGTGGGGTCAAGGGGGCAGAGCCCCTGGAAGCTCGGGGTTTTTAGGTATTTAATTATGGTCAGATATGAGCATCCAAGGGCCGCCTTAGGGCCCTTGGTGGGGTCCAGGGGGCAGACCCCCGGAAGCTCAGGGGTTTTAGGAATTTAATCACGGTCAGATGAGCATCCAGGGGCCCACCTTAGAACCCTTGGTGGGGTCCAGAGGGCAGAGCACCCGAAAGCTCGGGGGTTTTAGGTATTTTATTACGGTCAGATGAGCATCCAGGGGCCCGCTTTAGGGCCCTTGGTGGGGTCCAGGGGGCATAACCCGGGAAGCTCGGGGGTTTTAGGTATTTAATTACGGTCAGATGATCATTCATGGGGCAGAGCCCCCGGTAGCTCAGGGGTTTTAGGTATTCAATAACGGTCAGATGAGCATCCAGGGGACGGCCTTAGGGCCTTTGGTGGGGTCCGGGGGCGGAGCCCCTGTAAGCTCTGGGGTTTTAGGCATTTAATTACGGTCAGATGAGCATTTTTATACCTTATTTGTGACATGGGCACTTATGGGCACTTATTTTTTTCTCTCCGTCTTTCTTTCTTTTTCTCTTTAACATACTTTTTCAAAGAGTGAGGGTGGGGGGGGGGGCAGCTCGAGCCCAGCCGCCTTGCAGACCATGACATAAAGGCTTTTAAATAAGCGTTTTTTCGCCCGACTGTAATATAGGAATTTCTTATTTTCCAACAAACCCATAAAAAGGTATGACTTAAAAAAAAATGGAGAAAAAATACCGGAAAATCATGTCATAACAGCAACATTTGTAAATCACTGGTATCGAATAAGAAATACACCCCCCCCCCCCAAATCAGTACGCCAGCGTTCAGGGGCTCATGTCTTCTCACCCCTATAACAAAAAAAAACAGACACGCGGTCCTATTCTCGCACAATAATGTCCACGATATGCGCGTAACGCTATTATAAAGACCTCCATTGATAAATACCGTATAGGTGGCATGCGCAATGTTTATGCAATTTAATTCCTGTGAACTTTCCTTTTCTTTGAATGGAATTATCTTTGTGATTTAATTCAGGTTTTATTATTGTTATGTTCTTTTGGGTTAAAAATACAAACCATGTTTACTCCTTTACTGCTTCTTTTTTTTTTTTTTTTTGAGGGGGGTGGGGGGCATTTTGGGGGGCAAAAATGCGTTTTGCCCCCCCCCCCCACTTTTTTGTTTGGGGGGGGGGGCAACTGCCCCCCCCCCCCACTTCCGGCGCCTATGCTCATTCATAGTAAATGAATATTGCTTTTGGTTCTTCATCGCCTCTCTTCCTTCTTTAATTAAACCAACTCAATTCTCTCTGCGGGAAACTCAATTCAATGAAACAGAATGGCACTGACGCAAAATTTGGTTCTCAAACTTGGACAGAAAATTTGGTTTTCAATCCTGATCTCATACAAACTGTCTGTTTCTTAAAGACATAATATAAAACTTACATTCCAACTACCAAACAACAATTATCTCCTTACTTATCATACCAGATACGCTCTAAAATATAAGCATATCCCCCGCCGTGTGACCAGAGCACTATTTTTTCTTCTTCAAAAACTATAACCAGCGTCTTAGAAGGTGCATTATTGGAAGGCTGTTATAAACAAAACTTCAAGCTTAATAACATTCTAACCTTCAAAAACACCTTAACTATCTTATGCCTGTTACGTGTGAATACAATACATAGGCCCACAACAGCTTTTCAATACTAAACACAAATAAGTTGTGACATAATAATGTTTCTCCAAAATATCGAACTGCGTGGAGTATTCTGTAATTGTATATTGCTTGTTTATGTACATACAAAGAGCTTATTTTCGAGAGGCACTAGATCCATGTGTGTAACTTAAGAAAGAACTCTTTGTTTATTTTGTTCAGGTGTCTATGGAAAATTGGTATTAAAAGATGCATGTGTTCATAATTTCTCTCGTAATGTAGGTTATTAATTTTGTTCAAGGTAAATAGAGGAAAATGTATATCATTATCTCCATTCGCTATCAAAAGATTTTGCTCCTTTCGGAAAATAGCTCTTCAAATGTTTTACATGTAGAGATATAAATAAACAAAGAAATGGATTAAATAAGTAACACAAACTAGATACTGAATATGAATCAGGGAACAAACTGAAAGTATCGTCTCCTACATGCTGCCATTTGGACAAAACCGTCTTTCCCTTGTCTTTCTTACTTTTCTCTTCCCCCTCCCTTTTTTCTTCTGCCCGTTTCTTCCCCTGAGCCCCTTTTTTCCCAGGTAGCAAGCATATTATGGGGCCCATCAATTATGAGGATGATCTGGGTCACTTGTGCCATCTGGGCTAAATGGAACCCCGGTATGTATCCCATTATGGGGCCAATATTTAGTAAACCATATGGGATCTATCTGAGCCAGCCATTATGGGTCCCAGATGGGAATGACCTGGGCGTACACATAATGGGTAGAATTGTCCATAATGGGTATAACACGGGTATAACACGTACGTGGGGAAAATCTGGGTTTATATACCCACATGGGATATATCTGGGTTAACCAATATGGATACCAGATGATTAGCTGGGCATACCCATTTGGGCCCAGTTTGGTATGGGTCGATCCCATCTGGGTCCCATCTATCTTATATGGGTTTACCCTTATGCGTCCCATATGCTTCTTGGGTGCAGATGCCTTAGGGCGCCCCAGATGGTTTCCCATATGGGGCCCATGTTTCAGAGAATATGGGACCCATAATGGGTCTCACATAATTTATGGGCTTACTACCTGGGTTCCTCTCTGTCTCTCATTATCTCTCTCTCTCCCACTCTTTACTTCTTTTTTTGCACTTTTGCGCTTCGCGATTAACATTGAGCTCGTTGCTTTTTAACGCTGCGGCTTTGCATTTGGCGCACTGCATTAATTTCTATGATGATGTTGCCAATAAATTTATCAATTCCTGATGAAGCCGTATGAGCGAGAATTCAATTTATTCTTGTCTCATTTACTTCGTTTTCTATTTATATATGTATGTATTATTAAAATGAGATAGCAAAATGTGTGTTGATAGTCATCTTGCAAGTGATAACCATTAACTACTCTCATTGATGGTGAATTATGGGGGGGGGGGGGGGGGAGGATGATTGTACTGGCCACCCCCCCCCCCCCACCTGAAATATTGGGGGGGGGGGGGACAAAAATGTTGATGGACCAACAGAAAGCTTCTATTGGACCAACATCCACCCACATCTCCTGTGGGTTTTTGTTGGTCCATCAGCGATTTTCTGTGGGTGGGTCTGTTGGCCCAATAGATATTTTCTATGGCTGTGCCGCTGTGGGTCCATTCAAGATGTTTCGATGGTTTTCTAATGGTCCCACATTCCATATTCCCTATTATAGCCCATCGGCTTCTATTAGTAAATCGACCCGGGTATACAAGAACCAGTGATAAACTGGTTTATAATCGAACTGTCCACCAATCAGGCGCGTACGCAGGGGGGTGGTTTTGGGGTTAAACCCTCCCCCCTCGAGTTTTTTTTATGTGTATGTTTTATGTATGTTTTTGGGAAACCCCCCCCCCTTGAAAAAAATCCTGCGTACGCCACTGCCACCAATAGTAGGTATATTCTAACAGTGGCGTACGTAGGATTTTTTCAAGGGAGGGGTTTTAAAATCGGGCCCAAAATTTTCTCCCGAAAATTTGAAAATCGCGCCGGCCGAAAAGTCGCTCAGTGGGGGGGGGGGGGGGGGGGGGTTCACAAAAAACATACACAAAAACATACACAAAAACATACACATAAAAAAACTCAAGGGGGGTTTAACCCCCCCCCCCCTGCGTACGCGCCTGTATTCTAATCTCCATCGCATTATAACTCCATCACATAGATCATTTGAAGTGAATTCAACATTAACCTTGTAGGGTAGGTGCAGGGAATTGGAGACTCTTAAGCACATTTACATAATTTACATAAACATGACAAAATATGTTACACATACAGAAAGTTTTGTATTCTCTTCAGTACTTCTTCTCTTTATTTGGTAACAAAATTGTGGGCATGATGTAACTGATTAATAAGATAACAATGAATAATGACGTCAGCACCATTACCTACATGTGCAGGTATAATAAGGGACAGATACAAATCAAGACATTTTAAATTCAATTCGTAAATATTATGCTAGCCAAATATTGGTACGTAATGGTGACACCGGCAGTGGCAAAAACGTTTGGGAAGGGGGGAGGGGGGGGGGGGGGTAGACAAAAAACCCCACTCTTACATGCAGGCCCCGGGAAGCTCAGGGGGTATAGGCATTTAATTACTGTCAGATGAGCATATTTTGATACCTTATTTGTGACACTGGCAGGACACAAATTCGTTGGGCTCCAGGGGGCGGAGCCCTCACAAGCTCAGGGGTTTTATACATTAAATTATAGTCAGATGAGCATATTTTGATACCTTATTTGTGACACTGGCAGGTCACAAATTGGCGTGGGGTCCAGGGGGCGGAGCCCTCACAAGCTCAAGGGTTTTATACCTTAAAATTATCGTCAGCTGAGCATATTTTTATACCTCATTTGTGACACTGGCAGGTCACAAGTTGGTGTGGGGTCCAGGGGCGGAGCCCCCGGAGGCTTAGGGGTTTTGGGCAATACATTACGGTCAGATGAGCATATTTTGATACCTTATTTGTGACACTGGCAGCACACAAATTGGTGTTGGGTCCAGGGGCGGAGCCCTAACAAGCACAGGGGTTTTATACATTAAATTATCGTCAGATGAGCATATTTGTATACCTCATTTGTGAGACTGGCAGCTCACAATCACGGTCAGATGAGCAACTTGTTTTTTTTTATTTTTATTTCCCCCGGAAATTGGACAATTTTGTCGTCAGATATTTCGTTCAATGGCTTGGGGGGGGGGGGGGGGGGGGAGAGTCAAGGGGTTTTAGGTATTTAATTACGGTCAGATGAGCATATTTTGATACCTTATTCATATGGCTCCGGTTGTCTCATTTTCGTTCGCTGGATCATTGCAGCACAAACATAGCTCGTTCGACGTCTCTACCAAACTAGCCAATAGCTGTCAATGACGTCATATTAAATGCGACGGCAAATATATTTTGTGAAATTATCGGGAAATGGACTATTTCTAATTGCAAACTAGTTTTATTTTTGGATGGAAACGCAGCCATTGTTATCTTGACATTCACTGAAGTCATCAGAATAGGGTTCTCAGATGATTCAAGAGGTCTATTTTGTAGATAATAATGTTCCACTGTGTTGCAGCTAGGCCCAACCCCATGCGTGTTGCCAAAATGTCCTTTTCGTAACAAAAGAAAAAGGTCGACCTGTATTGACTTTACACACCGGACTTTTGCTGAAAAGAGGGGGGGGGGGGGGGGTGCTGAAAAAGGCTCGTATACAAAAGAAAAAGGTCGAGCCGTATTGACTTTACACACCGGACTTTTGCTGAAAAGGGGGGGGGGGGTCGGTTGGAACACGCATATGCGTACCCTAAATAACACTGAGTGGGGGGGGGGGGGCCGGGGTTGCAGGGTACCGGGTGTATGCCATTGGGTGTCATGTGTACGCGCGCAATGGCGCGAATTAAACTGACAAAGCTAGAATGGTTACCACGCCCATTTCCCTCTCTTATCATGCCTTTTTGAACATTCCTTTCCTTCTCAATACAATAACTTTCACCTGCCTAAGTTATTCAAACTGTACCGCCTCGCAACTTCCATTACGTAATCATTAAAAGGATCCGCATATACAACATTTTCCTGCTAAACGTTGAACCGCAGGAAAAAACAAATCTCCCTGGTATACCTTACAGTCCAAACGATAAAGATGTGCCTTAAAGCTTATCTGCCATAGTTTACAGGAGGGATTAGAGCGCCCTGCAAGGTCACTGGACAGGTGGTTATCTCATCAACTCAGCTCTCAGTTAACATAAGAAAAAGAGGATCATGGGGGACCAACGGTCACCGATTAGGCATTGTTTGTTATATAGAGGGCGCAAGTAGCTACAAGTAGTGCAGTGGGCCTTTAAACGAAGCAGGCGACAATCGGCGTAGCAGACGACACTTGATAGTAATTTTGTATGTGAGATTGCTTTGCTAACTTACAAATTACTTTGTTAATAAATATAAACTAAAATTTCTTTTACATATCTTTAAAGCTTATCTGCCGTAGTTTACAGGAGGGATTAGACCGCTCTGCGCTGGACAGGTGGTTATCTCATCAACTCAGCTCTCAGTTAACATAAGAAAAAGAGGATCATGGGGGACCAATGGTCACCGATTAGGCATTGTTTGTTATATAGAGGGCGCAAGTAGCTACCAGTAGTGCAGTGGGCCTTTAAACCATCATTGATATTCAATAATTCATGAGTGAGTAAAAGAAACATACCAAACTATATAATGATATGAAATACTTGGTGGCAATTAGGGGAGTTTGACGTGATTACCGATTGCACCCCTCTGTTAATAACCGAATAATCCATGGTGTGTCATGAATATTCATGTTTTTGCTTACCTCGGGAAAATGTTTGCTTTTACTAAATGGAAAAATTACGGTGGGGGATTGGATGAAATGGACATAATGAACCAAGCAGAAGTGATCTATGATAATTCATGCTTCTTATCCTTCGTGTGCTAGACCTATAATCTTACAATCGCTTGGCAGACGGAGTCCAAAGTTCGACTTGTTTCACATGTGTATTATAGGCAATGGCGAGCTTGCAACCTATTTTGAAAAATTACGGTGGGGGAACTTTCAAAAGTCAATGAGACATGAGGGCTCCAATGAAAGAGCTAGTGATAACGTACGTCGGGGTGGATGTGCTTTTCGTTTAAACGAAAAATAATTTTGTTAACGATTTTTTTAAAAACGTCCATAGGCTAACATGTTAGGCTGCTGACTCTGACGATAGGGGGCGTTGTGAAATGAGACTAAACGGAGCAATATGTAGTACCTGACACTGGTAGCTAATTGGTGTGGGGTCCAGAAGGCGGAGCCCCCAGGAGTTCAGGGGTTTTAGGCATTAAATTACCGTCAGATAAGCATCCAGGTGCCTGATTTTGGGCCCTAGGTGAAATCCAGGGGGCAATGCCCCTGAAGCTCAGGGGGGTTACGGCATCACGGTCAGATGATGATTAAAAAAAAAAAAGAAATTACGTCGTCATATATTTCGTTCAGTGGCTTGGGAGGTGGGAAGGAACACTTTTATTTTGCTTTCTTTTTAACACCCCCCCCCCCCCAAAAAAAAAAAAAAAAAAAAAAATCCCACATTTTTTCCTTCTTTTTTTTGTTGCCAAGGGGGGGGGGGGGCAGTTACCCCTTCCCTGGATCCGCCATTGGCTCTGCCCCCTGGACCGCATCAGGGGCCCTAAATCGGGACCCCGAATGCTCATTTCACCACGATTAAATGCTTAAACAATGAGCTCATAATGATCAGCCCCATGGACCCCACGCCAATTAGTGACCTGCCAGTGTCGCAAATAACAGTGGCGGATTCAGGGGGCACGTGCCCCCCCCCCCCAGGTAAAAAAAAGGGGGGGAGGAGGAAGGGGCAAAAGATGGGAGAGAAAAAAGGAGGGGGAAAGACAAAAGATGGGAAAAGGAAAGCTAGGTAAGGGAAGAGAGAAAGAAGAGTCGAGAACGGTACAACGATTCGTCTTCTTTATCTAATAATTTGATGATACCTAAAAGCTTTCGTGCGAGAGGGGGGGGGGGGGTTAATTTAGACAAGGATTAAGAGTAATATTTCGATGAAACGTCAAAGCTTCCGTGCTCCGCGCGGGAGGGGGAAACTATGTTCAGACAAGCTAGGATTAACAGTCGAGAACGGTTCAACGAATCGTCTTCTTTCTCTAATAATTAAATAAAAACGTCATAGCTTCTGCGCTTCGCGCGGGAGGGGCGAAACAATAGTTAAGAGTCTGGAACGGTACAACGAATCATCTTCTTTCTCTAATAATTTAATGAAATGTCAAGCTTCCGCGCTTCGCGCGGGAGGAGAGAAACTGAAAAATAACTTGGCCCCGGGTTTATGGGTTAAATTTGTAGACATTGGGACATTGGCATTAATATTTGTCGGTAATTGGTGGCTAGTTTTGTCGGTAATCGGTGGCCTCTACACCCCTTTCCCCACTGAAAAAGGTCTAGCGACGCCCCTGATAACAACACAGTTCAGACACTCGAGATAATTTGTGCAAGTAATACTGGTACCAGACCACCGTCTTTGTGCAATGTGCTGCAACGAAGCATATACAACGTCTTGCGACGTGACAGATCACTTTTCTCAAACTTCTAACCAATCAGAAGGCGAGTCATTTTTTCCAGGAAGTGCCGGTCGACATCAATGCGCCAAATGTGGTTCTCAAATTGCAAAGAGATCGCTACTCTTGGAGGGGTAGGAGAAAGCAATTTTACGTCATACTACTCCAGGAAGCGCCTGAAAATGATTTGGTTCTAAAAATGCGAATGCTTCCTATTCTTGGGGGGGGGGGGGGTTCTGACCCCCTCCCAGACCCACCCCCAATTCGTCGCTCCGCTCCCTCGCCGCTGACGCCTCGGTCCATCATTTTTCGTATATTTCTGTGATTTTGTGCCCTCCCCCCCCCCCCCCCCCATTTTTGTTGTGATTTAAAATCCTGTTTCCCCCTATTTCCTCTTAATATTCCAGGGTTACAACGCACAGGGCTGATACAGATCATGGCCTTCTAATTGTTTTATAAGGTCATAGGTGTGTGCGAAAGTTTGCAAATCAGTAATAATACATTTCGTATCACCAAAATCGTCTGCTCCCCATTGGGGATGCTTTTATCTAAGACACACTCTTACAGAGCACACCATCCAAACAAAACCCAAGAGAGGGGAACTGCTCCTTTGTCAAAGACCGAAAATGCTTACGCAGTCGTTGTTAAAACAGCAGAATGTTCTCATTAAGATGCACATAATCAGAAGGCGGCGACTGTCAAAGAAAGAATCACGTTGAATGTCCATCCGTAATAGGTCCATGCGGCAACAGTCTCTAATCTCTCTCTCTCTCTTTAGAAGTCTCTGTATCTATAATCTCTCCTAATCTTCTACTGATCGGCTTTCTGTAGTTCGATATTTTCCCCTCCCTAGCTTCCCCTCTTTCTCTCTCTTAAGTCAAGATAATTTATACATTTTCTGTATTTTCTCTATGTATCTTCTTCTAATGCTCTGCTGATCCCTCTATCTCTAGTGCGATATCCAATCCCTCCTTAGATAATCTAGAAACCCTCTGTTACCCTCTAATATCTCCTTCTAGTGTTCTGCTGAATCCCCTTTCCCTAGCCTGATATATCTCTCTCCCCCCCCCCCCCCAATCCTCTCTCTCTCTCTCTCTCTCTCTCTCTCTCTTTCTCTCTCTCTCTCTTCAGATAATTTATCATTTTTTATGCACGTGTTCTTATCCTCTAATATCTCATTTTAATCTTCTGCTGATCCCTCTTTCTCTAGTTCGATCTCTCACTCTCTCTTTCTCGCTATCTCTTAATATTTATCTAAATACTTCAAGCAGTCACATCTCCAGTGAAATAGTAACTACAAAAGCTCCATACACACATCATTACCCAAATATGATATTTGGTATGGTACAATAATCAACAAAACAATCAAGATCATGTCATTAATTTTGTCTAGAGCAGGGTTTTAATCCACCTCAATGTAAGCACCATTATGTACAACCTTCCAGGACAGGTATTTTTTTAAAGGCTAACTGATCACATGCTGTTCTTTAAATTGGCAACAATTATACATGTACTTATATCTCATTGCTACAGTGTTCTCATAAAAAGTAATGTCTATGAAAACAATAAAACGTTTATATTGAGAGAAAAAAGAAGAAAAAGAAAATTGCCCAGTTTCCTAGAAATCTAATGATATTGAACCTCTGAATGCATTGGTAATTTAAGCATTTTACAGCTTACTTTCTCTTCTAAAAAAAATGATAATACTTATAACAATTATTATTATTATCATCATAGTGATAATTATAATAATTATAAAAATTATAGAGGTAATTTTCATGATTATTATTAAAATAATAGTAACAACAATAACAATAGTAATAGTAATAATATTAGTAATACTTATAATAGTTGGTTATAGTGCTTATGTCTGTCAGACTTGACGATCCTAATGCTCAAACATTATTACCCTGGCTTTAGCATGGCTGCCATTAATGATCTCTACCATTTCAAGGAATCTGGGTCGTGTGTGGCAAAAGTAGATTAATGTCTTGCCAAAGAACATTCATGAAAAGATGAGACTCAAACTACAGTGTGATCCACAATCCAGTGACATATCCACTAGACAACCACAGCTCCAAAATAACAAAAAACCAACAAGGAAATATAAGGTTGGTAAACTTGACATAGGGTATCTGTAGGTGGTACATATCTAGCACACAAAATTAGCACCATTTCATTATTAACTATTCAATATTGCAAGCTCCATTTGATTATCACTTTGGCATAATTTGAAAAATAGACCACTTTGGAGATAGCACATGTACAAATTACCCCCAATATATGACAGATCTTTCAAGCATGGAGAAGTCCCATTCCTATGCAAGTAATCAGATCGTATTTTTAGATGAAACGCCATTGATGTTATGTTGTTATTATGTTCTATAATCTGTCTAATTTTGTACATTTCCTCGTAACACACATGTACCAGTGAACAATGAATTTCCATATTATGGACAATAAATGAATTCAATTCAATTCAAGAGTCGGGTGTAATGTTTGAGAAAGACACTCGTCTTATCACCAGAGGTGTTGGTTCCAGTTTACCAGGGGTTTTCTGAAAAACCTACAGCATACGTACACAAAAATCTCATCTCGACCCAAAAGTAACGAGATAATATTCACAAGAGTTTGTCAAAAAGCTAGCAGTTGACACTTCTTCATTATCTGATTGTATGGGCATTTTTCCAATTATGGAGATGTAAAAAGATTTCCTTATCTCAAGGACATTCTTTGAAAAAAAGTGATTATAATCAGTATTCAATTGAGTTGCCCTGTCATGATTACTTGGGCATGTTTACAAAAACGTTTTTGTAACTTGATGTGATGCACCCGACCTTTCATGAATATGGGGGCAAATTTTCACGATAGTTCATGTAACCCGACAACCTGACCTGATGCAAAGACCAGATGGAACCAAACAAGCCACAGACAGAACACCCATGGGGCTTTTCACCCGTGTGGCTTCTTATACGCCTTACAAGAAAGGAGTTACTGCTGAACCCTCGGTTACAAACGAATCATTTATGAGGCATTTTTCCTATGTGGCTTTTCATATGCAATAGCAGGCTCTTCTCATAGCAAACCCCATTGTTACAAATGTTACATCATTAGGGCTTTTCTATATTGGTTTATTTGGTGTGTATCGTTATATGTCTTAAAAGATATCTTCTTTGGGAAAATGCTTTGTTACAAATCATACACAAATGAGGCTTTTCTCCACTGTGAATTGTCATGTGATATGTAAGAGAAAATTTGTGGGAAAAGCTTTTGCCACAGACGGAACACAAATATGGCTTTTCTCCAGTGTGAATTTTCTGATGATCTGTCAGATAACCCCGTTCGGTGAAGGTTTTGCTACATACAGAACACTCAAAGGGCCTTTCACCTGTGTGGATTTTTATGTGCCTTGAAAGGTGATGGGTTTGGGAAAATGTTTTTTTACAAAAAGAACACTCGTAAGGCTTCTCTCCTGTGTGGATTTTATTGTGCCTTGAAAGACTTGCGGTGTGGGAAAATGTTTTGTTGCAAATAAAACACTCGAAAGGCTTTTCTCCTGTATGGGATCTTATGTGTGTTGAGAGCATATAACCACAACTAAATCTCACATCGCAGTACGTACACTGATATGGCTTTTCGCCTGTATGGGTTCTCATATGCTCATGCAGACCATTACTCCGGGAGTATTTCTTATCACATAATTTACACTGATATGGCTTTTCTCCCGTGTGAACTGTCATATGTTGTGTGAGATGACCCCTTTCATTAAAGCCTCTGTCGCAAACTGAACACCGATAAGGCTTTTCACCTGTGTGGTTTCTTAAGTGAATCTTTAGACCACTCCCATACAGAAATCTCTTGTTGCATAACGTACACTCGTGTGGCTTTTCTCCTCCATGGGTTGTCATGTGTCTAGTCAAACTAGACTTGATTGTAAAACCTTTGCTACAAACACTACAGAGAAAGGGTTTATCTTTAGTTGGGCTGCAGCTAGGATCATTTTGATCGCTTCCTGTTGCATGAAGTTTGGAAGACTGATTGATCATCTCATCATATTTCATCGTGATGTCTTCATTCCTATCTATATCCATTCCTCCAGGTTCATGAGATGACGTGGTAGCATCCGGTGTCTCTCTGTCAGCTGCTCGCTTTTCATGAAAATAAGGCACTTGGCTTGGTACGAGACAAGAGTCATACTCACTAGGGCAACCCTCTCTTTCAGATGGATCGGATTGAGTTCCTATGCCAGCTTCTACCGGTAATGGGATATCCTCTGGAAGACTTGGACGTCTATCCCCGTCACGTGATCTATCACCTGACATTTCCTGAGTGTTTCTCATACTTTCATGGGAGCTCTGCATTCTTGAATTCCCACCTGAGCACAAAGAGCAGGATGAAATATCTAACTTTGAGTTTAAATGGAAGCTTCTCAAGTAAGTTACATGTAGGTACACAGACAACTACAACAGGGTACTGGTGTTCACTTTTTTTTTTGATAACAGGAAATATTTTAACATTCGAATGTAAATTTGATTTAATAACAATATTAATAATAATAATAACTTTTACTTATATAGCGCTTTTCATAATGGCACCCTTACATAAAAAAGGGTACCCGAGATATGTTTCTATCACAAGGTATCCAAAATGCATATAATGATACATAGTTTGGTAGTTCTGTGCTCCTATCAAGCGATAGATACATCTCTAGCTCAACTCTGAAGTTTGTAAAGATCTGAAATGCTTTTAAGTAGGTTCGTAAGGAATTCTAGAATTAGGTCCATTAGAATAAAAAACAATTTCATTTTAAGTTTCCCTTAAAGAACATTATCAGGTAAGGCAAAGTTGAATTGAACATATATACTACCCTGGGCCACTCATTGTTCTTCAAATGATATTAGCCATGAACTTCACTGTAAATTATTTTGTTTGTGTGTCCTCCTTTGAGATCAAATGTAAACAATTAAGGTATTATTGGAATTATTTACCCCAACACATTTCAATTCAGATTCCCGTGAAATAAAAGACAAAGTCAAATGTTTCAACTTGGTTCTGTGAAGAAATTATATCTCTCTTTCGTTAAGATCATGTTACTCTGTCTGTATATTCATTATTTTATTTGACTCATATTTTCAGGCAGTATGTGTCTCCTAAATTTCCATTCTTTTCGTGTGTGTGTTATTTTGGTGCGCTTTATAGTTTTATTCTAGTTCGATATCGTCCTCTCTCTCTCTCTCTCTCTCTCTTCAGATATTAAGAACATTTATCTGTAAGTCTCTCTTATCCTCTGATATCTTCTTTAAATCTAGTTCGATCTGTTGGTTTCTCTTTCTCGCTATAGCTTAATATTTATCTAAATTACTCAAGGATAGATATTCATGCAGTCACATCTCCAGTGAAATAGTAACTACAAAATCTCCATACACACATCATTACCTAAATATGAGATTTGGTACAATAACAAACAAAACAAACAAGATCATGTCATTAATTTTGTCGAAAGCTAGGTTTTAATCCACCTCAATGTGTGCACCATTATGTACAACCTTCCGGGACAGGTATTTTTTTAAAGGCTAAACTGATCACATGCTGTTCTTTAAATTGGCAACAATTATACATGTACTCAGGCTTGCATGTACTTATATTTAAAGAGAAAATCCACTCCAAAAATAACTTACTTGAAATAGAAGAAGAAAAATTAGACAAACCAATCAAAAAAGGTGTGAGCAAAATCAGATAACTAATAAGAAAGTTATTATTTTTTGAAAAAGTATGTAAAACCATGGAACAGTGGAAATCACTACACAAATTGCAAATTTGGTTATCAGTTTGTGACGTCATGTCCTTACCATTTATCAATTGCTTTATATATTTTAATCCCATTAATTTCTCTTTTTATCCCAAAAACTTGATTTCCCCATGCCTTTGCCCAGGGTATATGATTTGTATCATATCGGGTGCATGACATTTCACAAAATCTTGTATGATCTTTGAAGAATCGATACTATTTTCTGAATATTGTATATTCATAATTATTCATTGTTGTATATAAATAGTTAATCAAAATTCACATTTGTCATGATTTAACTGAAACAAATTACTCTATATTAGTGCATCCACACAAAAACATATTACTATCAATCTGACTTGGATGCTGATACGAAGAAATACAATTCTTAGGGGAAATAGGAAATTTGTTTCTATATAAAAAACAATCGATGGATATAGTGAGGCAATGATGCCACAGACTCATGAGTGAGTTGCCAATTTGTCTTGTGATTTTTAAAGTTGTTCATGTCATCAAAAATTCATAACTTTCTTATTACCGATAGTTATCAGATTTTGCTCAAAGTTTTTTTCATTGGTTTGTCTAACTTTTCTGCTTCGATTGAAAAAAAAATTTTTTTGGAGTGTTCTTGCCCTTTAATTGGTACGGTGTTCTCATTAAAAGTAAGTTCTATGAAAAAAATATCATGTTTATATTGAAAAAATTTGAAGAAAAAAATGCCTAGAAATCTAATGATTTTGAACCTCTCAATGCGTTGGCAATTTACTGTATTTGCCGGCGTAAAGGCCGCAGTATTTTTGGAAGAGAAAATATCAAAAAGTTGGGGTGCAGCCTTTACGGCGAAAGAGTAAAAAAGAAAAAGAAAAAAACTCAAGTCAAAACCAGCACGAATTTGCAGATATGGGACTACGAACGGTAAAATAACTATACCACTATAATACAGGACATTTCCACACATCTTACCGACAATTTTATCTTGCATTGTTGAGATGTAGACGAAAATAACTTCCTAAAACAATATTTGCTGATATATCTTGATCTAAGTTCGTGCCAATGCATTGCAAAGGTGAAGGAAGGGACCATTTAACAGAGCTGCCGTGAAGCATCCATCCGAAGTTGCCATTTTGTTTTCCATTTCATGCAATTTTGCATTACACCATACATCGTGGTAGGGATATATCGGACACCAAATCTGCCTGCGATCACTTTTTTAGCTAAACTTCCGGTAAATTATAAGAATATTGATGAATTTGGTATCAGTTTGTAAAAAAAAATGTGTTTTACGAGAAAATTACAATTATTTTGTTTTGTCTGTTTGTTTTTTGTCCCCCTTTTTTTTTTTTCCCAATTTGAAATGTCAAAGTTGGGGTGCGGCCTATACGGCGCTGCGGCCTTATCGCCGGCAAATACAATAAGCATTTTACAGCTTACTTTTTTTTCTAAGAATATGATAATAATAATAATTATTGTTATTATTTTAATCATAGTGATAATTATCATAAAACGTGTAATAGTCATAACAATATAATATTAAAAGTAAAAATAATATTTATCATAAAAGTGGGTTCTTGTATGGTAAATAGATGTCCTATCGGAGCTCAGTGTTATAGTGCTCTGGTTCATAACATTAGGAACCAGGGCCCGTATTCAATAAACTTCTTAAGCATGAAATCTAAGTACTTTTTCTTAAATTTTGGCTAAGAAAAAATCTTAGCCAAAAATCGTATTCCATAAAAGCATTGAAGACTAAGAAATTTGCCTTAAGATTAAGAAGAATTCTTAGATTTTATCTAAGAAAAAGGGCTTAAATAGCATGTCGTATTCTAATACAATCGAGATATCTAAGATAAGTAAGAAATCTACCCTATATTTAAGCATACTACGAGGATGCTTAAATAGGGCTTTGGCAGCTCATTGCACTGCAAGCAAAAGCTTTGGGTTTCGATCAAATGGAATAAAAACAATGCATGCAGCGCGAGCGCAGGTTACCAGTTTACCTATATCAACGTAAGCTTCGCGTATATATATATATATATATATATATACAGCGTCGACGGCGCAGCGCGCAGGAGCACCATATATAGGCACTGTACTTGTTTATGTTTGTTTTGAATTGTACAACAACTAAACGAGTACTAGCGTAGCATCTACATAACACTAAATTATGACATGGCTGTCTTATATAAAAGAAACTGTCTCTTACTTTATTAGTCTTTGGCACTAAAATATGGAAACAGGGAATAATGTGCAATCGGCATATTAGGTGAGACAAAATTTGTTATATTATGAGTCTGATAAAGGTTACATTTAGCCATTTGATTAATTTTAGGCTAGCATAGCAGTAGGCCTAGACAATGTAAAACAAAGGGTAGCTCCAAATCAAATGCTAGCGCTGGTCGGCCGGCTAGCGATGGCGCTCCCTTCATACTCACAGACCCTGCGGCTGCGACATAAGAAAGCCCGGTTGGGCTCTTCGAAGATGTTTGACAGAATAGTGGATGTTAGATCTAGCCTCAGGGGGTCTTGATTAGACTGTTTTAGTGTCAGTTGGTCAAGCCCGAAACAATTATGTGAGCATCGTTCCTCCCTTACGCTCTATCTCCCATACATGTTAGTGTATAATTTTTGTGCGGTGTGATTTTTATTTTAGCACGCAAATTACATACGCAAATTGAGTTGCAATTAATTCGCTCGAGTCGACCACTTTAACTTTCCAACATGATGTCATCGGGTCTAAGAATTTGTCTTATCTGTCGTCTTAGCTAAGACAAACTGCTTTACGTGTTTAGAGGCAACTTTCTTAATCTAGACAAATTCTTAGACATTTTCTTAGACTTAAGAAAAGTGTCTTAGAAGTTTATTGAATATGGGCCCAGAGCACTATAACACTGAGTTCCCATAGGACATATTTATTCTGATGGTCATATCTCAGCCAATACTTAACATATTCAATTGGTTTTCGACATTCGGATATTATTTTTGATGCTCTTTAGGAAAATGAAGAAAACATTGAGAATTTCTAAAAATAGATTTTTATGATGTCACAGCTTCGGTAGGCCTACTCTTTACAGAATACTCAGAGGGCTTTTCTCCTGTGTGGATTTTTATGTGCCTTAATAAGTGAAAGTTACGGGAAAACGTTTTCTTACAAAAAGAACACTCATAAGGCTTTTCCCCTGTATGGGATCTTATGTGCATTGAGAGTGTATTAACACGAGTAAATCTCATATCGCAGTACATACACTGATATGGCTTTTCTCCTGTATGGGTTCTCAAGTGCTCATCCAGACCATTACTCCGGGAGTACTTCTTATCACAAAATTTACACTGATATCGGTTTTCTCGCTTTTTTCCTGAATGAATTGTCATATGTTGCGCAAGATTACCACTTGCATGAAAGCCTTTGTCACACACTGTACACCGATAAGGCTTTTCACCTGTATGGATTCTCAGGTGTCTCTTTAGACCATTCCCGTACAGAAATCTCTTGCTGCAAAACGTACACTCATGGGGCTTTTCTCCTCCATGGGTTTTCATGTGTCTAGACAAACTTTTCCTGATTGTAAATCCTTTGCTACAGACACAACAGAGAAAGGGTTTTTCTTCAGTTAGGCTGCAGCTAGGATCATTTTGATTGCTTCCTGTTGCACGAGGCTTGGAAGACTGATTGATCATCTCATCATATTCCATCGTGATGTCTGCATTCCTATCTATATCCATTCCTCCATTTTTATGAGATGACGTGGTAGCATCCGTTGTCTCCTTGTCAGCTGCTCGTTTTTCATGAAAATAAGGCACTTGGCTTGGTATGAGATAAGAGTCATACTCACTTGGGCAACTCTTTCTTTCAGATGAATCAGATCGAGTTCCTAAGATAGCTTGTAATGGGAAATCCTCTGGAAGATGTCTTGCACCGTCACATGATCTATCACGTGACATTTCCTGAGTGTTCCTCATACTTTGATGGGAGCTCTGCATTCTTAAATCCCCACCTGAGCACAAAGAGCAGGATGAAATATCTAACTTTGATTTAAAATGGAAGCTCCTTAAGTAAGCTACCTGTACATGCAGACAACTACAACATGGTACTGGTGTTCCCCTTTTATTTAATTCAAAAGTATACATTAAAATGTAAACATTGAAAACAATTTCACCAAAAAAAGGGTACAAGTGGGGCGGGGTAAAAAGCATACAAGTACATGTAGCAACATACATTAATGTATCCCCTTTCATACCAATGCATAATCACTGATATTGAGATAAAGAAATGTAAAGTGCACTCAAATGATTTTGTTTCATCTTTCTTTTAATACCAAGGTGGTCTGAATGGTCGTCGATACAAACCTTGTTTGCTACATGATTGTGATGTTGCCTGCAGAGCGGTCCCTTCATCATCATCTGCACTGTCACTATCCACAGGTTCTTCCTTTATAAAGTATGTGAAAGTCTGGTGGTCAGCTTCTTTCGATTGTTGGGCCTCCGTCTCCTTAGCATTATAATCCTCTGTCCAACCATCTTTTGAATCTGCTTCCTGCACGGAATCAGTATGAAATCGTCTCTGAATTTCTTCTCTTTGCTGACCTTCTTTCAAGTGGTCTTCCTTAACCAAACACCTTTCAGCTGTGTCTGGGGATTGTGGCTCTTCCGATACCTCTTTGGCATTATTCTCTATCCAGTCATCTTCCAAGTCATCTGCAAAGTCTTCTTCTTTCACAATGTAGGTCTTGTATGGTTCCTCTGATTGTTGAGGTTCCCCTTCGATCTCTCTCTTGATCACTTTGGTCTTCTTGTCCGCCATGATTCTGTGAAAGAGGGTAAAAATACATTAAAAAAGAATTTTGGAGGAAGATAGACATAAAGTTATCGAGGCTGTGTAGTCTGGGACAATTCAATAATTATGATTGACCCTCGGATTCCTAGGGGTCATTCCATAAGATCAACTCCATGAAAGTCATATCTTTGTCGGCGACCTACGAAGATGTCAGGAAGTTGATAAACTGTTTCACAAAACCATGAACAGCAAAAAATTAATTATTTCGATACTATCGGCTAAAAAATATATAGTCTTTGTCTTTGCCACGGTCCATCACTCATCAGATTAAAGCCTGACTGTATGATGCGTTTAAGGGTCTTTTTTTTGTGGATTTTCTTTGTCGAAAGTGAGCTCCATGTTGAAATTCTTGCAGCCATATTTTAAACTGTTACGGCGCATGAAGGAAGATGAAAATATGCGACACCAACACTCTTACAGTAGTACATGCAGTCCGCGCGGAACATACGTTTTTCAAAAGTGGAGTATTAATGATCAGGTAGAGTGTAGCAATTGGTGAATTGGCGTGGGGTGCAGGGGCTTTGCATTTGCATTTGATTGGCTCAATAGGAACTATACGTCAAGCGCTAGTCATCAATATTCATGATACGCACACAGAATCTGATGCGATAATTTATCAAATATGAGATTTCATACAAAAATTACAAACGCAAAGCTAAGTTTACTTTAAATAAGTGACATTGCGACAAAATCAGGAGGCTTACCGTAAATGAACGACTACCCAGGTCATAACTTTTCCATAATCATTGCGACATACTGGTTAATTTAGTCCAGAATCTGGCCGATTTAATCTCCACCTCACTGTACCAATGCAAATATTCATATATTCAAATATTAATATGCATTCTAGGATGGCTACCTTACAGAAAAAAAAAAGACGTGCCCGGTGTGGGTCAAGGGGCGGAGCCTCAGGGGTTTTAGGCATTACGGTCATATAGGCATAGGCTATATTTTGATACCTTTTCGGCGTGGGGTCCAGGGAGCTGATCACCATGAAGCTCAGGGGTTTTAGGCATTTTATTACGGTCAGCTACATGATACAGAGGCCCTCTTCAGGGCCCGGGAGGCAGAGCCCCCGGAAACTCAGGGGTAATTGTAGGCATATATATCCAGCCTAGGGCCCTTGGTGGAGTCCAGGGGACAGTGCCCCCAGAAGCTCAGGGGTTTTAGGTCTTTGATTATGGTCAGATGGCATCCAAGACCCTGTATTAGAACATGATTCTCAAAAAAAAAGGTTAACAAAATTGTATTCTAAGATGTACATGTATAACTAATAGTTACAGATAAACATATAGTGCCTTACCGCACTGAGGGTTCATCTGCATCGGAGTCTGACATTTTCTCCACTCCTGACTGTGACATGACAGAACTGCAAAATAAACATGAAGGTTCAGTTAAAAAAGGATGTAAAATAAATAGTAACAACCTGTGAATGATACTCAAACCAACTCCTCCCCCATTTTGCAATTATTACCCTTTTGCAAACATGTATTACAGTTTTCAGGAAAGGTTATATAAAATAAATAAACAATGATCAATTTTCAATTGGTCACACATGGTCCTCCGTAATGGTACCAAGAAAGAAGTACTTATAAAATCTAAATTTAAAATCAAATTAATTTTTGAAAAATATCTTTTACAATATAAAATAATGTCTACAATATAGATATAAAAAACACACCGTTCTCCAGCTGAGGAACTGTCAACATGGTCCTGGAGTTTGCCATGGTCCTGGAGTTTGCCATCGTCCTGAATTTTCCTGAAGAAATACGATTTTAATGCAAAGAATTTGAATTGATCATTTCTAATCATTATCAACAATTGTATAGTCAATGTGTGTTGCATAATATGTGAATCTGGCATTTTTTGCAAGTTTTACTTAAAAATTGACAAAAATGTAATAAATTGTAAGGTAATGCAAAAATTTGTTTTAACTACATGTATTTGAAGAAATCTTACCTGACGCCACACCTGGGAACAAGAGGGGAATTGAAGAAGGGCAAACTGAAAAAGATCGATACAAGAACAAATGCAGTCATAAATAACTCTTCATACCATTTCAATAATTTCAGGTACAAACTTGTTTTCTTAATCAAGATTTGTGACACATTCACACAAATTAAAACAAACATCTTTGACATTGGGAAAAGGAAACTACAAATATAACAAAAGGAATTATATTTGATGGTCTTTATGAATTAATATAATATTATTATAATATATTATTATTATAATATATTATAATCAATGCAACCACACTCAGAGAACAATAATATTGGGAGTAATGTTGGTATCAAGTAAAATTATTGCCAGTAAATTTAGTAGCATACAGTATCTACGATGTCTATCATTGTTGAATATGACCCGACTTTGCCTCTAACAAAAATACAAAGAGTGTACCATTAAGTCTGTGTCACTTGTACATGTATAATATACCGGGTATATAAATTTACTTTTTATTTAATATTTCAACGAACCACTTTTCATTCTTACAGATGTGGATGTGGATGTGGATTTTTTTTTTTTTTTTTTTTTTTTTTTTTTTTGGGGGGGGGGGGGGGTTTGATATACTTTGATTATCAATCAATTATCGATACATGTGTTCTTTGTGTAACTTACCTTTCAATGGACATAGGTACTCTCACTCCATGGGTGGCAGGATAAGCAGATGATGTTTGTGTTGAAGCATTGACAGGTCTAGTGAAAAAACATGAATAATTTAGAATTAGATTTATACAACTAGGCCTACTTATTTTTCCCACAAACCCGGATGTCCTCAACGATTGATCAGTTTACTCTCTACCTTTCTATCTAACTGGTAGTAAACAGTGAGATACTTCAGCCATTATATTTGCTCTAATATGAGTAACATTTGTGAACAAAGACTTTCAAGAAAATTTGATCAGTACGGTGAAAAATGACTGTCTATGGTTCCAATGCTACATGTATCAAGCCAATGGGATAGTTTTCTGACACTTATAAAATATAAACTCTTTTATGACCCATTGACCTTGGATAGTAAACCTCTTGCAACCAAAAGTAATCCCTTATACAGAATTGATCCAAGTTTGGTTGAAACCAACTGGATGTTATCAACACATCGCATTAAAAAAAGAAATGAAAAACGGATAAACAGACCCCAAAACCCTAAACATAAGGTCTCTATCACCAAAGCAGCATTCTATAAAAAACTAGATGGAATTTTGACTGCGCGCAGTCGAAAATGATGCCTCCGCCATAGAGCAATTTAAACAAGTTTGGAGTTTAAATCTCCAGTGGTTCTTGAGATATCATGATAACAATCTCAATGTATGGAATTTCATAAGTTGACCTCTGTGACCCTTGACCTTTGACCTACGTGCTCCAAAATCTAATCAGATTGTCTTCCTATGGTGATACACACTATCATTAAGTTTGAAGTTTAAATCTCCAGTGGTTCTTGAGATATTATGATATGGTGATACATACTATCATTAAGTTTGAAGTGAAAATTCTCCAGTGGTTCTTGAGATATCGCGATAACGATCTCAATGTATGGAATTTCATAAGTTGACCTCTGTGACCCTTGACCTTTGACCTACGTGCTCCAAAATCTAATCAGATTGTCTTCCTATGGTGATACACACTATCATTAAGTTTGAAGTTTAAATCTCCAGTGGTTCTTGAGATATTATGATAACAATCTCAATGTATGGAATTTCATAACTTGACCTCTGTGACCCTTGACCTTTGACCTACGTGCTCCAAAATCTAATCAGATCGTCTTCCTATGGTGATACATACTATCCTTAAGTTTGAAGGTTTAACATCTCAAGTGGTTCTTGAGATATCATGATAACAATCTCAATGTATGGAATTTAATAAGTTGACCTCTATGACCCTTGACCTTTGACCTACGTGCTCCAAAATGTAATCAGATTGTTTTCCTATAGTGATACACAATATCACTAAGTTTGAAGTTTAAATCTCCAGTGGTTCTTGAGTTATCATGATAACAATCTCAATGTATGGAATTTCATAAGTTGACCTCTGTGACCCTTGACCTTTGACATACGTGCTCCAAAATCTAATCAGATCGTCTTCCTATGGTAATACATACTATCCTTAAGTTTGAAGTTTAAATCTCAAATGGTTCTTGAGATATCGCGCTAACAAACTCAATACAAGGAATTTCATAAGTTGACCTCTGTGACCTGTGACCTTTGACCTACATACTCCAAAATCTAATCAGATCGTCTTCCTATGGTGATAAATACTATTCCGAGTCTTAAGTTTAAATCTTAAATGGTTCTTGAGATATTGTGATAACGGTCAAAAGGGACGGACGTACAGACGGACAACCCGAAAACATGATGCCTCCGGCACCACCTTCGGTGGCGGAGGCATAAAAATATATTTTCCTCCAAAACCCTGAAACACCGGCCCTTACCATTTCGGCCTGAAATTGGTGTTTATTCAAATTATCACAATATTTGCCCCTACGCCCCTTTCAAAGGGATTAGGGGTCAGGATCCATCTAATGGCATGTATGTACATTCATTGTGGGGAAACTAACCTATTCAAAAAAATATATATTTTCCTCCAAAATGTTGAACCACCCCGGACCTTCTAATTTCGGCCCGAAAGTTGTGATAATTCAAATTTTTACAATATTTGCCCCTACGCCCCTTTCAAAGGGATATGGGAGTCAAGATCCATCTAATGGCATGTACGGACATTCATTGTGGGGAAACTAACCTATTAAAAAAATATAATATTTTCCTCCAAAATGCTGAACCACCCCGGACCTTCTAATTTCGGCCCGAAAGTTGTGATAATTCAAATTTTTACAATATTTGCCCCTACGCCCCTTTCAAAGGGATATGGGGGTAATGATCCATCTAATGGCATTTATGTACATTCATTGTGGGGTAACTAGCCTAATCAAAAAATATAATTTTTTCCTTCAAAATGCTGAACCACCCCGCCCTTACAATTTCGGCCCGAAAGTTGTGATAATTCAAATTTTTACAATATTTGCCACTACGCCCCTTTCAAAGGGATATGGGGGTCAGAATCGATTTAATTGCATGTAGGTACAATCATTGTGGGGAAACTAGCCTATTAAAAAAATATATATTTTCCTCCAAAATCCTGAACCACCCCGGCCCTTACCATTTCGGCCTGAAATTGGTGTTTATTCAAATTATCACAATATTTGCCCCTACGCCCCTTTCAAAGGGATATGGGAGTCAAGATCCATCTAATGGCATGTATGGACATTCATTGTGGGGAAACTAACCTATTAAAAAAATATAATATTTTCCTCCAAAATGCTGAACCACCCGGACCTTCTAATTTCGGCCCGAAAGTTTTGATAATTCAAATTTTTACAATATTTGCCCCTACGCCCTTTTCAAAGGGATATGGGGGTCAGGATTCATCTAATGGCATTTATGTACATTCATTGTGGGGAAACTAGCCTATTAAAAAAATATAATATTTTCCTCCAAAATGCTGAACCATCCCGGACCTTCTAATTTCGGCCCGAAAGTTGTGATAATTCAAATTTTTACAATATTTGTCTCTACGCCCCTTTCAAAGGGATATGGGGGTCAGGATCCATCTAATGGCATTTATGTACATTCATTGTGGGGAAACTAGCCTATTAAAAAAAATATATATTTTCCTCCAAAATGCTGAACCACCCCGGCCCTTACCATTTCGGCCTGAAATTGGTGTTTATTCAAATTATCACAATATTTGCCCCTACGCCCCTTTCAAAGGGATATGGGAGTCAAGATCCATCTAATGGCATGTATGGACATTCATTGTGGGGAAACTAACCTATTAAAAAAATATAATATTTTCCTCCAAAATGCTGAACCACCCCGGACCTTCTAATTTCGGCCCGAAAGTTTTGATAATTCAAATTTTTACAATATTTGCCCCTACGCCCTTTTCAAAGGGATATGGGGGTCAGGATTCATCTAATGGCATGTATGTACATTCATTGTGGGGAAACTAGCCTATTAAAAAAATATAATATTTTCCTCCAAAATGCTGAACCATCCCGGACCTTCTAATTTCGGCCCGAAAGTTGTGATAATTCAAATTTTTACAATATTTGCCCCTACGCCCCTTTCAAAGGGATATGGGGGTCAGGATCCATCTAATGGCATGTATGTACATTCATTGTGGGAAAACTAGCCTATTTAAAAAAAAATATATTTTCCTCCAAAATGCTGAACCACCCCGGCCCTTACCATTTTGGCCTGAAATTGGTGTTTATTCAAATTATCACAATATTTGCCCCTACGCCCCTTTCAAAGGGATATGGGGGTCAAGATCCATCTAATGGCATGTATGGACATTCATTGTGGGGAAACTAACCTATTAAAAAAAAATATATTTTCCTCCAAAATGCTGAACCACCCCGGCCCTTACCATTTCGGCCCGAAAGTTGTGATAATTCAAATTTTTACAATATTTGCCCCTTCGCCCCTTTCAAAGGGATATGGGAGTCAGGATCAACCTAATGGCATGTATGTACATTCATTGTGGGGAAACTAGCCTATTAAAAAAAATAATATTTTCCTCCAAAATGCTGAACCACCCCGGCCCTTACAATTTCGGCACGAAAGTTGTGATAATTCAAATTTTTACAATATTTGCCCCTTCGCCCCTTTCAAAGGGATATGGGGGTCAGGATCCATCTAATGGCATGTATGTACATTCATTGTGGGGAAACTAGCCTATTCAAAAAATATAATATTTTCCTCCAAAATGCTGAACCACCCCGGCCCTTACCATTTCGGCACGAAAGTTGTGATAATTCAAATTTTTACAATATTTGCCCCTACGCCCCTTTCAAAGGGATATGGGGGTCAGGATCCATCTAATGGCATGTATGTACATTCATTGTGGGGAAACTAGCCTATTAAAAAAAATATAATATTTTCCTCCAAATGCTGAACCACCCCGGACCTTCTAATTTCGGCCCGAAAGTTGTGATAATTCAAATTTTTACAATATTTGCCCCTACGCCCCTTTCAAAGGGATATGGGGGTCAGGATCCATCTAATGGCATGTATGTACATTCATTGTGGGGAAACTAGCCTAATCAAAAAATATAATTTTTTCCTCCAAAATGCTGAACCACCCCGGCCCTTACAATTTCGGCCCGAAAGTTGTGATAATTCAAATTTTTACAATATTTGCCACTACGCCCCTTTCAAAGGGATATGGGGGTCAGAATCGATTTAATTGCATGTAGGTACATTCATTGTGGGGAAACTAGCCTATTAAAAAAAATATATATTTTCCTCCAAAATGCTGAACCACCCCGGACCTTCTAATTTCGGCCCGAAAGTTTTGATAATTCAAATTTTTACAATATTTGCCCCTACGCCCTTTTCAAAGGGATATGGGGGTCAGGATCCATCTAATGGCATTTATGTACATTCATTGTGGGGAAACTAGCCTATTAAAAAAATATAATATTTTCCTCCAAAATGCTGAACCATCCCGGACCTTCTAATTTCGGCCCGAAAGTTGTGATAATTCAAATTTTTACAATATTTGCCCCTACGCCCCTTTCAAAGGGATATGGGGGTCAGGATCCATCTAATGGCATGTATGTACATTCATTGTGGGAAAACTAGCCTATTTAAAAAAAATATATTTTCCTCCAAAATGCTGAACCACCCCGGCCCTTACCATTTTGGCCTGAAATTGGTGTTTATTCAAATTATCACAATATTTGCCCCTACGCCCCTTTCAAAGGGATATGGGGGTCAAGATCCATCTAATGGCATGTATGGACATTCATTGTGGGGAAACTAACCTATTAAAAAAAATATATATTTTCCTCCAAAATGCTGAACCACCCCGGCCCTTACCATTTCGGCCCGAAAGTTGTGATAATTCAAATTTTTACAATATTTGCCCCTACGCCCCTTTCAAAGGGATATGGGGGTCAGGATCCATCTAATGGCATGTATGTACATTCATTGTGGGGAAACTAGCCTATTAAAAAAAATAATATTTTCCTCCAAAATGCTGAACCACCCGGCCCTTACAATTTCGGCACGAAAGTTGTGATAATTCAAATTTTACAATATTTGCCCCTACGCCCCTTTCAAAGGGATATGGGGGTCAGGATCCATCTAATGGCATGTATGTACATTCATTGTGGGGAAACTAGCCTATTCAAAAAAATATAATATTTTCCTCCAAAATGCTGAACCACCCCGGCCCTTACCATTTCGGCACGAAAGTTGTGATAATTCAAATTTTACAATATTTGCCCCTACGCCCCTTTCAAAGGGATATGGGGGTCAGGATCCATCTAATGGCATGTATGTACATTCATTGTGGGGAAACTAGCCTATTAAAAAAATATAATATTTTCCTCCAAAATGCTGAACCACCCCGGACCTTCTAATTTCGGCCCGAAAGTTGTGATAATTCAAATTTTTACAATATTTGCCCCTACGCCCCTTTCAAAGGGATATGGGGGTCAGGATCCATCTAATGGCATGTATGTACATTCATTGTGGGGAAACTAGCCTAATCAAAAAATATAATTTTTTCCTTCAAAATGCTGAACCACCCCGGCCCTTACAATTTCGGCCCGAAAGTTGTGATAATTCAAATTTTACAATATTTGCCCCTACGCCCCTTTCAAAGGGATATGGGGGTCAGAATCCATTTAATGGCATGTAGGTACATTCATTGTGGGGAAACTAGCCTATTAAAAAAAATATATATTTTCCTCCAAAATGCTGAACCACCCCGGACCTTCTAATTTCGGCCCGAAAGTTGTGATAATTCAAATTTTTACAATATTTGCCCTACGCCCCTTTCAAAGGGATATGGGGGTCAGGATCCATCTAATGGCATGTATGTACATTCATTGTGGGAAAACTAGCCTATTAAAAAAAAATATATTTTCCTCCAAAATGCTGAACCACCCCGGCCCTTACCATTTTGGCCTGAAATTGGTGTTTATTCAAATTATCACAATATTTGCCCCTACGCCCCTTTCAAAGGGATATGGGGGTCAAGATCCATCTAATGGCATGTATGGACATTCATTGTGGGGAAACTAACCTATTAAAAAAAATATATATTTTCCTCCAAAATGCTGAACCACCCCGGCCCTTACCATTTCGGCCCGAAAGTTGTGATAATTCAAATTTTTACAATATTTGCCCCTACGCCCCTTTCAAAGGGATATGGGGGTCAGGATCAATCTAATGGCATGTATGTACATTCATTGTGGGGAAACTAGCCTATTAAAAAAATAATATTTTCCTCCAAAATGCTGAACCACCCCGGCCCTTACAATTTCGGCACGAAAGTTGTGATAATTCAAATTTTTACAATATTTGCCCCTACGCCCCTTTCAAAGGGATATGGGGGTCAGGATCCATCTAATGGCATGTATGTACATTCATTGTGGGGAAACTAGCCTATTCAAAAAATATAATATTTTCCTCCAAAATGCTGAACCACCCCGGCCTTACCATTTCGGCCGAAAGTTGTGATAATTCAAATTTTTACAATATTTGCCCCTACGCCCCTTTCAAAGGGATATGGGGGTCAGGATCCATCTAATGGCATGTATGTACATTCATTGTGGGGAAACTAGCCTATTAAAAAAATATAATATTTTCCTCCAAAATGCTGAACCACCCCGGACCTTCTAATTTCGGCCCGAAAGTTGTGATAATTCAAATTTTTACAATATTTGCCCCTACGCCCCTTTCAAAGGGATATGGGGGTCAGGATCCATCTAATGGCATGTATGTACATTCATTGTGGGGAAACTAGCCTATTAAAAAAAATATATATTTTCCTCCAAAATGCTGAACCACCCCGGCCCTTACCATTTCGGCCTGAAATTGGTGTTTATTCAAATTATCACAATATTTGCCCCTACGCCCCTTTCAAAGGGATATGGGGGTCAAGATCCATCTAATGGCATGTATGGACATTCATTGTGGGGAAACTAACCTATTAAAAAAATATAATATTTTCCTCCAAAATGCTGAACCACCCCGGACCTTCTAATTTCGGCCCGAAAGTTGTGATAATTCAAATTTTTACAATATTTGCCCCTACGCCCCTTTCAAAGGGATATGGGGGTCAGGATCCATCTAATGGCATGTATGTACATTCATTGTGGGGAAACTAGCCTATTAAAAAAATATAATATTTTCCTCCAAAATGCTGAACCACCCCGGACCTTCTAATTTCGGCCGAAAGTTGTGATAATTCAAATTTTTACAATATTTGCCCCTACGCCCCTTTCAAAGGGATATGGGGGTCAGGATCCATCTAATGGCATGTATGTACATTCATTGTGGGGAAACTAGCCTATTAAAAAAAAATATATTTTCCTCCAAAATGCTGAACCACCCCGGCCCTTACCATTTGGCCTGAAATGGTGTTTATTCAAATTATCACAATATTTGCCCCTACGCCCCTTTCAAAGGGATATGGGGGTCAGGATCCATCTAATGGCATGTATGGACATTCATTGTGGGGAAACTAACCTATTAAAAAAAATATATATTTTCCTCCAAAATGCTGAACCACCCCGGCCCTTACCATTTCGGCCCGAAAGTTGTGATAATTCAAATTTTTACAATATTTGCCCCTACGCCCCTTTCAAAGGGATATGGGGGTCAGGATCCATCTAATGGCATGTATGTACATTCATTGTGGGGAAACTAGCCTATTAAAAAAAATAATATTTTCCTCCAAAATGCTGAACCACCCCGGCCCTTACAATTTCGGCACGAAAGTTGTGATAATTCAAATTTTTACAATATTTGCCCCTACGCCCCTTTCAAAGGGATATGGGGGTCAGGATCCATCTAATGGCATGTATGTACATTCATTGTGGGGAAACTAGCCTATTCAAAAAATATAATATTTTCCTCCAAAATGCTGAACCACCCCGGCCCTTACCATTTCGGCACGAAAGTTGTGATAATTCAAATTTTTACAATATTTGCCCCTACGCCCCTTTCAAAGGGATATGGGGGTCAGGATCCATCTAATGGCATTATGTACATTCATTGTGGGGAAACTAGCCTATTAAAAAAAATATAATATTTTCCTCCAAAATGCTGAACCACCCCGGACCTTCTAATTTCGGCCCGAAAGTTGTGATAATTCAAATTTTTACAATATTTGCCCCTACGCCCCTTTCAAAGGGATATGGGGGTCATGATCCATCTAATGGCATGTATGTACATTCATTGTGGGGAAACTAGCCTAATCAAAAAATATAATTTTTCCTTCAAAATGCTGAACCACCCCGGCCCTTACAATTTCGGCCCGAAAGTTGTGATAATTCAAATTTTTACAATATTTGCCCCTACGCCCCTTTCAAAGGGATATGGGGGTCAGATCCATCTAATGGCATGTAGGTACATTCATTGTGGGGAAACTAGCCTATTAAAAAAAATATATATTTTCCTCCAAAATCCTGAACCACCCCGGACCTTCTAATTTCGGCCCGAAAGTTTGATAATTCAAATTTTTACAATATTTGCCCCTACGCCCCTTTCAAAGGGATATGGGGGTCAGGATCCATCTAATGGCATGTATGTACATTCATTGTGGGGAAACTAGCCTATTAAAAAAATATAATATTTTCCTCCAAAATGCTGAACCACCCCGGACCTTCTAATTTCGGCCCGAAAGTTGTGATAATTCAAAATTTTACAATATTTGCCCCTACGCCCCTTTCAAAGGGATATGGGGGTCAGGATCCATCTAATGGCATGTATGTACATTCATTGTGGGGAAACTAGCCTATTTAAAAAAAATATATTTTCCTCCAAAATGCTGAACCACCCCGGCCCTTACCATTTCGGCCTGAAATTGGTGTTTATTCAAATTATCACAATATTTGCCCCTACGCCCCTTTCAAAGGGATATGGGGGTCAAGATCCATCTAATGGCATGTATGGACATTCATTGTGGGGAAACTAACCTATTAAAAAAAAATATATATTTTCCTCCAAAATGCTGAACCACCCCGGCCCTTACCATTTCGGCCGAAAGTTGTGATAATTCAAATTTTTACAATATTTGCCCCTACGCCCCTTTCAAAGGGATATGGGGGTCAGGATCCATCTAATGGCATGTATGTACATTCATTGTGGGGAAACTAGCCTATTAAAAAAAATATATATTTTCCTCCAAAATGCTGAACCACCCCGGCCCTTACAATTTCGGCACGAAAGTTGTGATAATTCAAATTTTTACAATATTTGCCCCTACGCCCCTTTCAAAGGGATATGGGGGTCAGGATCCATCTAATGGCATGTATGTACATTCATTGTGGGGAAACTAGCCTATTCAAAAAAAAAATATTTTTCTCCAAAATGCTGAACCACCCCGGCCTTACCATTTCGGCACGAAAGTTGTGATAATTCAAATTTTTACAATATTTGCCCCTACGCCCCTTTCAAAGGGATATGGGGGTCAGGATCCATCTAATGGCATGTATGTACATTCATTGTGGGGAAACTAGCCTATTAAAAAAAATAAATATTTTCCTCCAAAATGCTGAACCACCCCGGACCTTCTAATTTCGGCCCGAAAGTTGTGATAATTCAAATTTTTACAATATTTGCCCCTACGCCCCTTTCAAAGGGATATGGGGGTCAGGATCCATCTAATGGCATGTATGTACATTCATTGTGGGGAAACTAGCCTAATCAAAAAATATAATTTTTTCCTTCAAAATGCTGAACCACCCCGGCCCTTACAATTTCGGCCCGAAAGTTGTGATAATTCAAATTTTTACAATATTTGCCCCTACGCCCCTTTCAAAGGGATATGGGGGTCAGAATCCATCTAATGGCATGTAGGTACATTCATTGTGGGGAAACTAGCCTATTAAAAAAAATATATATTTCCTCCAAAATGCTGAACCACCCCGGACCTTCTAATTTCGGCCCGAAAGTTGTGATAATTCAAATTTTACAATATTTGCCCCTACGCCCCTTTCAAAGGGATATGGGGGTCAGGATCCATCTAATGGCATGTATGTACATTCATTGTGGGGAAACTAGCCTATTTAAAAAAAATAATATTTTCCTCCAAAATGCTGAACCACCCCGGCCCTTACCATTTGGCCTGAAATTGGTGTTTATTCAAATTATCACAATATTTGCCCCTACGCCCCTTTCAAAGGGATATGGGGGTCAGGATCCATCTAATGGCATGTATGTACATTCATTGTGGGGAAACTAGCCTATTAAAAAAAAAATATATTTTCCTCCAAAATGCTGAACCACCCCGGCCCTTACCATTTCGGCCCGAAAGTTGTGATAATTCAAATTTTTACAATATTTGCCCCTTCGCCCCTTTCAAAGGGATATGGGGGTCAGGATCCATCTAATGGCATGTATGTACATTCATTGTGGGGAAACTAGCCTATTAAAAAAAATAATATTTTCCTCCAAAATGCTGAACCACCCCGGCCCTTACAATTTCGGCACGAAAGTTGTGATAATTCAAATTTTTACAATATTTGCCCCTACGCCCCTTTCAAAGGGATATGGGGGTCAGGATCCATCTAATGGCATGTATGTACATTCATTGTGGGGAAACTAGCCTATTCAAAAATATAATATTTTCCTCCAAAATGCTGAACCACCCCGGCCCTTACCATTTCGGCACGAAAGTTGTGATAATTCAAATTTTTACAATATTTGCCCCTACGCCCCTTTCAAAGGGATATGGGGGTCAGGATCCATCTAATGGCATGTATGTACATTCATTGTGGGGAAACTAGCCTATTAAAAAATATAATATTTTCCTCCAAATGCTGAACCACCCCGACCTTCTAATTTCGGCCCGAAAGTTGTGATAATTCAAATTTTTACAATATTTGCCCCTACGCCCCTTTCAAAGGGATATGGGGGTCAGGATCCATCTAATGGCATGTATGTACATTCATTGTGGGGAAACTAGCCTAATCAAAAAATATAATATTTTCCTCAAAATGCTGAACCACCCCGGCCCTTACAATTTCGGCCCGAAAGTTGTGATAATTCAAATTTTTACAATATTTGCCCCTACGCCCCTTTCAAAGGGATATGGGGGTCAGGATCCATCTAATGGCATGTAGGTACATTCATTGTGGGGAAACTAGCCTATTAAAAAAAATATTATTTTCCTCCAAAATGCTGAACCACCCCGGACCTTCTAATTTCGGCCCGAAAGTTGTGATAATTCAAATTTTTACAATATTGCCCCTACGCCCCTTTCAAAGGGATATGGGGGTCAGGATCCATCTAATGGCATGTATGTACATTCATTGTGGGGAAACTAGCCTATTAAAAAAAAATATATATTTTCCTCCAAAATGCTGAACCACCCGGGCCCTTACCATTTCGGCCTGAAATTGGTGTTTATTCAAATTTTCACAATATTTGCCCCTACGCCCCTTTCAAAGGGATATGGGGGTCAGGATCCATCTAATGGCATGTATGGACATTCATTGTGGGGAAACTAACCTATTAAAAAAAATATTATTTTCCTCCAAAATGCTGAACCACCCCGGCCCTTACATTTCGGCCCGAAAGTTGTGATAATTCAAATTTTTACAATATTTGCCCCTACGCCCCTTTCAAAGGGATATGGGGGTCAGGATCCATCTAATGGCATGTATGTACATTCATTGTGGGGAAACTAGCCTATTAAAAAAATAATAATTTTCCTCCAAAATGCTGAACCACCCCGGCCCTTACAATTTCGGCCGAAAGTTGTGATAATTCAAATTTTTACAATATTTGCCCCTACGCCCCTTTCAAAGGGATATGGGGGTCAGGATCCATCTAATGGCATGTATGTACATTCATTGTGGGGAAACTAGCCTATTCAAAAATATAATATTTTCCTCCAAAATGCTGAACCACCCCGGCCTTTACCATTTCGGCACGAAAGTTGTGATAATTCAAATTTTTACAATATTTGCCCCTACGCCCCTTTCAAAGGGATATGGGGGTCAGGATCCATCTAATGGCATGTATGTACATTCATTGTGGGGAAACTAGCCTATTAAAAAAAATATAATATTTTCCTCCAAAATGCTGAACCACCCCGGCCCTTCTAATTTCGGCCCGAAAGTTGTGATAATTCAAATTTTTACAATATTTGCCCCTACGCCCCTTTCAAAGGGATATGGGGGTCAGGATCCATCTAATGGCATGTATGTACATTCATTGTGGGGAAACTAGCCTAATCAAAAAATATAATTTTTCCTCCAAAATGCTGAACCACCCCGGCCCTTACAATTTCGGCCCGAAAGTTGTGATAATTCAAATTTTTACAATATTTGCCCTACGCCCCTTTCAAAGGGATATGGGGGTCAGATCCATCTAATGGCATGTATGTACATTCATTGTGGGGAAACTAGCCTATTAAAAAAATATATATTTTCCTCCAAAATGCTGAACCACCCCGGACCTTCTAATTTCGGCCCGAAAGTTGTGATAATTCAAATTTTTACAATATTTGCCCCTACGCCCCTTTCAAAGGGATATGGGGTCAGGATCCATCTAATGGCATGTATGTACATTCATTGTGGGGAAACTAGCCTATTAAAAAATATATATTTTCCTCCAAAATGCTGAACCACCCGGGCCCTTACATTTCGGCCTGAAATTGGTGTTTATTCAAATTATCACAATATTTGCCCCTACGCCCCTTTCAAAGGGATATGGGGTCAGGATCCATCTAATGGCATGTATGTACATTCATTGTGGGGAAACTAACCTATTAAAAAAAATATATATTTCCTCCAAAATGCTGAACCACCCCGGACCTTCTAATTTCGGCCCGAAAGTTGTGATAATTCAAATTTTTACAATATTTGCCCCTACGCCCCTTTCAAAGGGATATGGGGGTCAGGATCCATCTAATGGCATGTATGTACATTCATTGTGGGGAAACTAGCCTATTAAAAAAATATATATTTTCCTCCAAAATGCTGAACCACCCCGGCCCTTACAATTTCGGCACGAAAGTTGTGATAATTCAAATTATCACAATATTTGCCCCTACGCCCCTTTCAAAGGGATATGGGGGTCAAGATCCATCTAATGGCATGTATGTACATTCATTGTGGGGAAACTAACCTATTAAAAAAAATATATATTTTCCTCCAAATGCTGAACCACCCGGCCCTTACATTTCGGCCCGAAAGTTGTGATAATTCAAATTTTTACAATATTTGCCCCTACGCCCCTTTCAAAGGGATATGGGGGTCAGGATCCATCTAATGGCATGTATGTACATTCATTGTGGGGAAACTAGCCTATTAAAAAAATATATATTTTTCCTCCAAAATGCTGAACCACCCCGGCCCTTACATTTCGGCCTGAAATTGTGTTTATTCAAATTTTTACAATATTTGCCCCTACGCCCCTTTCAAAGGGATATGGGGGTCAGGATCCATCTAATGGCATGTATGGACATTCATTGTGGGGAAACTAGCCTATAAAAAAAAAAATATATTTTCCTCCAAAATGCTGAACCACCCCGGCCCTTCTAATTTCGGCCCGAAAGTTGTGATAATTCAAATTTTTACAATATTTGCCCCTACGCCCCTTTCAAAGGGATATGGGGGTCAGGATCCATCTAATGGCATGTATGTACATTCATTGTGGGGAAACTAGCCTATTAAAAAAATATATATATTTTCCTCCAAAATGCTGAACCACCCCGGCCCTTACCATTTCGGCCTGAAATTGGTGTTTATTCAAATTTTCACAATATTTGCCCCTACGCCCCTTTCAAAGGGATATGGGGGTCAGGATCCATCTAATGGCATGTATGTACATTCATTGTGGGGAAACTAGCCTATTCAAAAAAAAATATATTTCCTCCAAAATGCTGAACCACCCCGCCCTTACCAATTTCGGCCCGAAAGTTGTGATAATTCAAATTATCACAATATTTGCCCCTACGCCCCTTTCAAAGGGATATGGGGGTCAGGATCCATCTAATGGCATGTATGGACATTCATTGTGGGAAACTAACCTATTAAAAAAAAATATATATTTTCCTCCAAAATGCTGAACCACCCCGGCCCTTACCAATTTCGGCACGAAAGTTGTGATAATTCAAATTTTTACAATATTTGCCCCTACGCCCCTTTCAAAGGGATATGGGGGTCAGGATCCATCTAATGGCATGTATGTACATTCATTGTGGGGAAACTAGCCTATTAAAAAAAATATATATTTCCTCCAAAATGCTGAACCACCCCGGCCCTTACCATTTCGGCCTGAAATTGTGTTTATTCAAATTATCACAATATTTGCCCCTACGCCCCTTTCAAAGGGATATGGGGGTCAAGATCCATCTAATGGCATGTATGTACATTCATTGTGGGGAAACTAGCCTATTAAAAAAAAATATAATATTTTCCTCCAAAATGCTGAACCACCCCGGACCTTCTAATTTCGGCCCGAAAGTTGTGATAATTCAAATTTTTACAATATTTGCCCCTACGCCCCTTTCAAAGGGATATGGGGGTCAGGATCCATCTAATGGCATGTATGTACATTCATTGTGGGGAAACTAGCCTATTAAAAAAAATATAATATTTTCCTCCAAAATGCTGAACCACCCCGGCCCTTACAATTTCGGCCCGAAAGTTGTGATAATTCAAATTTTTACAATATTTGCCCCTACGCCCCTTTCAAAGGGATATGGGGGTCAGGATCCATCTAATGGCATGTATGTACATTCATTGTGGGGAAACTAGCCTATTAAAAAAAATATATATTTTCCTCCAAAATGCTGAACCACCCGGCCCTTACCATTTCGGCCTGAAATTGTGTTTATTCAAATTATCACAATATTTGCCCCTACGCCCCTTTCAAAGGGATATGGGGTCAGGATCCATCTAATGGCATGTATGGACATTCATTGTGGGGAAACTAGCCTATTAAAAAAATATAATATTTTCCTCCAAAATGCTGAACCACCCCGGACCTTCTAATTTCGGCCCGAAAGTTGTGATAATTCAAATTTTTACAATATTTGCCCCTACGCCCTTTCAAAGGGATATGGGGGTCAGGATCCATCTAATGGCATGTATGTACATTCATTGTGGGGAAACTAGCCTATTAAAAAAATATAATATTTTCCTCCAAAATGCTGAACCACCCCGGACCTTCTAATTTCGGCCCGAAAGTTGTGATAATTCAAATTTTACAATATTTGCCCCTACGCCCTTTCAAAGGGATATGGGGGTCAGGATCCATCTAATGGCATGTATGTACATTCATTGTGGGGAAACTAGCCTATTAAAAAAAAATATATATTTTCCTCCAAATGCTGAACCACCCCGGACCTTCTAATTTCGGCCCGAAAGTTGTGATAATTCAAATTTTTACAATATTTGCCCCTACGCCCCTTTCAAAGGGATATGGGGGTCAGGATTCATCTAATGGCATGTATGTACATTCATTGTGGGGAAACTAGCCTATTAAAAAAAATATATATTTTCCTCCAAATGCTGAACCACCCCGGCCCTTACCATTTCGGCCTGAAAGTGGTGATTATTCAAATTATTACAATATTTGCCCCTACGCCCCTTTCAAAGGGATATGGGGTCAGGATCCATCTAATGGCATGTATGGTACATTCATTGTGGGGAAACTAACCTATTAAAAAATAAAATATTTTCCTCCAAAATGCTGAACCACCCCGGACCTTTAATTTCGGCCCGAAAGTTGTGATAATTCAAATTTTACAATATTTGCCCCTACGCCCCTTTCAAAGGGATATGGGGGTCAGGATCCATCTAATGGCATGTATGTACATTCATTGTGGGGAAACTAGCCTATTAAAAAAATATAATATTTTCCTCCAAAATGCTGAACCACCCCGGACCTTCTAATTTCGGCCCGAAAGTTGTGATAATTCAAATTTTTACAATATTTGCCCCTACGCCCCTTTCAAAGGGATATGGGGGTCAGGATCCATCTAATGGCATGTATGTACATTCATTGTGGGGAAACTAGCCTATTAAAAAAAATAATATTTTCCTCCAAAATGCTGAACCACCCCGGCCCTTACCATTTCGGCCTGAAAATTGGTGTTTATTCAAATTATCACAATATTTGCCCCTACGCCCCTTTCAAAGGGATTGGGGGTCAGGATCCATCTAATGGCATGTATGTACATTCATTGTGGGGAAACTAACCTATTCAAAAAAAAAAAATATTTTCCTCCAAAATGCTGAACCACCCGGACCTTCTAATTTCGGCCCGAAAGTTGTGATAATTCAAATTTTTACAATATTTGCCCCTACGCCCCTTTCAAAGGGATATGGGGGTCAGGATCCATCTAATGGCATGTATGTACATTCATTGTGGGAAAACTAGCCTATTTAAAAAAAATATATTTTCCTCCAAAATGCTGAACCACCCCGGCCCTTACCATTTTGGCCTAAATTGTGATTATTCAAATTATCACAATATTTGCCCCTACGCCCCTTTCAAAGGGATATGGGGGTCAAGATCCATCTAATGGCATGTATGGACATTCATTGTGGGGAAACTAACCTATTAAAAAAAATATATATTTTCCTCCAAAATGCTGAACCACCCCGGCCCTTACATTTCGGCACGAAAGTTGTGATAATTCAAATTTTTACAATATTTGCCCCTTCGCCCCTTTCAAAGGGATATGGGGGTCAGGATCAATCTAATGGCATGTATGTACATTCATTGTGGGGAAACTAGCCTATTAAAAAAAATATATATTTTCCTCCAAAATGCTGAACCACCCCGGCCCTTACAATTTCGGCCCGAAAGTTGTGATAATTCAAATTTTTACAAATATTTGCCCCTTCGCCCCTTTCAAAGGGATATGGGGGTCAGGATCCATCTAATGGCATGTATGTACATTCATTGTGGGGAAACTAGCCTATTAAAAAAATATAATATTTCCTCCAAAATGCTGAACCACCCCGGCCCTTACCATTTCGGCCCGAAAGTTGTGATAATTCAAATTTTACAATATTTGCCCCTACGCCCCTTTCAAAGGGATATGGGGGTCAGGATCCATCTAATGGCATGTATGTACATTCATTGTGGGGAAACTAGCCTATTAAAAAAATATAATATTTTCCTCCAAATGCTGAACCACCCCGGACCTTCTAATTTCGGCCCGAAAGTTGTGATAATTCAAATTTTTACAATATTTGCCCCTACGCCCCTTTCAAAGGGATATGGGGGTCAGGATCCATCTAATGGCATGTATGTACATTCATTGTGGGGAAACTAGCCTATCAAAAAAAATATAATATTTTCCTCCAAAATGCTGAACCACCCCGGCCCTTACAATTTCGGCCCGAAAGTTGTGATAATTCAAATTTTTACAATATTTGCCCCTACGCCCCTTTCAAAGGGATATGGGGGTCAGGATCCATCTAATGGCATGTAGGTACATTCATTGTGGGGAAACTAGCCTATTAAAAAATATATATTTTCCTCCAAAATGCTGAACCACCCCGGCCCTTACCATTTCGGCCTGAAATTGGTGTTTATTCAAATTATCACAATATTTGCCCCTACGCCCCTTTCAAAGGGATATGGGGTCAAGATCCATCTAATGGCATGTATGTACATTCATTGTGGGGAAACTAACCTATTAAAAAAATATAATATTTTCCTCCAAAATGCTGAACCACCCCGGACCTTCTAATTTCGGCCCGAAAGTTGTGATAATTCAAATTTTACAATATTTGCCCCTACGCCCCTTTCAAAGGGATATGGGGGTCAGGATCCATCTAATGGCATGTATGTACATTCATTGTGGGGAAACTAGCCTATTAAAAAAAATATATATTTTCCTCCAAAATGCTGAACCACCCCGGCCCTTACATTTCGGCCTGAAATTGGTGTTTATTCAAATTATCACAATATTTGCCCCTACGCCCCTTTCAAAGGGATATGGGGGTCAGGATCCATCTAATGGCATGTATGTACATTCATTGTGGGGAAACTAACCTATTAAAAAAAAATATATTTTCCTCCAAAATGCTGAACCACCCCGGCCCTTACAATTTCGGCCCGAAAGTTGTGATAATTCAAATTTTTACAATATTTGCCCCTACGCCCCTTTCAAAGGGATATGGGGGTCAGGATCCATCTAATGGCATGTATGTACATTCATTGTGGGAAAACTAGCCTATTAAAAAAAATATATATTTTCCTCCAAAATGCTGAACCACCCCGGCCCTTACCATTTCGGCCTGAAATTGGTGATTATTCAAATTTTTACAATATTTGCCCCTACGCCCCTTTCAAAGGGATATGGGGGTCAGGATCCATCTAATGGCATGTATGGACATTCATTGTGGGGAAACTAACCTATTAAAAAAATATATATTTTCCTCCAAAATGCTGAACCACCCCGGCCCTTACCATTTCGGCCCGAAAGTTGTGATAATTCAAATTTTTACAATATTTGCCCCTACGCCCCTTTCAAAGGGATATGGGGTCAGGATCCATCTAATGGCATGTATGTACATTCATTGTGGGGAAACTAGCCTATTAAAAAAAAAAATATTTTCCTCCAAAATGCTGAACCACCCCGGCCCTTACAATTTCGGCACGAAAGTTGTGATAATTCAAATTTTTACAATATTTGCCCCTACGCCCCTTTCAAAGGGATATGGGGGTCAGGATCCATCTAATGGCATGTATGTACATTCATTGTGGGGAAACTAGCCTATTAAAAAAATATAATATTTTCCTCCAAAATGCTGAACCACCCCGGCCCTTACCATTTCGGCACGAAAGTTGTGATAATTCAAATTTTTACAATATTTGCCCCTACGCCCCTTTCAAAGGGATATGGGGGTCAGGATCCATCTAATGGCATGTATGTACATTCATTGTGGGGAAACTAGCCTATTAAAAAAATATAATATTTTCCTCCAAATGCTGAACCACCCCGGACCTTCTAATTTCGGCCCGAAAGTTGTGATAATTCAAATTTTTACAATATTTGCCCCTACGCCCCTTTCAAAGGGATATGGGGGTCAGGATCCATCTAATGGCATGTATGTACATTCATTGTGGGGAAACTAGCCTATTAAAAAAAATATATATTTTCCTTCAAAATGCTGAACCACCCCGGCCCTTACAATTTCGGCCCAAAGTTGTGATAATTCAAATTTTTACAATATTTGCCCCTACGCCCCTTTCAAAGGGATATGGGGGTCAGAATCCATCTAATGGCATGTATGTACATTCATTGTGGGGAAACTAGCCTATTAAAAAAAATATATATTTTCCTCCAAAATGCTGAACCACCCCGGCCCTTCAATTTCGGCCCGAAAGTTGTGATAATTCAAATTTTTACAATATTTGCCCTACGCCCCTTTCAAAGGGATATGGGGGTCAGATCCATCTAATGGCATGTAGGTACATTCATTGTGGGGAAACTAGCCTATTAAAAAAATATAATATTTTCCTCCAAAATGCTGAACCACCCCGGCCCTTACCATTTCGGCCGAAAGTTGTGATAATTCAAATTTTTACAATATTTGCCCCTACGCCCCTTTCAAAGGGATATGGGGGTCAGGATCCATCTAATGGCATGTATGTACATTCATTGTGGGGAAACTAGCCTATTAAAAAAATAATATTTTCCTCCAAATGCTGAACCACCCCGGACCTTCTAATTTCGGCCCGAAAGTTGTGATAATTCAAATTTTTACAATATTTGCCCCTACGCCCCTTTCAAAGGGATATGGGGGTCAGGATCCATCTAATGGCATGTATGTACATTCATTGTGGGGAAACTAGCCTAATCAAAAAAATATAATTTTCCTCCAAAATGCTGAACCACCCCGGCCCTTACAATTTCGGCCCGAAAGTTGTGATAATTCAAATTTTACAATATTTGCCACTACGCCCCTTTCAAAGGGATATGGGGGTCAGGATCCATTTAATGGCATGTATGTACATTCATTGTGGGGAAACTAGCCTATTAAAAAAAAATATATTTTCCTCCAAAATGCTGAACCACCCCGGCCCTTACCATTTCGGCCTGAAATTGGTGTTTATTCAAATTATCACAATATTTGCCCCTACGCCCCTTTCAAAGGGATATGGGGGTCAAGATCCATCTAATGGCATGTATGTACATTCATTGTGGGGAAACTAACCTATTAAAAAAATATAATATTTTCCTCCAAAATGCTGAACCACCCCGGACCTTCTAATTTCGGCCCGAAAGTTGTGATAATTCAAAATTTACAATATTTGCCCCTACGCCCCTTTCAAAGGGATATGGGGGTCAGGATCCATCTAATGGCATTTATGTACATTCATTGTGGGGAAACTAGCCTATTAAAAAAATATAATATTTTCCTCCAAAATGCTGAACCACCCCGGACCTTCTAATTTCGGCCCGAAAGTTGTGATAATTCAAATTTTTACAATATTTGCCCCTACGCCCCTTTCAAAGGGATATGGGGGTCAGGATCCATCTAATGGCATGTATGTACATTCATTGTGGGGAAACTAGCCTATTAAAAAAAATATATATTTTCCTCCAAAATCCTGAACCACCCCGGCCCTTACCATTTCGGCCTGAAATTGGTGTTTATTCAAATTATCACAATATTTGCCCCTACGCCCCTTTCAAAGGGATATGGGGTCAGGATCCATCTAATGGCATGTATGTACATTCATTGTGGGGAAACTAACCTATCAAAAAAAAAAATATTTTCCTCCAAAATGCTGAACCACCCGGACCTTCTAATTTCGGCCCGAAAGTTGTGATAATTCAAATTTTTACAATATTTGCCCCTACGCCCCTTTCAAAGGGATATGGGGGTCAGGATCCATCTAATGGCATGTATGTACATTCATTGTGGGAAAACTAGCCTATTAAAAAAAAATATATTTTCCTCCAAAATGCTGAACCACCCCGGCCCTTACCATTTTCGGCCGAAATTGGTGTTTATTCAAATTTTCACAATATTTGCCCCTACGCCCCTTTCAAAGGGATATGGGGGTCAGGATCCATCTAATGGCATGTATGTACATTCATTGTGGGGAAACTAACCTATTAAAAAAAAATATAATTTTCCTCCAAAATGCTGAACCACCCCGGCCCTTACAATTTCGGCCCGAAAGTTGTGATAATTCAAATTTTTACAATATTTGCCCCTACGCCCCTTTCAAAGGGATATGGGGGTCAGGATCCATCTAATGGCATGTATGTACATTCATTGTGGGGAAACTAGCCTATTAAAAAATATAATATTTTCCTCCAAAATGCTGAACCACCCCGGCCCTTACCATTTCGGCCGAAAGTTGTGATTATTCAAATTTTTACAATATTTGCCCCTACGCCCCTTTCAAAGGGATATGGGGGTCAGGATCCATCTAATGGCATGTATGTACATTCATTGTGGGAAACTAGCCTATTAAAAAAAATATAATATTTTCCTCCAAAATGCTGAACCACCCCGGACCTTCAATTTCGGCCCGAAAGTTGTGATAATTCAAATTTTTACAATATTTGCCCCTACGCCCCTTTCAAAGGGATATGGGGGTCAGGATCCATCTAATGGCATGTATGTACATTCATTGTGGGGAAACTAGCCTATTCAAAAAAAAAATATTTTCCTCCAAAATGCTGAACCACCCCGGCCCTTACATTTCGGCCCGAAAGTTGTGATAATTCAAATTATCACAATATTTGCCCCTACGCCCTTTCAAAGGGATATGGGGGTCAAGATCCATCTAATGGCATGTATGTACATTCATTGTGGGGAAACTAACCTATTAAAAAAAAATATATATTTTCCTCCAAAATGCTGAACCACCCCGGCCCTTACCATTTCGGCCGAAAGTTGTGATAATTCAAATTTTTACAATATTTGCCCCTACGCCCCTTTCAAAGGGATATGGGGGTCAGGATCCATCTAATGGCATGTATGTACATTCATTGTGGGGAAACTAGCCTATTAAAAAAAATATATATTTTCCTCAAAATGCTGAACCCCCCGGCCCTTACCATTTCGGCCTGAAAGTGGTGTTTATTCAAATTATCACAATATTTGCCCCTACGCCCCTTTCAAAGGGATATGGGGGTCAGGATCCATCTAATGGCATGTATGTACATTCATTGTGGGGAAACTAGCCTATTAAAAAAAATATAATATTTTCCTCCAAAATGCTGAACCACCCGGACCTTACAATTTCGGCCCGAAAGTTGTGATAATTCAAATTTTTACAATATTTGCCCCTACGCCCCTTTCAAAGGGATATGGGGGTCAGGATCCATCTAATGGCATGTATGTACATTCATTGTGGGGAAACTAGCCTATTAAAAAATATAATATTTTCCTCCAAAATGCTGAACCACCCCGGCCTTACAATTTCGGCCCGAAAGTTGTGATAATTCAAATTTTTACAATATTTGCCCCTACGCCCCTTTCAAAGGGATATGGGGGTCAGGATCCATCTAATGGCATGTATGTACATTCATTGTGGGGAAACTAGCCTATTAAAAAAAATATATATTTTCCTCCAAAATGCTGAACCACCCGGCCCTACCATTTCGGCCTGAAATTGGTGTTTATTCAAATTATTACAATATTTGCCCCTACGCCCCTTTCAAAGGGATATGGGGTCAGGATCCATCTAATGGCATGTATGTACATTCATTGTGGGGAAACTAACCTATTAAAAAAAATATAATATTTTCCTCCAAAATGCTGAACACCCCGGACCTTCTAATTTCGGCCCGAAAGTTGTGATAATTCAAATTTTTACAATATTTGCCCCTACGCCCCTTTCAAAGGGATATGGGGGTCAGGATCCATCTAATGGCATGTATGTACATTCATTGTGGGGAAACTAGCCTATTTAAAAAAAAAATATTTTCCTCCAAAATGCTGAACCACCCCGGCCCTTACAATTTCGGCCCGAAAGTTGTGATAATTCAAATTATTACAATATTTGCCCTACGCCCCTTTCAAAGGGATATGGGGTCAGGATCCATCTAATGGCATGTATGGTACATTCATTGTGGGGAAACTAACCTATAAAAAAAAATATATATTTTCCTCAAAATGCTGAACCACCCCGGCCCTTACATTTCGGCCGAAAGTTGTGATAATTCAAATTTTTACAATATTTGCCCCTACGCCCCTTTCAAAGGGATATGGGGGTCAGGATCCATCTAATGGCATGTATGTACATTCATTGTGGGGAAACTAGCCTATTAAAAAAAAATATATATTTTCCTCCAAAATGCTGAACCACCCCGGCCCTTACAATTTCGGCTGAAATTGTGATAATTCAAATTATCACAATATTTGCCCCTACGCCCCTTTCAAAGGGATATGGGGTCAGGATCCATCTAATGGCATGTATGTACATTCATTGTGGGGAAACTACCTATTAAAAAAAAAAATAATATTTCCTCCAAAATGCTGAACCACCCCGACCTTCTAATTTCGGCCCGAAAGTTGTGATAATTCAAATTTTACAATATTTGCCCCTACGCCCCTTTCAAAGGGATATGGGGGTCAGGATCCATCTAATGGCATGTATGTACATTCATTGTGGGGAAACTAGCCTATTAAAAAAATATAAATTTTTCCTCCAAATGCTGAACCACCCCGGCCCTTACAATTTCGGCCGAAAGTTGTGATAATTCAAATTTTTACAATATTTGCCCCTACGCCCCTTTCAAAGGGATATGGGGGTCAGGATCCATCTAATGGCATGTATGTACATTCATTGTGGGGAAACTAGCCTATTAAAAAAAATATATATTTCCTCCAAAATGCTGAACCACCCCGGCCCTTACCATTTCGGCCTGAAATTGGTGATTATTCAAATTTACAATATTTGCCCCTACGCCCCTTTCAAAGGGATATGGGGGTCAAGATCCATCTAATGGCATGTATGGTACATTCATTGTGGGGAAACTAACCTATTAAAAAATATAATATTTTCCTCCAAAATGCTGAACCACCCCGGACCTTCAATTTCGGCCGAAAGTTGTGATAATTCAAAATTTTACAATATTTGCCCCTACGCCCCTTTCAAAGGGATATGGGGGTCAGGATCCATCTAATGGCATGTATGTACATTCATTGTGGGGAAACTAGCCTATTAAAAAAATATATATTTTCCTCCAAAATGCTGAACCACCCCGGACCTTCTATTTCGGCCCGAAAGTTGTGATAATTCAAATTTTTACAATATTTGCCCCTACGCCCCTTTCAAAGGGATATGGGGGTCAGGATCCATCTAATGGCATGTATGTACATTCATTGTGGGGAAACTAGCCTATTAAAAAAATATATATTTTCCTCCAAATGCTGAACCACCCCGGCCCTTACATTTCGGCCTGAAATTGGTGTTTATTCAAATTATCACAATATTTGCCCCTACGCCCCTTTCAAAGGGATATGGGGGTCAGGATCCATCTAATGGCATGTATGTACATTCATTGTGGGGAAACTACCTATTAAAAAAAAATATATTTTCCTCCAAAATGCTGAACCACCCCAGGACCT